>NC_091570.1:35945586-35960586 GCF_042767895.1 Penaeus vannamei
CGTAATTTTCAAAAAAGAAGTTCCATGGCATTATAATGGAATGCTCAAAATCAAGGTTCTTTAGAATCAAAAATGGATTTCCTTGCTTAATGAAAAGTCTAACTTCATTTTTTACGATTTATTTCTTGCGTCCTATTATGGCTGTGATTCAGTTCCTTTTGACACACACACGTTACTGTGTTTGTATTTCCGGTCATTGTTTTCATAAATTTGGGTGTTTTATCATTCCTCTGTAACATTAGTGTTGTATGTCTGTTTCTATTCCAGCAAAAAAAAACTTTTTTCCTTCTCTCCAGCATTCTAAGATATCAGGATTACATTACGATTTTGCGTTGATTTATTTAATAATCTTATTCATTGAGACGAAAACAGGAATATATTTACTTCGCGGGAAATTATTCAACACCAAATGACGGTTATTTTTCGGTAAACGGAATTTAGGTTAGATGCCTAGTCTTTTCGCTTTCGTGAGAACAATTGATCTGACATGTAGTCTAATGGGAAAAGGATGTCAATAAACTAATTTAGCGACATCTCATCTACCTTATTTAACAAATTTTAATATTGCTCACACAAGCACTGGAAATTATTAACCCCTTACGGCACTCTATAAAAATATGATTCCTTTATTAGTTCCAGGAACAGAAAGGACATTGTTCCCTGATTTTAATGCTTAACTAGACTGATCGCAGCCGATTTCATACATTTCTTTGCCACACTTAGCAAAAGTTAGTAGAGTACTCGTATTCACGAAAGTTTGGAGAGAATTGTCGTTAAACGAAAATGCTGCAAAGGAGAAAAGAGTTATATCAAATGATTAAAAGCTTCGTTCATTCGGTCAGGCAATTCACTTGAACTGCTTGAAATCGGAAAGTTGTGGAATCGCATCTACTCACATATGTAATTTGATTATAGGTTACTTTTTGCGTTTGCTTTAATAGAGTAGTATCCGTTAAAGAAGTGCGTTTTCTTTTAACTAGCCGATATTCAACAGAAAATGTATACTTATGGATGACTATTTTATCATTTATAAAATAGATTCTCTATCTCTCTCTCTCTCTCTCTCTTTCTGTGTGTGTGTGTGTGTGTGTGTGTGTGTGTGTGTGTGTGTGTGTGTGTGTGTGTGTGTGTGTGTGTGTGAGTATATATATATATATATATATATATATATATATATATATATATATATATATATATATATATATACATATATGTATGTATGTATCGAATTCTATCTTATTTCTTCTCTTGCTCTTTCTTGATATTTTTAAAATACTTTCCAACGATAGATTTGCTCTATGACCATCTTATATATCTTCTATACTTACATCTAGCTCTTATACTCTATTTATATCGCAGAGAAATTGAGAATTGGATTTAACGAAGGGCATATGACCCTATTTTTTATATAAATTGTGTGTGTATCAATCAACTTTACTGAGGGTCAATTGTCCATACAATAATACAATTGTAGGACGTTCATAACAAACATGTCAACAGCTAAGAATAAAATTTTGGATTCGATAATTTTATATGGCATTATTCTGACATCTAGAACACAATATATGGTTCTTGTAGGGAGTAAGGGGTGCTTTGTTAACTGTGGCCTGCCTATGTTGGTGATATACAGATAAATTAGTAAGTATATTGCTAAGTGAAAAATGTATTATTTAGTAATATTTACATAAAATAATATAAAAATGCATCGAGTTATATATATATATATATATATATATATATATATATATATATATATATATATATATATATATATATATATTTTTTTTTTTTTTTTTTTTTTTTTTTTTTTTTTTTTTTTTTACATCTTGCTTCTGTAAAACTATATGGGTTGTTATCTATTGATTTCACATATTTCAGCTTTTCAGCTTCACTAAGAGACATTTCATTTCGAAAATAGATGTAGAAAAGAATGAGAACTGTCATCTCAGCTGTGATAACACATGTAATAAATTTCTGCCTTCAGTGCATACAATGGAGAAAATGTTTTGATGCTGGATTCTCGGTAATGGCAGTTCTCAGAATCGATATTACTAACTGTAAAGTATATAATTTTATTCACATTTTCTTGTCATGTTTTTTTAGTCCTCCGAAAAGATCATACATACACACACATACACACACAGACACACACATATATATCTGTATACACACACACACACACACACACACACACACACATATTAGTAAAATGTATACTTATTTAAACATAACCGATTTACATTGTCAGTATAGTTACCACAGTCTGTCGTATTCATATATAAAAAAAGCTTTTCACATAGGATGAATTTTAAGCAAAGGGAGGAAGGGGCGTAGGGACTAGGGACCACCGGCTAGCAAAGTTGCGGTTGTGAAACGTTCAAGAACCGCAGCGTTAGCAGTTGTGGCGGCTGACCAAGTGTTGTTTGTTTCGATAAGGATTTCGATATAGGATTCCGAAGCTGGATTTACTTTTTTTACCTGATTTACTTTACTTTTTATTTATTTATTTATTTATTATTATTATTATTGTTTTTTTTTTTTTTTTTTTTTTTTTTTTTTTGTTAGAGGAAGGGGTTGCAATAAGAGGCTGGCTCAGTGTAAGTCTGTACTTACAAAATATGATGGTATTTGTAATTGTTAGATACAATGGTATTTCATTATATAGTGTTGCCAATAGAAACCTCATTCATATTCTCATGCGCCTAGATTACACCCTTATACGTTCTATTTACAATAAAAGTAAAACCTATACTAAGTAATTTCATCCATATGAAAACTTCAACATTATTTTTTCGTGATGAATGTCATCAATCTATAATGAGACGACTGAGCACACGCCATGTGGTGGTGTTTCTTTAGCAACTAATGGTGATTCTGTACCGTTTCCATTTATATTGTATTTTTTATTGGGTGTATTTATCATTTTCATATTGTATTTTCTTTCATTAGGTATATTTATCATTTTCATAGACGTTATGTTTATTTAATATATCCTTGATCTGATTATAGGGAGTATTTTACCTAACCAGGCAGAACTACTGGAAATATTAAGACTCAAGCAATCTGTAGGTAACCACAGAGCTTACTAACATATGGTTATTCATTCTAATCAACTTTGCAACTACATTCGTGCTGTGATCATAATCGGGTAAAATCAATAAGTATAGGTTCTGTCCAGTTAACGGATCCTAATAGGGATGTACAGCCAGTTATCCCGTTTATTAGTGATGAAAGGGGGTTCAAGTGGAGAGAAAATTAGGTGTCAGGTGCATAGTTTTTTGTAATATATTTTTGGTCTCCGTTTTTCACTGTATTCACGCGGATCACGTTTCTGTTCACCATTCTGAGATAACTGACGTTAGAATGACCACACAAATAGTTTTTTTTTCTCAGTAATTCCCACACATTTAGACCGTGTCTTTTCAACTCGAGTCTTGTCTGCTGTCGAGGGCAAATAACACTCAGACGACAGCATTCCTACCGCGCCGAAATGATTTCTGTTTTTTGCACTTATTATTTTTTTTGCGATTACTTGTTGCATATATTCGGTCGTGTGCTCGATTTCTCCTTTTTTTAATCTTTTTTTTTTTTGCGATTTCCCCGGTATGATTCACGTCCTCCCTATTCCCATACACAACAGACATTATTTTTTTTTTCTATATTAAGTGATGAAAAAGTCCCGCCATTTAGGATCACGCAGTACACTTGGGGGCATAGTTAGGAGATTGAGTTCCTTGTAACCTTGCACTCATTACTCGCTCTCTCTCTCTATCTCTGTCTGTCTGTCTGTCTCTCTCCCCCCGTCCCTCCCTCCCCCCCCCCTCTCTCTCTGTGTCTCCCTCTCTCTCTCTCTCTCCCTCTTTCTCTTTCTCTCTCTCTCTCTCTCTCTCTCCCTCTCTCTCTCTCCCTCTCTCTTTCTCTCTCTCTCTCTCTCTCTCTCTCTCTCTCTCTCTCTCTCTCTCTCTCTCTCTCTCTCTCTCTCTCTCTCTTCCTGCCTCCTTCTCTCTCTCTCTCTCTCTCTTCCTGCCTCTCTCTCTCTCTCTGTCTCTCTCTGTCTGTCTGTCTCTCTCTCTCTCTCTCTCTCTCTCTCTCTCCCTCTCTCTCTCTCTCTCTCTCTCTCTCTCTCTCTCTCTCTCTCTCCCTCTCTCTCTCTCTCTCTCTCTCTCTCTCTCTCTCTCTCTCTCTCTCTCTCTTACACACACGCACATGCGCAAATACGCTAAAACACAGGATCATTTTACTTATTTATTATCCTGTGTTTCTTCGATCGAAGTTTTAGAGAATGTGCTCTTGAAGATTGGAACTTTATCGATGAGAAATGTATGTTAAGAACGTTTTAAAGTGAATATTGGAAGTATTATACATTTCATGGGAAAGACCATAGAGATTAAACAGAAAATAGCATAGAAGAAAATATTATGATTGCTGATTAACCTAACCGGTGTATGCTTTATATATCGTAAAGTTTCTAGAGTGCCTGAAGCTTGTAACCTGCTTAACCACAAACAAATATTTTACAAACTAGTTGACAAAAGGAAATGAATCTCATTTTTAATCATTATAGTTTCCCCTCAATATTTTCTTCCTGTTTTTGTTTATGTTCCTCCTGGTTCTTTAGGAGAGGATGGAAAACAGGGATTGCGAATAACTTACTATGAACATTTACAACAATTCTGAAAGTATGAAATTGTGATGAATGGCGCTACTGCACATAGAACCTAGATATGTTTCCACCTTGAAACTCCTGACTACCTGATGTTGCTTCCTGTGTTTTTGCTGGAGATTTTCGCTTCGTAACAAAACATGCGGCTCATAGAGAAAGTCTCGACAGGTTTCACTGTCTGCTTCTTTACAACACGGAAAGTTTTTTTGTTTTTTTTTCTCGACTCGATTATCAAGCTAATTAGGAACCAGTTTTTTTTCTTTCTGTTTCCTTAGATAACCCACAGCTCTTGTATTTTTGCCACGAGAATTTCCCACACTGCTTACGTAAGTGGTTCTTCCAGCAGACACACAGCATCTTGACCGAGGAACGTATGACATATGAGTATGAACGTATGAGGTGTTCTTCAAGATATCGAAGGAAGATGAATCAAAAGAAACCGTGCTGATTTTTATTTAATGTCATTGGTGTTATGTTAACTGGTCGTCTTGCTTGGTTGAGAGCAGGAAATTATATTTTATATGAATAGGACTGTTTGAGAACCATCCTCTTGGTAGGAGAGAAAGTACGAAGTCGATATTTATTTATTATTTCATTATATATATATATATATATATATATATATATATATATATATATATATATATATATATATATATATATTTTTTTTTTTTTTTTTTTTTTTTTTTTTTTTTTTTTTTTTTTTTTTTTTTTTTTTTTTTGTAATTTTAAAAATCAATTGGAACTGTAATCATGTCCAGGGATGGAAACGAGAATCCCAGGTAGAAGAAATTCCAAGATCTGGTTAATTGAACCGGTAGACAATTTGAGGGAAAAAAAACAGTCAACAGTCTTCCAAATAGCAAATACAACGAAAATAAATGCTATGTAAATACCAGACTTTTTACCTTGTAAGTCAGATTACAGATTTTCTAAGGTTTATGGATCTCAACTGGCTGACACGATGACATGATAATTAGACCATGTAAGTGTTTTTAAAATCTTTCTGTGGGAGACTTTTCCTGTGATTATATCTAAACACAGAAGTCCTTTTCTCATCGATGTGACAAAAAAAAAGAAAAAAAAAAGAAAACAAAAGTCCAACAAATTTTCATCATCACTGAGAGAGAGAAAATGGCACTGAAAAGGTACAAATATTAACTGAGGTGTGCATTTTACCAGTCATATATGCAATATCACACCTGACATATCTTCATGGTATTTTTTAGTGCTTACAACGTACTGTTAATTAAGTCTATTAATAAAAAGCAGACGCAGAGAGTAACATTCACATCTTGAGAACTCTATAAAGAAATGAAAGTTTGGTATGAAAGCTTAGTATCCGGTTAATTATATATTCGCATAATATATTCTTAATACACATAATTCAAGACAAGACATTAATTAGTATCAGATGTTATTGACTCAAAATATGATGAAAAATACAGTATATCATCTAATCAGATAATCCGTTTAAAGAGTGAAAGAATTGTATCCAAATTTCAGTTTCCTTTAACTCAGTCGTCCCGAAGGTGTACCCACACAGACCCCACGATTTCCTACTTCATATCCACACGTCTCACCTTTGGCATGTCCTAACTTTCTCTCTGTTGTTTTCTTTGTTTTGGGCAGTCTTCTAGTGTAAGAAATCAGTGCAGTTTGCGGAGTGGAAGCTGGAGTTGACCTCTGATTGACCTGGACTTTGAAAAAGGTGTTGGTGGGTGACGGGTCTTCCTGGTTTTATAGGACATGAAAGTTTTTTTTTCTATTTTGTATATGATGTCGTGTGGGTTCCTTCTCTCCTTTTGTGTCGGTGAAACTAAGGCGTTGAGGATAATTTTGGGATGGGTGACCATGCTTTTTCAGACGGATTGAGACTCACAAGGAAAAGAGAGAGAGTATGATAACAGAAATGGAAAAGGAGAGAAAAGCAGAAAGGAAGAAAAAAAATCGAGAACATTCATAGATAGATTTTTAAGAGATAAACAGAAAACAGACGCACTCAAACTTATCACCACCAACAACAACAAAACAACGAACAATGATAAACACTAATATAAAACAGAAGAACCTTTGACCAACCAGATAATCATAAGAGAAGCATTAGGAAAATCTCTACCAAGGGGGCGGAGTCGAAGACCCTTAAAGCTAACGTGAGAAAGACAGGTTTCAGGGAAGTTTAGTTGCTCAGGTCCAGGACCTGGGAGAGGTTGGGTGAGTTGCTCTCTCTGGTTTTGCACGTTGCTCCTTCTCAAGCGCCTTTGCTGTAACTGTTTTCATTGCCAAGGTTATTGCAGCTCGGGTGATCACTGTACCTGTTGTTGGAAGTGAGGTGTGATAATGGTTATTGTTACTATTGGTGTTGTTATTAGCGTTATAACTGTTGTTGGAAGTGAGGTGTGATAATGGTTATTATTGTTGGTACTACTGTTATTATTTTTACTTTTATCGTTTTTACTGATTATTTTCATTTTTTAATCACTATGGTCATCGCTAGTTTATCACACTTTTAACTACTAATTATGCTTTAATTGATAATGCAATGCTGTTTTTCTTGTGATGATTATGATCATTAAGAATTTTATCATTATATATTACATTATTATCAATTTTGCTATTACTAGTATTTTTTTATCGTTGCTTCCAGTAATACTAGTGTTTACATTACCATTGTTGTTTATTGACTTTGCTACTATTACTATTATCATCATTGTTATTATTATTATTATTATTATTATTATTATTATTATTATTATTATTATTATTGTAATAATTTTATTATTATTATTATTATCATTACTGTTACTGTAATCATTTTTTATTATTATTAATATTGTTATTTCTATTATTATTATTATTATTATTATCATTATCATTATTATCATTATTATTAATTACTGCTACTACTACTAGTGCTGTAAATGTTATTATTGTTATCGTTATTATTATACCATCATTATCATATTATCATCATTATTATTGTTATTATTATTGTCATTAACATCATCCGCAGCAGTAGTAATAGCAGCAGCATTTTCATCATTAAAAGTCAATAATAGTGATAACAATAAAGATAACAATGATGGTGATAATGATAATTAATATGATGGTGATTATAATGACTGAAATGATAATGATAATATTGATGATAATGATGATAATAAGAGAAGTGATAATGATAATGATAATAGTATTGATAATAATGATAATGATAATAATGATAATGATAATGATTGTGATAAAAATGATAATGAGCGCATTAATAGTAATGATAATAGTGATAATGATAGTGATTATGATAATGATAAATAAACTATTGATAATGATGATAGCTACAAAAAACAACAACTATAATGACAATAATCATCATCAGCATAACAATGATGATGATAAAACGATGATGATAGTAATAAACTAAACAAGATCGAGAATAAAAATGAAAATAATGAGTAAAAGAATATGAATAAGATTAATGGTAATAACAATAACAACAATCATAATACTAGTAATGATATCATATATTTGTTATTACTATTTCCAGTGCTGTAATTGTTATTATTTTTTCTGTTACTGTAATCGTTATTATTATTTTTAGTACTGTAATCGTTATTATTATTTCTCTTACTGTAATTGTTATTATTATTTATATTACTGTAATTATTATTATTTATATTACTGTAATTGTTATTCTTATCATCATCATCATCATCACATCATCATCATCACTACTACTATTACTACATTTACTACTACTACTATTACCCGTCACTATCCTATTCACCATATTCATTATCATTACCCATTATTCTTAATGATGACATCCTTCTTGTGATGATCATTATTAATTTTGTCATGTAATTAGTAACGGAGGCAGTGATAGCAATAATAATTATCATGACAAGTAAAATGTATTAACTGTATTTTGTATTTTGTGTTTTGTTACATTTGTGATTATATGATTTATGTGTGGTAATAAATCATATAATAAATCATAATAAATAAATCATATAATAATAAATCATATAATAAATAAATCACATAATAATAAATCATATAATAAATAAATAAATAATAATCATATAATAATAAATCATATAATAAATAAATAAATAATAATCATATGATAAATAAATAAATAATAATCATATAATAATAAGTCATATAATAAATAAATAAATAATAATCATATAATAAATAAATAAATAATAATCATATAATAAATAAATGAATAATAATCATATGATAAATAAATAAATAATAATCATATAATAAATAAATAAATAATAATCATATGATAAATAAATAAATAATAATCATATAATAATAAATCATATAATATAGTAATATAATAATAATATAAATATAATAATAAATATAATAATAAATCATATTATAAATTATAATGTCATCAGTGTCATTTGAACCTGTAATCTGCCAGTGTCACAGTTATGTTGACTACAGGTAGGAATGTGGGTCTGGGGGGGAGGAGGTCATGTTTGTGTTCAGTCGCCGATTTTGGGATATTTTATGTTGCCGATTTTCTGTCCTGGGCGTTCCTTCTGCATGAGGTACATCCGTGTTAGTCGCCGATTTTGGGGTGTTTTATGTTGCCGATTTTCTGTCTTTGGTGTTCCTTCTGCATGAGGTACATCCGTGTTAGTCGCCGATTTTGGGGTGTTTTATGTTGCCGATTTTCTGACCTGGGCGTTCCTCCTGCATGAGCTAACTCCGTGTTGGTTGCTGATTTTGGGATATTTAATGTTCCCGATTTTCTTGGCGTTCCTCCTGTATGAGCTAACTCCGTGTTAGTTGCCGATTTTGGGGTATTTTATGTTGCCGATTTTCTGTCTTTGGCGTTCTTCCTGTATGAGCTAACTCCGTGTCAGTCGCCGATTTTGGGGTATCGTATATTCCCGATTTTCTTTCCTTGGCGTTCCTCCTGCATGAGCTAACTCTGTGTTAGTCGCCGATTTTGGGATATTTTATGTTGCCGATTTTCTGACCTGGGCGTTCCTCCTGTATGAACTAACTCCGTGTCAGTCGCCGATTTTGGGGTATCGTATATTCCCGATTTTCTTTCCTTTGTGTTCCTCCTGCATGAGCTACCTCCGTGTTAGTCGCCGATTTTTGGATATTTAATGTCCCCGATTTTCTTGGCGTTCCTCTTGGCATGAACTATCTCCGTGTTTGGTCTCCGAAACCAGTGCTATGTAGAACTTAGCATTTTATGGCCCCCGAGAAAAAGAGAGAGAGAGAGAGAGAGAGAGAGAGAGAGAGAGAGAGAGAGAGAGAGAGAGAGAGAGAGAGAGAGAGAGAGAGAGAGAGAGAGAGAGAGAGAGAGAGAGAGAGAGAGAGAGAAAAGTGAGAGAGAGAGAGAAAAGAGAGAGAGAGAGAGAAAGAAAGAAAGAAAGAAAGAAAGAAAGAAAGAAAGAAAGAAAATTAGTCACAGTGGGGCTTAACGCGGATCTCCAAAACGAATGAGAAGTTGGCTAGTTTTATTATTGTTTTTATTTATTTATTTATTTTTATTGAACATGGGTTATCGATGTATTCAGCGCATTGAATGTATTGTATTGAATTGTATTGTATTGAGTGTATCATGTACTGAATGCTGCAGAGTGTAGCCATGAAGAAACAAATCAACATGATCATGCATACAACTTTACCATGCCACCATATGACTTTAAAGAAGCACCACCAACTTTCGATGAAATAACAGACGGAGTTCGAGGCTTATGAACAGTGAACAGAACATATATGCCTGTTCACAGTTCGCCAATGAACTTATGGCTGCTTACCAAGTTTGGGAAATATGCTGAGAGAAAACATAGTTCAATAACTTCAACGATAATTGTGAACTGGTGGAGTGGGAGATGGACAGCCTAACGAGCAATATACAAATTCGTATGAGTTTCACCCTTATGGGTTACGAGGGGTAGTTTAGGGTGCCAATAAGTGCAGAAAATGTTATAGCAATATTTTTTTACATATTTTTTTCATAAACTTCTCTGTGTAAAGCCAAATCCATGCCGAGAAATTAAAAAAATATAATTAGAAAAAAGACCTACTTTACTCCAGAACTTGCGGCTCTTGGTTGTCACTCTATAACTAGAGAGAGAAAAAAATATGTCGAGGCGCTAGTTTTAGGCTAGTTTTTGGCCTAGATCCTCTCCAGCTGGACAGAACAGAGCCGACAGTACTCAAGGCCCTGGGCAGTGAGGTGGACCAGTTCACGAATCATTTGTGTGTCAGTGGAATGAATTTGATATCGACTAATCTTAAACTTTGCCTGGAGCAGTCGTGTCTAATCGAAGGACTTGATAAACTCTGTGTTGTCTTTTCCAGGATGCTTATACACATGCATTCACACACACACAAACACACACATGTATATATATATATATATATATATATATATATATATATATATATATATATATATATATATATGGGGGGGATGGGTGGGCATGTATGTATGTATATGTGTGTATGTATATATTTGTGTATGTATTTGTATATATATACATACATATATATACATATATACATACATGCATATATATATATATATATGTATATATATATATATATATATATATATATATATATATATGTGTGTGTGTGTGTGTGTGTGTGTGTGTGTGTGTGTGTGTGTGTGTGTGTGTGTGTGTGCGTGTGTGTGCGTGTGTGTGTATGTGTGTGTGTGTGTGTGTGTATGTGTGTGTGTGTGTGTATGTGTATGTGTATGAGTGTGTTTGTGTGTGTGTGTGTGTGTGTCTGTGTGTGTGTGTGTGTGTGTGTGTGTGTATGTAATTGCATATAGTGTTTGTGTGTGTGTGCGTGTGGTTGTGTGCGTGTGATCGAGAAAATTCTGTGTATGAAGGAGGGAGAGGAAGAGGGAGTAGGAAAGGTAGAGAGAGAGAGAGAGAAAGAGAGAGAGAGAGAGAGAAAGAGAGAGAGAGAGAAAGAGAGAGAGAGAGAAAGAGAAAGAGAAAGAGAAAGAGAAAGAAAGAAAGAAAGAAAGAAAGAAAGAAAGAAAGAAAAAAAGGAAAGAAAGAAAAAAAAAAACACCCGAGGTTTCTCAGGTAACCGCTTTCATCTCTTTAACATCCGTCAGCGTCACCCCCCCCCCTCCCCCTCCTCCTACCCCCCCCCCCCCCCCCCCCAACCAACCTTCCGCCCGGGTCCTCGACCTGACCTGCGCTGCCAAAGGAACCTCATCCAAGCTACCTCTCCCGGCTGCAGATTCTCGCTCACCTGGCGGCCTTGCAACTGATTCCTTGCAAGAAACTGATTCATTCTTTAATTATTCTGTTCATTTATTCACGTTTTTATCATTTAAGCTACTCCTGTGTGGCTGTGTGTGTGTGTCCCTATGTGTGTATTAAGTTTTGAGTGTGGGTTTATAAGTTTGCGTGTGAATTTGTGGTTTATGTGTGTGTTCGTGTGTGTGTATGTATAGTGTGTGCGTGTGTGTGTGCGTGAAGCCAGCCAGCATGAGAGCAATGACTTATTATCAATTTTTTAATTATAATTTTATAATAAGATTAACACAAAATCGAATAAACACTGAAAATCAAGGACATTGCCAAGGAAAACCTAAAACAAAGAGTAAAAAAAAAATCCCTTTTCTCCATCATTCTTCGCCAGTCATTTGTTTTCTCTCCTCTCTCTCTCTCTCTCGCCAATCCTTTATTTTCTCTCTCTTTTCTCCTTCGCCAGTCATTTGTTTTCTCTCCTCTCTCTCGCCAATCCTTTATTCTCTCTCTCTTTTCTCCTTCGCCAGTCATTTGTTTTCTCTCCTCTCTCTCTCTCTCTCGCCAATCCTTTATTTTCTCTCTCTTTTCTCCTTCGCCAGTCATTTGTTTTCTCTCCTCTCTCTCGCCAATCCTTTATTTTCTCTCTCTTTTCTCCTTCGCCAGTCATTTGTTTTCTCTCCTCTCTCTCTCGCCAATCCTTTATTTTCTCTCTCTTTTCTACTTCGCCAGTCATTTGTTTTCTCTCCTCTCTCTCTCGCCAATCCTTTATTCTCTCTCTCTTTTCTACTTCGCCAGTCATTTGTTTTCTCTCCTCTCTCTCGCTAATCCTTTATTTTCTCTCTCGTTTCTCCTTCGTCAGTCATTTGTTTTCTCTCCTCTCTCTCGCCAATCCTTTATTCTCACTCTCTTTTCTCCTTCGCCAGTCATTTCTTCTCTTCCTTCTCTCTCTCTTTTTTTTGTTATCCTCTTCCTTCTCTCTTTTTTTGTTATTCTCTTCCTTCTCTCTTTTTTTTGTTGTTTGTTCTATATTTCCGTGTCGGGGTACGGAACGTGGAGGACTAGCGACGTCTGGGACTTTCACCTGCGTGGATGTAGGTCGTGCCACTGACCACGAGAGGAGAAATAGCGAAGCCCGGATGTAAGGGCGCGCGGTGGAGGGATGGGAAGGAAGGGGAGGGATGGGAGGAAGGGAGGGGAGGGAGAGGTGGGAGGGAAGGAGGGATGGGGAAATGAGGGAGGGAGGGAGGGGGAGGGATGGGGAAATGAGGGAGGGAGGGGGAGGGGAGAGGGAGGGGAGGGAGGGAAGGAAGGAGGGGGGTAGGGAAATGAGGGAGGGAGGGGGAGGGGAGAGGAGGGAGGGAGGGATGGGAGAGGAGGGAAGGAGGGAAGGTGGAAGGGGGAGGGATGGGGAAATGAGGAAGGGAGAGGGAGGGTGGAAGAGGAGGGGGAGGGAAATGAGGGAGGGAAGGGGAGAGGAGGGAAGGAAGGGGAGAGGTGGAAGGGGGAGGGAGGGAGGGGTGGTGAAATGAGGGAGGGAGAGGGAGGGGAGAGGTGGGAGGGAAGGATAGGGGAAATGAGTAAGGGAAGGAGGTAGGGAGGGATAGGGAAATGAGGGAGGGAGGGATAGGGAAATGAGGGAGGGAGGAAGGAGGAGGGAGAGGGAGGGGAGAGGTGAGAGAGAAGGATAGGGGAAATGAGTAAGGGAAGGAAGGAGGGAGGGATAGGGGAAATAAGGTAAGGGAAAGGGAGGGTGGAAAGGAAGAGGAGGGGAAGGATGGGAAGACAATGGAGGGAGAGGGAGAGGTGGGAAAAAGGGAAGGAAGAAGTAGGACTGGGAGAGGAGGGAGGGAGGTAAGGAGAGGAGTGGGAGAGGTGGGTGGGAAGTGGCTAGAGAGAAGGGAGGAAGTGAGAGAGGGAAAAGAAAGTAAGTGGAAGAGGAAGGAGGGAGGGAAAGGGAGAAGAGGGAGGAGAAGTGACAGGAAGTGGAAGAAAGTAGAGATGGAGAGAGGAGAAAAGTGATGAGAAAGGAGAGAGAGGGAGAGGAAGATGTTAAGGAGGAGAGGAAGGAGGGAGAAAGGGGAACAGGTAAAGCGAGGAGAGGGAGAGGAAGGACAGAGCCTGGGAGAGAGGAGGGAGAAAAGTAGGAGAGGATAGAAGGATGGAATAAAGGCGGGAGGTGGGAGGGAGAGGAAGAAGGAGTAAAAGGTACAGGGTTAAAGGAAGGAGGTGAAGAGGAAGAAGAAGAAATGAGGGATGGAGGAGAGAGAAAGGCGAATGAAGGAGGAAGGGGAGAGGGAGAGGAATAATAAAGGGAGGGGAAGAAAAATGAGGAAGAGAAAGGAAAAGAAATATACGAAGAAAAAAGGGGATTATTAGAGAAAACAGAATGGAGAAAATGAAAATGAAGGAGAGGGAAACAGAATAGGATTAGGAAGAAGGGAAAGAGAAGAACCATGAATATGCACGAGGTTGAATGAAACGAAGAGACCTATATCTCAAATACGGGAACCGGGTCTGGCAGCCAGCGATTCTGAACCGGTTCCTGAAGGTTCTTTATTACGTGTCTGAGGAAGAACCTATATTTCAGTCAGCCTCCATATGTATCGTTCTATTGATGTCTTCTATACCGTCTTTCTGTCTGGGTGTCTGTCTATTTCTCTATAAATCAGCAAGTATCTGTCTATTTTCACCTATCCATCGATCTATCTACCTATGAATATCTTTCTATCTATGTAAATGTGTAAAAATATGTGCGAATAAGTGACAATATCCAGCAATATGGGTTTGTGCAGAGAGTGCCATTTTTTCCCCTTCCTCTCGTCTCTTGCTCGGTTGCGTTCCTTCTTCTCTCGCCTTTGCACACAGTCACACACACACACACACACACACACACACACACACACACACACACACACACACACACACACACATATATATATATATATATATATATATATATATATATATATATATATATTCAAGCATATAATATATATTGTATATATATGTATATAATGCATATGTATATATATGTATATGTGTATGTATATATATATATATATATATATATATATATAT
>NC_091570.1:35970586-35975586 GCF_042767895.1 Penaeus vannamei
AAAAAAAAAAAAAAAAACCAAAAAAGAAAAAAAAAAAAAAAAAAAAAAAAAAGACGAAAAAAGATAAAATAAAAAATAAATGAAAGAATAAAAAGCTAGAAAGTATACAAATCCATCAACTCTTTCATTTCGACCTGACCATGACACTCCCAAACGGTTATTACTAACTCAACCACCATCAAACATCAATATCACTTACCCTCATTACGACCCTGTTCCCAAAGACCCTCATTATCCCTTAAAAAAAGCCCCGAACTCCTCAAAGCGGGACCTCAACACTAAACCCTTCTTCGCTCCTTCTGTCATACCAGGGCCTATGCCAGTTATGCGGAGACGGCAGCTGGTGTGCTCGCATGGGTATAGAAGCCGAGCAGTGGACGGGCGTGGGGCAGGCAGGTCGACGGCTGGAGCAGATGTATGTTACGACGACTAGGGAGTATCCTTATTGTTAAGGGTGTGTGTGAGATCGTGAGTCTGTGTGGGGTAAGAGTTTGTGTGTGTGTGTATGTGGGAAGAGTTTATGTGTGTGGTATGGGTTTGTGTGTGTGTGTGTGTGTGCGTGTGTGGTAAGAGTTTGTGTGTGTATGCATGTGGTAAGAATTTGTGTGTGTGTGTGTGGTAAGGGTTTGTGTGTGTATGTAGTAAGAGTTTGTGTGTATGTATGTAGTAAGAGTTTGTGTGTGTGTGTGTGTGTGTGTGTGTGTGTGTGTGTGTGTGTAGTGAGAGTTTATTTATGTTGGTAAGAAAGTATTCTTTGGATACTGTTATGATAAATTGTTATGTTGATTTTTGATAATAAATAGTTGACGGGTTGGTTGTTGTAAGGAGTAATTGGGCAAGTGTCCGAGGTTTTGTCTGAGAAACAACCAATCGGTGTAGTTACGAGTTTGTTGTTTTGTTGATATTTGTTGTGGATAAAGAGTGATTAAGGAAAATGCCCAAGGTTGTGACTGAGAGACAACTATGACAGTAATCTTAATCTATGACAGTGGATGGACGTCGCATAAAATTGTGGTGTCTGTCTGCAAATTTATTTATTCCTGCTTGTTGCTATGTTGTTAATGTATTTATTGTTTTGTATAGTATGCCAAATATTTATTCTCCCATTCCATGTACATAACTGAAATGCATAACCTCCGAATAGATGTCAGATAAATTATGTAATTTTAGTGTCTCGACCAGTTGACCATATTAAGTATTTCCAATTTGTGTTCAAATGATTACTGATAAAAGGAGGATAAATTATTTTTGCTTAAATTACAAAGATCTGTAGAGCGGTTTCCTCTCTTTTATGTATAAGAAAATTGGTTAACGTGATATGTTTGTCATATTTTTGCGTTTCACATTTTAAGGTGACATTCAGTCTCAGATGTACATGGAATTCTGATGTACAATAAACATGTACCTTCTTTTGTATATTTATATAATATTTTTATATAACTGAAAAATCAGTGTATTATTTATCCTCTTTCATAACTTTCTCACCATAAGCTTTTCTACTCAGAATAAATTCCAACTTATCACAGGGAATTTTTCAATGGTGTGTAATTTTAAAAGAGAACCAAAGTAGCGTTAAAACATTAAATCATATCACCTCTTAAAAGTCAGCTGTTGCAATGATTGCAATTAATCTCTCGATAATTATTTTGCGTAATCATACTGGAAGGTGTATCGACTGTCACGTGACTACCCGACTTATTTTTTGTACTCGTGTCATTAATTTTGGATGATTAATCACTGGGAGATCGGATAATTATATTGTATAATGAGCTGTCCATTATGGCAAACTAGATTTATGATTGCGTTATGTATTTATTTATACATAACTACATCACACGCACACACACACACACACACACACACACGCACACACACACACACACACACACACACACACACACACACACACACACACACACGCACACACGCAAACACACACGCACACACGCATACATAGACACCCACACCCACACCCACACGCACACACGCATACATACACTCACACACACAAGCACACACACACACACACACGCATACATAGACACCCACACCCACACCCACATGCACGCACACACGCATACATAGACACACACACAAGCACACACACACACACACACACACACACACACACACACACACACACACACACACACACACACACGCATACATAGACACTCACACACACAAGCAAATACACACATACACACACACACATACATACACACACACACGCATACATAGACACCCACACACACAAGCACATATACACACATACAAACAAACACATACTGTATCTAAAGAGTTTTTCCTCTGATTTGTAGACAGTGAAAAAAAGGAATAAAACATACAATAAAAAGACTTGCTAAGTTCTTTTAGTCTCTACTTCTCATATCAAATGAAGACAATTTATCTTCTAATAATACAAAATAACAAAAAATGAAAACGAAAAATCGCTGAAACAATTGACAACGTAATTCAATGATCAATGAAAAAATGGTTTCTCAATAGAATGGGAGATGATATGAATAGAATGATAACAGTTATACATGCAGTGGTTGCAATTTCAGATCCTGCATAAATGATTAGGATGATATGTAAGCGGAGATGATAACAGTGATGATAATGTTGAGAATCAAGCTAGGATACCTAATTTACTATTATCTTACACTAAGCTAATGCCAACATGAGTCTTTAAACCGAGGTCTCAATAAACACTTATTTAGACCTTGTGTATAATGATACTCTTACACTCACTAAGAGATATATTTTATACCTGTTGTCTTTGATTTAATGCCACTGTAATACTTTACGCTTTATGAACCGTATTCATGTTGGCAAATGTAGAAAGGTGTGAATGAGAATATCTTCACAATACAAGTGATTTCTTTGACCGGTTTAGAATAGATCTTCGTTAGAAATTAATGTATTTCTGACGAAGATGTATTCGAAACCGGTAAAATACATCTCTTGTATTGTGAAGATATTCGTTCTCATTCATACCTTTCTACATTTACGCTTCTTGTTAATGGGAGTTTGGCCTGTGTTCGTGATGACTTAAACTAACTGTCAGTTCAATATAAAACTGACCTAGGTTTAAATGTCATCGTGATTTGACCTTTATCGTCCAGGTTGGGACTCGATCTGTCATTATCTGAAGCACTAATAGCCAAGGCTTGTTATGCTGACCTGAATCAAGACTATTGTTAAAGTCAACTCTAAGGATAAAAATTTCATCATTACGGCAAAGGATGTGGATGCAATGTTAAATTCAGACCGGATTAAAACATGTGTAAATTTTGTAATAATCATAACAATATTTGCAATTCGGTTAATTTGGCAAAATTATAATTTATATTGCAGGTTTATGTACATTTTGTAGTGTAAGTTAAACATTGATTACCATGAAAGGGAAAACAAGACGATAAGATATGAACATAAACGTTACGTGTCGGAATCTTCACGAGTTCCTCTTCAGAACAATAATAAACCGAAATGGAGTCTTACGAAGAGTTCGAAATATAACGTTTATTTTCATATCTTATCGTGACTGTTTTCCCTTTCTGTGTTTGTGCTTGTGTTCATTGATTACTATTTGATCGACACTAAAGTCTGAGTTTGAGCATTATATTCGTATCTTATCCCGTAATGGTGACTGAGCCACATCTTCCACAAAGAGGTCTGTTCGTCGAGCCATTATGCCTAGATCTAATCTGCCTATGAATGCGACCTATGCCCTGGATTTTCTTAGACGTGGTTCTGGAGGTAAAGTAGCCCTGAGCCATGCCTTGAGCTAGTAGCCTCTGTCGCCGTTGTCTCTGACTAGTAGCCTTTGTCCTTATTGCATCTCCACCTAATGCCAACGCTATATTCTTTTCTTCTAGAATTCTTTGGAGACGATTCCAAGAGGAAGTCCTGCTAGTTACAACGAATCATCAATTTCTTCATTAATACTCTTCATACCACTTGGCACTCTTGGGATAACGGCACTCTGACCGTGCCTCCATTGGGCAATCTGGTGGCGGTGTCGGCTGGCCGCTGGCACCCACCTTGCGCAGATCGCCTTAGCTGTCTCCTGTTGGAAGAGAATTAACACCTTTTACAGTTTTTTCCCGTGGATGTTGTGACATTATTATATATAAAAAATATATTCACAAAATTTTGACGAAACTGGACTCACTTTCCAGGGAGAGATTTACGCGAAACTTGAGTGACTCTTCCACGATCGCCTTGAAGTGCCACTCATTTGAAGGAGATATTTGATAAGAAACTTAGAAGCCATTGAAGTTTCTTATCAAATATCTCCTTAAAATGAATGTACATTTACCTTCTTCAAAATCCCTCGAACTTACCGCTGACTACTCTTCTCTACGTTCTCCAGAGAGATTTTTGTTATCGTAACGCCATCATCACACGCGAGACCACAGTTGTGACCTGACCAGCCACCGTTCCAGGTCACCAAGATCTCCTTGCCCGCGCTCAGGTCCTGGTGGTCCTCCAGCACGAAGGTCAAGCTCTTATCAGTAGACTGGAGCTGCATTTGTCTGGAAGGAGAAACAGCTGATCGCAAAGTATAATAAGAAATACTTACGCGCCGTTTTGACCGTTATCCGTTATTTAACCGTTTTATCAGTTGATATTTCGGTCGTATATACAAAATAACATTTTTGACGTATATATATAAAAAATAAATAAATAAAAAAAATAAAAGTACACTTCACGATTTATAACAAAGCCACGAGTAAAGACAAGTTGGCCTGCCTTGGAGTTAGGTCAAAGGTCACGGCGCGTCCTCCCTGAGCGGCGAGTGTGGCGTTCAGACGTCCTTGGAGTGACCTTGTCGCGTCCTCCTGCCGCTCGAACTCCACCCGCAGCAGGTGGTGAAAAACTGGCAGAGAAATTGTATTATAAATGCTTGAATATAAATGATTAGATGGTCAGAGAAATTATTAAATTGGAGATAAACGTGTTGAAAATTGATGAACGTGGAAATGATGCAAGAT
>NC_091570.1:36010586-36013086 GCF_042767895.1 Penaeus vannamei
GTAGCCATTAGCCAAACCAAGAAAAAAGTGCTAAAGTGCCTTAAAAACAAGCCCCAAAAAGAGGGTCCTTCGTGAGGGTCAAGGTCACGTCGAGGGGGCTAGGGGCCTGTCGCTACCGAAGGAGCCAAAGGGCGTCCAGTTTCGGGGGGGAACCACTTCTTGTCTCGCTTCGTCCGTTTCTCCCGCAGCGCCAAGAGTTCGTCTCGGCTGCCGCGTCCACCCCGCCGCCAGTCTCCCGTTGCCGCTGTCGCATGCCGGTTACTCGCGCCGTTTCTCACAGGCGGCCGGCGATTCCCTTCGGCGTGGTGGTTCGTTCCTTCAGCCCAGTGGATTTATAAAACTCGTCGTGAAGGCTGATAGTGGTAAGGTAAGTTTGAGGTCGTTCTTCGTCAAAGGGCTTGGGGTTGTTTGAAGCGATGGGAGTCCCAGGCCGCTGGAAGGGGACTTGTGAAATCGGATCTGTAAACATACTGCCACGCCGGTAGGGTTTTGCTTGTTTAAGCTAGTTTTACGGTGTTGAGAAAAAAAATATATGGCATACATATCCGCACCTCAAGAAACTACAACCAATCGATTTGTCCTTTTTGACAGTAATTAAAAAAAACACTCTATTAGAATCCAGTGATTAACGTCAATTTCGCATGACAATAAATCTATGAACCCTCAACGCCCCTGGTCCCGTTAGGCAAAGAGCCTGCTTGAGGTCGAGGCTTCCCCGCGTCCCGTACGACCCACACGGGCGCGGGAACCGACACGTGCATCGCAACGCCTTTCCTGCGCCTCCTCAACACAGCGGTTCCAGCGACGAGAGTGAAAGTGCAGCGAACGGTTCGCCAATCCCACTACGGACGGGTTGGACGTTCCAGCGCTCTCGTCGATTCGCTTGCGCCGGAACGTTCGAACGGCGGAAGAAATTCCTTGACATATAAAGGCTAGTGAAAGCAAACGCAATCAATCTGGTGTGAAGCTTAAAGGCACAAAACCTGGGGCTGTGCTTGGCCAATGGTGCTCAACTAGGCGGGGTAATTGTTTGATTTCAGATACGTACGTGCTCTCAGTGGACACACAGATAGATAGATAGATATAGATATATACAGAGAAATGGCTAGCTAGATAGATCTATAGATAGATAGAGATTGAGATAGATAGATAGAGAAATAAAGGCAGAGAGAGTTAGACATATAGCCAGAGAGAGGGAGAGGGAGAGAGAGAGAGAGAGAGAGAGAGGGAGAGAGAGAGAGAGAGAGAGAGAGAGAGAGAGAGAGAGAGAGAGAGAGAGAGAGAGAGAGAGAGAGAGAGAGAGAGAGAGAGAGAGAGAGAGAGAGAGAGAAAGTAAAAGAAAGAAAAAGAAAAGACGGAAACACAGACAAACAACAAACAATTGCAGACACTATTTACCCAAGGACTAAACACCCCCCCCCCCCAAGCAGATCCGACTGCCCAGAGAACCAAGTGCAAGTGCAACAAAATCGGCAGAAAATGAAAAGCAAGAAGAAGAGGTCGGCCGTCGACTTTCTCGGCCCGACGTGCTCTGTGTCATAGCGCTTTCTCCGACATTACCTGCATGCGAGACCCCCCCACCCCCTCTCCCTGCGTCCCGTACCCCCTCCTCCCCTTCCCCCACCCCACTGCCTAACGCGTACCTACTCGCTTTCCTGTGTCATACGTAATATCCTCCGCTACCCCTCCTCCTCCTCCCTTCTTCCCTGTCCTACTAACTCGGTCGTCCCTTTTTCTCTCCCGCTCCTTCTCTTTCCTCGCCCTTTCTCCGCTCTCCCTCTTTCCTCTCCCTTCTTTTTCGTCATCTTTCCTTCTGTGTCCTTGTTCTCTCCCTCACTCTCTCTCCTCCTCTTCCTCCTTTTCCCTCTTGCTCTGTGTGTGTATTTGCACACTCGCAGTCACACACACACACACACACACACACACACACACACACACACACACACACACACACACACACACACACACACACACACACACACACACACACGCACACACACACACAATATATATACACATATATACATACATATATACATATATATACATGTATACACACACATATATATACACATATATGTGTGTGTGCGTTTGTGTATGCGAGAGAGTGAGAGAGAGAGAGAGAGAGAGAGAGAGAGAGAGAGAGAGAGAGAGAGAGAGAGAGAGAGAGAGAGAGAGAGAGAGAGAGAGAGAGAGAAAGAGAGAGAGAGAGAGAGAGAGAGAGAGAGAGAGAGAGAGAGAGAGAGAGAGAGAGAGAGAGAGAGAGAGAGAGAGAGAGAGAGAGAGAGAGAGAGAGAGAGAGAGAGAGCCTATATGTGAATACATATGTGGATAACTTTCGCGTTTTTTTGACATTTCACGAATTCAAGCCGTTTCCTTGGCACGCCAGCTCCCAGGGGGGCACCAGGAAAACGACTCTCAGGTCAACTTTTTTGGTCAGTCTTTCTGGAGAGAGCCACTACTCTGGGAGAAAGAGGTAGATAAACGTTTATAATGGGAA
>NC_091570.1:36023086-36028086 GCF_042767895.1 Penaeus vannamei
CTATCCCTCCCTCCATCCCTCCATCTATCCATCAGCACAAAACCATCACCCTATCCCTCCATCCCTCCATCTATCCACCCGCACCCCAAAAACCCAGCTTCTCACCACCCCCTCCCCCTCCCCCAGGGTACGCAGGCGAGCAGGTCCCGGGGTTGGGCAGGATCACGGGGCTGGATCCATCACTGTCCCTCCATCTATCCACCTATCTATCAGCACATATCCATCACTATATCCCTTCATCTATCCATCAGCACAGAACCATCACTCTATCCCTCCATCTATCCATCAGCACAAATCCATCACTCTATCCATCCATCTATCCATCAACACAAAACCATCACCCTATCCCTCCATCTATCCATCTATCCACCCGCACCCCAAAAAACCCAGCTTCTCACCACCCCCTCCCCCTCCCCCAGGGTACGCGGGCGAGCAGGTCCCGGGGTTGGGCAGGATCACGGGGCTGGATCCATTACTCTGTCCCTCCATCTATCCACCTATCTATCAGCACATCTATCAACACAAAACCATCACTCTCTCCCTCCATCCCTCCATCACTCTATCCCTCCATCTATCTATCACCCTATCCCTCCATCCATCCATCAACACAACACCATCACCCTATCCCTCCATCTATCCATCACCCTATCCCTCCATCCACCAGCACCCTATCCCTCCATCCACCAGCACAAAACCATCACCCTATCCCTCTATCCCTCCATCTATCCACCCGCACCCCAAAAAACCCATCTTCTCACCACCCCCTCCCCCTCCCCCAGGGTACGCGGGCGAGCAGGTCCCGGGCTTGGGCAGGATCACGGGGCTGGATCCATCACTCTGTCCCTCCATCTATCCACCTATCTATCAGCACATATCCATCACTATATCCCTCCCTCCATCCATTAACACAAAACCATCACCCTATCCATCCATCTATCCATCATCCTATCCCTCCATCTATCCATCACTCTATCCCTCCATCTATCAGCACAAAACCATCACCCTATCCCTCCATCTGTCCATCACTCTATCCCTCTATCACTCCATCTATCCATCACCCTATCCCTCCATCTATCCATCACCCTATCCCTCCATCTATCCATCACCCTATCCCTCCATCTATCCATCACCCTATCCCTCCATCTATCCACCCGCACCCCAAAAAAACCCCGCCTCTCACCACCCCCTCCCCCTCCCCCAGGGTACGCGGGCGAGCAGGTCCCGGGCTTGGGCAGGATCACGGGGCTGGATCCATCACTCTGTCCCTCCATCTATCCACCTATCTATCACCACATCTATCAACACAAAACCATCACTCTCTCCCTCCATCACCCTATCCCTCCATCCATCCATCACCCTATCCCTCCATCCATCCATCACCCTATCCCTCCATCCATCCATCAACACAATACCATCACCCTATGCATCCATCCATCCATCACCCTATCCCTCCATCTATCCACCAGCTTCTCACCACCCCCTCCCCCTACCCCAGGGTACGCGGGCGAGCAGGTCCCGGGCTTGGGCAGGATCACGGGGCTGGATCCGGACGAGCCCTTCTTCCCTCCATCCATCCATCACCCTATCCCTCTATCCCTCCATCCATCCATCACCCTATCCCTCTATCCCTCCATCTATCCATCACCCTATCTCTCCATCTATCCACCCGCACCCCAAAAAAACCAGCTTCTCACCACCCCCTCCCCCTCCCCCAGGCGAGCAGGTCCCGGGGTTGGGCAGGATCACGGGGCTGGATCCATCACTCTATCCCTCCATCTATCCACCTATCTATCAGCACATCTATCAACACAAAACCATCACTCTCTCCCTCCATCCATCCATCACCCTATCCCTCCATCTATCCATCCGCACAAATCCATCACTCTATCCATCCATCTATCCATCAACACAAAACCATCACCCTATCCCTCTATCCCTCCATCTATCCATCTATCCACCCGCACCCCAAAAAAAAAACCGCTTTTCACCACCCCCTCCCCCTCCCCCAGTGTACGCGGGCGAGCAGGTCCCGGGCTTGGGCAGGATCACGGGGCTGGATCCGGCCGAGCCCTTCTTCCCTCCATCCATCCATCACCCTATCCCTCCATCCCTCCATCACCCTATCCCTCCCTCCCTCCATCACCCTATCCCTCTATCCCTCCATCACCCCATCCCTCTATCCCTCCATCTATCCACCCGCACCCAACAAAACCAGCTTCTCACCACCCCAAAAACCCCGCTTCTCACCACCCCCTCCCCCTCCCCCAGGGTACGCGGGCGAGCAGGTCCCGGGCTTGGGCAGGATCACGGGGCTGGATCCGGCCGAGCCCTTCTTCCAGTACCTCCCCCCCCGTGTCCGACTCGACCCGTCCGACGCGGTCTTCGTCGACGTGATCCACACGGATATGGATTCCATATTCAGCCTCGGTGGGTATTTTGGGATTTTTTTTTTTTTTTTACTTTTGTTTATTTATTTATTTATTTATCATTTGCTTTCTTTTATGGTATTTTGGGATTAAGAAAAAGAATCTTATTTATTTATTTATTATTATTTTCTTTTATTCTGTATTATTTTGTTTTTATGTAATCATTCATTTATTTTTTGGATTTGGTTGTTAGGAAACGTGATCCACACGGATATGGATTCTATTTTCAGCCTCGGTGGGTATTTGGGGGGATTTATTATCATTTTTTTATTGTTTTGTTTTGAATAATTTCTTTATTTTTGGATTTGGTTGTTAGTCGACATGGATTCCATATTCAGCCTCGGTGGGTATTTTGGAATTTTTTTTCTAACTTTTGTTTATTTGTCTATTTTTATTTGATTTGTCTAGCTTTTTTTTGGATTTGGTTGTTAGGAGGCGTGATCCACACGGATATGGATCCTATATTCAGCCTCGGTGGGTATTTTGGGGATTTATTATTATTATTGATATTGTTTTGTTTTGTTTTTTATTTAATAATTTCTTTATTTTGGGATTTGGTTGTTAGTCGACATGGATTCTATATTCAGCCTCGGTGGGTATTTTGGGGATTTTGGGGGGAATTATTATTATTTTTTTCATCCTGTTTTATATTTCGTTTTGTTTTTATTTGTTGATTTATTTATTTTTTGGATTTGGTTGTTAGGAGACGTGATCCACACGGATATGGATTCTATTTTCAGCCTCGGTGGGTATTTGGGGGATTTATTAGTATTATTTTTTATTCTGTTTTTATTTTTTGTTTTGTTTTTATACATTGATTTATCTATTTTTGGATTTGGTTGTTAGTCGACGTGATTCCATATTCACTCTCGGTGGGTATTTTGGGATTTATTAGTATTATTTTTTATTTTGTTTTTATTTTTTATTTTGTTTTTATTTTTTGTTTCGTTTTTATTTATCTATTTTTGGATTTGTTTGTTATTTAATTAGCCGTTGTTTATATATCTGTCAGTTTATTCATTGTGTATGTATTTACTTACCTATAGGATCATGAGATCCGAATCTATGACGTGATAAAAGACACAGCCCAGTCTGGCTACAAGGTCGAGAATTGTTCGCATTTTTCTCATTTTCGTCTTGGTGCAGTTTTATTTATTCATTTATTATTATTTTTTAATTAATTTAATTTTTTGGTAAGACCAAGAATTAAAATAGAGAAGGAGGCTTTTTCTCAAGGCATGTGGAGATCTTAACCAACATATAAGCCTCATATAACCTCATAGCGAATGATATATTTCACACTACGTCTTCTGGTTCTTTCTCTCTCTCAGGCTACGGTTTGGAGCAGCAAGTCGGCCATCTGGATTTCTACCCGAACGGAGGCCGACAACAACCCGGTTGCGATTCCCTCAGTCGGATCCCACTCACGGCACTCACCGACGGCCAGGATTTCCTCGAGGGTGAGATATGAAGGGGTAGATAATGGATAGTGGATAAAGGAGGTAATGGGGTCTAGTGGATACGACGATGAGTGAAATGATATGAATGTTAAGGGTTTGTTTGGGAGATTTCGGGGTATGGAGAGGGTTGGATTTACTTGGTTTGATGAGGTTTAGTTAATTATTAAAGAGATTATAGCAATATTCTTCTAATGGTTGTCTCTTTTTCCCTGTCGTGTTTTTCATTGTCTGTCTGCTTCTCTTTTTCCTATTGTTTTCTCGGTCGTCTTTTCCATATAAATATCCAAGCATGAAATCATATTTCTGCCGGTCAAATACATTTTAAAAATCGACATTTACAAAACTAAAAAGTTTTTATATATCATGTATATATATATATATATATATATATATATATATATATATATATATATATATATATATATATATTCATATAGCATCATCCTTCCATCTATCAAATCTGTCCATCTAACCACCTCGATTATACATACACATATATATATCTTTCTCAGTTTCACTTTTTACTCTCTCTCTCTCTTTCTCACTCTCGCTCTCTCTCTCTCTCTTTCTCTCTCGCTCTCTCTCTCCCTCTTTCTCTTTCTCACTCTCGCTTTTTACTCTCTCTCTCTCTCGCTCTCGCTCAAACCCTTTCAAAAAGAAAAGTTATTCACGACGTATTACATTCACATAACTAAATGATCTCCCTCCCCACCAAGGTCTGGACGCAGCACAGAAGGAATTCGTCGCCTGCAGCCACAACAGAGCTCCGAAACTCTTCACGGACTCTATCCTCTCGACCTGTCCTTACCTGGCCTTCGAGTGCTCTTCCTATGACAGCTATATGGCGGTGAGTACCTGTGATTTTGTATTCTGTGGCCGTGCGGTGGTGGCGTGTGTGTGTTTATGGGTGTGTGGTGTGCATATATAAGAAAGCATGTGGAAATGATTTGGCTTAATGGTGCGTTATCGAGCATCGGGCAGGTCGATCACCGCTGACAAGTACTAGACACGTTAGGATGAGTGGTAGGGGGAAGAGGAGTGTGAGAGGGGGGGTGGGTTGTAGGATCTGACGACTCCTCTAAGGGTCGGGACTCCCATGAGAACCTTTGGCGTA
>NC_091570.1:36043086-36058086 GCF_042767895.1 Penaeus vannamei
TTGATATACAAATTCAGATCTTCGTTAAGACAATAACAATAACATTCTATTATTACTCTCTTCTCTTGGGCCAATAACATGACCTATTTCACACAGAAAACATATTTCACGTCAAAAACAATCACAGTCGACGGGGGTTTTAAACGTTTTTTTTTTTTTTTGACGGAAACAAAAACGCAAAAAAAAAAAAGTTTGTTTACGTTACGTTCTGTTCGGCATGGCGTGTGATGGTGAACGGAATCATCAATATATCATTTTATCGCGTGATACTCTCTTAACCCGATGGAACCGTGTGTGTAATAAAGAGAAATGTTGAAATTGGTAACATAAAGAATGAGTGAGGGACGTTTGAAAATGTAGTTTATTTCACTTCATGGCAACTGCTGCTACGCTGAACCCTCGCAAGAATGAATGAATAAATATCAAAGTAAAAATGAAAAAAAAAAATCATCTCACACACTAAACATTAAACAAAGAACAATAATCCTTCAACCTTAAACTCATCGCATCCTTACAATACAAAATATTATCACTCATTCACCAAAAACGGAAAGAATAGTCACGCCATCAGCACACTCACCTTGGGGCCGAAAATGAAAAGAATAGTCATGGTGGTGCTGCACTGTGTCCGCAAGAACCCGAATAAGTACTTGATATCTGGGCCAGCGTTGGGGAAGATCAGCAGACTGGGGGAGAGAGGGAGAAATGTATTATTAGATTTTGGACTTGTTAGGAAAGGAGGGGGAGGTCATAAACGTTTAAAAAGACATCGAGAGAGAGAGAGAAGGAGGGAGGGAGGGAGGGAGGGAGGGAGGGAAGGAGGAAGGAAGGAAGGGAGGAAGGAAGGGAGGAAGGAAGGAAGGAATGTATGAAGGACGGAAGGACGGGAGGAAGGAAGGAATGTAGGAAGGAAGGAAGGAAGGAAGGGAGGGAGGGAGGGAGGGAGGGAGTTAGGGAGGGAGGGAGGGAGGGAGGGAGAGAGAGAGAGAGAGAGAGAGAGAGAGAGAGAGAGAGAGAGAGAGAGGAGAGAGAGAGAGAGAGAGAGAGAGAGAGAGAGGAGAGAGAGAGAGAGAGGGAGAGAGACAGAGACAGAGACAGACAGACAGATAGAGAGAAAGAAAGAGAGAGAGACAGAGACAGAGACAAAAAGAAAGAGAGAAAGAGAGAGAGAGAGAGAGAGAGAGAGAGAGAGAGATGAGAGAGAGAGAGAGAGAGAGAGAGAGGAGAGAGAGAGAGAGAGAGAGAGAAAGAGACAGAGAGACAGAGTTGGGAGAAAGAGATAGAATTGGAGAGAGAGAAAGAGGGAAAGAGAGAGAGAGAGGTAGAGAGGGAGAGAGAGTTGGAGAGAGAGAGAGAGTTGGAGGGAGAGAAAAAGAGTTGGAGGGAGAGAAAAAGAGTTGGAGAGAGAGAGAGAGAGAGAGAGAGGGAGAGAGAGAGAGAGAGAGAGAGAGAGAGAGAGAGAGAGAGAGAGAGAGAGAGAGAGAGAGATGAGTGAGAGAGAGAGAGAGAGAGAGAGAGAGAGAGAGAGTTGGAGGAGAGAGAGAGAGAGAAACAGAGTTGAAATCAGAGAGAGAATTGGAGAGAGAGAGAGCGAGAAAGCAAAAGATACCGACAGACAGATAGAGAGATCGAGTTAGAGAGAGAGAACCTGAAACACAAACAAACAGAGAAAAAAAAAAAAATTAAAAAGACAATGAGATCGAAAAACAACAACAACAACAAACAACAAACAACAACAACAACCAAAACAACACTCACTGGAAAGTCACCATGACGATGTTGACAACCGCGATGTTGTAGACGGCCCACGAGATGTATGTGGCTTCATCGAAGAAACTCTCGGCTTTGCGCACACTGAAGCACACTTTAACTCCCCACATGAGGAACAACACTTCTCCTGCAAGGTATTTCGGGGGTAAAATAAGGAAAAAGAAGGTGTATATATATTTTTTTCTTGGGAATGGGAATGGGTATATCTCTTTTTTTTTTTTTTTTTTTTTTTTTTTTTTTAAGGAAAGAAAAAGTGTATATCTTTTTTTTAGGAAAGAGAATGGGTGTTTTTTTTTTTTTTTTTTTTTTAGGAAAGAAAAAGTGTATAGTTTTTTTTTAGGAAAGAGAATGGGTATATATATATATATATATATATATATATATATATATATATATATATATATATATATATATATATATATATATTTATATATATATTTTAGGAAAGAGAATGGGTATATACATATATATTTTTTTTAGGAAAGAAAAAGTTTATATTTTTTTTAGGAAAGAGAATGGGTATATACATTTTTTTTTTTTGGAAAGAAAAAGTGTATATATCTTTTTTTTTGGAAAGAGAATGTGTATTTTTTTTTTTTTAGGAAAGGGAATGGGTATATCTTTTTTTTTTTTAGGAAAGAAAATGTGTATTAAATCTTTTTTTCTAAAGTTAGGAGTGACATGAAGAGAGTATTGTCTTTAAAATGGATTCGTTGACAGGATGTACTGGGCTTTTCAAAGAGGTTTTGTTATAGAGAGGTTTCTTTGTACTGTTGCTGTTTGTGCTTTGGAATATTACTTTGGCAAAGAACTTGGTCTGTAGATATATAATTCATTAGAAACTTTGTTATTTTTTTATATTGGCAATTATTTAGTTGGAATATGAATAGCTTATAGTTTTTTTCTCATCCCATTAACATCCTATTTTAGTAACCTCTAGCACTAACAGTTTTTAATGAAATGTTTCATCATACAGCAGACGCATTTAAGTTTAGCGCATATTGATAGCTATTTATATTGTCACTAGCTCAATGTTGTAGTCTACCAAAAAAAAAAAAAAAAAAAAAAGAAAAAAAAAAAGACAATCCGTTGCTTTTTTTTTTTTTTTTTTTACAGTTTCATGGCATGATGTTGTACTTATGTTGAATTATTCTACGACCTGTTCCCGTCGTCAGAAGTACCCTGACGCAGCCACGTCCTGACCCCCTCCCTCCACGACAGCCTAAAAAGTCCCTCGAAGGACCCCCTCCACCCCCCCCCCTGCCGCAGCACCACCCCCGGCAGGTCCGTTGCCTGGTGCCTTACCCATGGCCAAGGAGTGCCTTACCCATGACCAGGGAGTGCCTTACCCATGACCAGGGAGTGCCTTACCCATGGCCAGGGAGTGCCTTACCCATGACCAGGGAGTGCCTTACCCATGGCCAGGGAGTGCCTTACCCATGGCCAGGGAGTGCCTTACCCACGGCCAAGGAGTGCCTTACCCACGGCCAAGGAGTGCCTTACCCATGGCCAGGGAGTGCCTTACCCATGGCCAAGGAGTGCCTTACCCATGGCCAGGGAGTGCCTTACCCATGGCCAAGGAGTGCCTTACCCATGGCCAGGGAGTACCTTACCCATGGCCAAGGAGTGCCTTACCCACGGCCAAGGAGTGCCTTACCCACGGCCAAGGAGTGCCTTACCCATGGCCAGGGAGTGCCTTACCCATGGCCAAGGAGTGCCTTACCCATGGCCAAGGAGTGCCTTACCCACGGCCAAGGAGTGCCTTACCCATGGCCAGGGAGTGCCTTACCCATGGCCAAGGAGTGCCTTACCCATGGCCAGGGAGTGCCTTACCCATGGCCAAGGAGTGTCTTACCCATGGCCAAGGAGTGCCTTACCCATGACCAAGGAGTGCCTTACCCACTGGCCAAGGAGTGTCTTACCCATGGCCAAGGAGTGCCTTACCCATGGCCAAGGAGTGCCTTACCCATGGCCAAGGAGTGCCTTACCCATGGCCAAGGAGTGCCTTACCCATGGCCAGGGAGTGCCTTACCCATGGCCAAGGAGTGCCTTACCCATGGCCAAGGAGTGCCTTACCCATGGCCAAGGAGTGCCTTACCCATGGACAAGGAGTGCCTTACCCATGATCAAGGAGTGCCTTACCCATGGCCAAGGAGTGCCTTACCCATGGCCAAGGAGTGCCTTACCCATGGCCAAGGAGTGCCTTACCCATGGCCAAGGAGTGCCTTACCCATGGCCAAGGAGTGCCTTACCCATGGCCAAGGAGTGCCTTACCCATGGCCAAGGAGTGCCTTACCCATGGCCAAGGAGTGCCTTACCCATGGCCAGGGAGTGCCTTACCCATGGCCAAGGAGTGCCTTACCCATGGCCAAGGAGTGCCTTACCCATGGCCAAGGAGTGCCTTACCCATGGCCAGGGAGAGCCTTACCCACGGCCAAGGAGTGCCTTACCCATGGCCAAGGAGTGCCTTACCCATGGCCAAGGAGTGCCTTACCCATGGCCAAGGAGTGCCTTACCCATGGCCAAGGAGTGCCTTACCCATGGCCAAGGAGTGCCTTACCCATGGCCAGGGAGTGCCTTACCTATGGCCAAGGAGTGCCTTACCCATGGCCAAGGAGTGCCTTACCCATGGCCAAGGAGTGCCTTACCCATGGCCAGGGAGTGCCTTACCCACGGCCAAGGAGTGCCTTACCTATGGCCAAGGAGTGCCTTACCCATGGCCAAGGAGTGCCTTACCCATGGCCAGGGAGTACCTTACCCATGGCCAAGGAGTGCCTTACCCATGCCCAAGGAGTGTCTTACCCACGGCCAGGGAGTGCCTTACCCATGACCAGGGAGTGCCTTACCCATGGCCGCCTTACCCATGGCCAAGGAGCGCCTTACCCATGGCCAAGGAGTGCCTTACCCATGGCCAAGGAGTGATCCCACCAGTTGTACTCGCACTGCAGGAACTTGAGGCCGCTGCCATCGCGAATCTCGACGGTGGTGGGCGTGGCGCTGAGGGACCAGGCGCTCAGGTAGATCACCATGATCAGCAGCATGGGCGTCAGCCACTGCAACAGCTGCTTGTCCGTCAGCTTGATCTTGTGCGCTGACTTCACCCTGTACGTCAGCGAGACTCTGCGGAAGAGAGGAGAGAGTGAAGAGTGCCATCGTGACGTCATCGTTTTGGTTCTACAGTGCAACGGGAACAAAGGAGGGAAGGACGAGAAAACAAACGGAGGGAAGGACGAGAAAACAAACGGAGGGAAGGACGAGAAAACAAGCTAAGGGAAGGACGAGAAAACAAACGAAGGGAAGGACGAGAAAACAAACGAAGGGAAGGACGAGAAAACAAACGAAGGGAAGGACGAGAAAACAAACGGAGGGAAGGACGAGAAAACAAACGAAGGGAAGGACGAGAAAACAAACGGAGGGAAGGACGAGAAAACAAACGGAGGGAAGGGCGAGAAAACAAACGGAGGGAAGGACGAGAAAACAAACGGAGGGAAGGACGAGAAAACAAACGGAGGGAAGGACGAGAAAACAAACGAAGGGAAGGACGAGAAAACAAACGAAGGGAAGGACGAGAAAACAAACGGAGGGAAGGACGAGAAAACAAACGGAGGGAAGGACGAGAAAACAAACGGAGGGAAGGACGAGAAAACAAGCTAAGGGAAGGACGAGAAAACAAACGAAGGGAAGGACGAGAAAACAAACGAAGGGAAGGACGAGAAAACAAACGAAGGGAAGGACGAGAAAACAAACGGAGGGAAGGACGAGAAAACAAACGAAGGGAAGGACGAGAAAACAAACGGAGGGAAGGACGAGAAAACAAACGGAGGGAAGGACGAGAAAACAAACGGAGGGAAGGACGAGAAAACAAACGAAGGGAAGGACAAGAAAACAAACGAAGGGAAGGACGAGAAAACAAACGAAGGGAAGGACGAGAAAACAAACGAAGGGAAGGACGAGAAAACAAACGAAGGGAAGGACAAGAAAACAAACGAAGGGAGGGACAAGAAAACAAACGAAGGGAAGGACAAGAAAACAAACGAAGGGAAGGACGAGAAAACAAACGAAGGGAAGGACGAGAAAACAAACGAAGGGAAGGACAAGAAAACAAACGAAGGGAGGGACAAGAAAACAAACGAAGGGAAGGACAAGAAAACAAACGAAGGGAAGGACAAGAAAACAAACGAAGGGAAGGACGAGAAAACAAACGAAGGGAAGGACAAGAAAACAAACGAAGGGAAGGGCGAGAAAACAAACGAAGGGAAGGACAAGAAAACAAACGGAGGGAAGGACGAGAAAACAAACGAAGGGAAGGACGAGAAAACAAACGAAGGGAAGGACAAGAAAACCAACGAAGGGAGGGACAAGAAAACAAACGAAGGGAAGGACAAGAAAACAAACGAAGGTAAGGACGAGAAAACAAACGAAGGGAAGGACGAGAAAACAAACGAAGGGAAGGACGAGAAAACAAACGAAGGGAAGGATAAGAAAACAAACGAAGGGAAGGACGAGAAAACAAACGGAGGGAAGGATAAGAAAACAAACGAAGGGAAGGATAAGAAAACAAACGGAGGGAAGGACGAGAAAACAAACGAAGGGAAGGACAAGAAAACAAACGAAGGGAAGGACAGAAAACAAACGAAGGGAAGGACGAGAAAACAAACGGAGGGAAGGACGAGAAAACAAACGAAGGGAAGGATGAGAAAACAAACGGAGGGAAGGACGAGAAAACAAACGAAGGGAAGGACGAGAAAACAAACGAAGGGAAGGACGAGAAAACAAACGAAGGGAAGGACGAGAAAACAAACGGAGGGAAGGACGAGAAAACAAACGAAGGGAAGGACGAGAAAACAAACGAAGGGAAGGACAAGAAAACAAACGAAGGGAAGGACGAGAAAACAAACGAAGGGAAGGACGAGAAAACAAACGAAGGGAAGGACGAGAAAACAAACGGAGGGAAGGACGAGAAAACAAACGAAGGGAAGGACGAGAAAACAAACGAAGGGAAGGACGAGAAAACAAACGGAGGGAAGGACGAGAAAACAAACGAAGGGAAGGACGAGAAAACAAACGAAGGGAAGGACGAGAAAACAAACGAAGGGAAGGACGAGAAAACAAACGAAGGGAAGGACAAGAAAACAAACGGATGGAAGGACGAGAAAACAAACGGAGGGAAGGACAAGAAAACAAACGGAGGGAAGGACGAGAAAACAAACGAAGGGAAGGACGAGAAAACAAACGAAGGGAAGGACAAGAAAACAAACGGAGGGAAGGACAAGAAAACAAACGGAGGGAAGGACGAGAAAACAAACGGAGGGAAGGACGAGAAAACAAACGAAGGGAAGGACGAGAAAACAAACGAAGGGAAGGACGAGAAAACGCACGAAGGGAAGGACGAGAAAACAAACGAAGGGAAGGACGAGAAAACAAACGGAGGGAAGGACGAGAAAACAAACGAAGGGAAGGACAAGAAAACAAACGAAGGGAAGGACAAGAAAACAAACGAAGGGAAGGACGAGAAAACAAACGGAGGGAAGGACGAGAAAACGGACGAAGGGAAGGACAAGAAAACAAACGGAGGGAAGGACGAGAAAACAAACGAAGGGAAGGACAAGAAAACAAACGAAGGGAAGGACAAGAAAACAAACAAAGGGAAGGACAAGAAAACAAACGAAGGGAAGGACGAGAAAACGCACGAAGGGAAGGACGAGACAACAAACGAAGGGAAGGACGAGAAAACAAACGAAGGGAAGGACAAGAAAACAAACGAAGGGAAGGACGAGAAAACAAACGGAGGGAAGGACGAGAAAACAAACGAAGGGAAGGACGAGAAAACAAACGAAGGGAAGGACGAGAAAACAAACGGATGGAAGGACGATAAAACAAACGGAGGGAAGGACGAGAAAACAAACGAAGGGAAGGACGAGAAAACAAACGAAGGGAAGGACGAGAAAACAAACGAAGGGAAGGACAAGAAAACAAACGAAGGGAAGGACAAGAAAACAAACGAAGGGAAGGATAAGAAAACAAACGAAGGGAAGGACGAGAAAACGCACGAAGGGAAGGACGAGAAAACGCACGAAGGGAAGGACGAGAAAACAAACGAAGGGAAGGACAAGAAAACAAACGAAGGGAAGGACGAGAAAACGCACGAAGGGAAGGACGAGAAAACAAACGAAGGGAAGGATAAGAAAACAAACGAAAGGAAGGACGAGAAAACAAACGGAGGGAAGGACGAGAAAACAAACGAAGGGAAGGACGAGAAAACAAACGAAGGGAAGGACGAGAAAACAAACGAAGGGAAGGACAAGAAAACAAACGAAGGGAAGGACGAGAAAACAAACGAAGGGAAGGACGAGAAAACAAACGAAGGGAAGGACGAGAAAACAAACGGAGGGAAGGACGAGAAAACGCACGAAGGGAAGGACGAGAAAACAAACGAAGGGAAGGACGAGGAAACAAACGGAGGGAAGGATAAGAAAACAAACGGAGGGAAGGACGAGAAAACAAACGAAGGGAAGGACGAGAAAACAAACGAAGGGAAGGACGAGAAAACAAACGAAGGGAAGGACGAGGAAACAAACGGAGGGAAGGACAAGAAAACAAACGAAGGGAAGGACAAGAAAACAAACGAAGGGAAGGACAAGAAAACAAACGAAGGGAAGGACAAGAAAACAAACGAAGGGAAGGACAAGAAAACAAACGAAGGGAAGGACAAGAAAACAAACGAAGGGAAGGATAAGAAAACAAACGAAGGGAAGGACGAGAAAACAAACGAAGGGAAGGACGAGAAAACAAACGAAGGGAAGGACGAGAAAACAAACGAAGGGAAGGACGAGAAAACAAACGAAGGGAAGGACGAGAAAACAAACGAAGGGAAGGACGAGAAAACAAACGAAGGGAAGGACGAGAAAACAAACGAAGGGAAGGACGAGAAAACAAACGAAGGGAAGGACGAGAAAACGCACGAAGGGAAGGACGAGAAAACAAACGAAGGGAAGGACGAGGAAACAAACGGAGGGAAGGACAAGAAAACAAACGAAGGGAAGGACGAGAAAACAAACGAAGGGAAGGACGAGAAAACAAACGAAGGGAAGGACGAGAAAACGCACGAAGGGAAGGACGAGAAAACAAACGAAGTGAAGGACGAGGAAACAAACGGAGGGAAGGACAAGAAAACAAACGAAGGGAAGGACAAGAAAACAAACGAAGGGAAGGACAAGAAAACAAACGAAGGGAAGGACAAGAAAACAAACGAAGGGAAGGACAAGAAAACAAACGAAGGGAAGGACGAGAAAACAAACGAAGGGAAGGACGAGAAAACAAACGAAGGGAAGGACGAGGAAACAAACGGAGGGAAGGACAAGAAAACAAACGAAGGGAAGGACGAGAAAACGCACGAAGGGAAGGACGAGAAAACAAACGAAGGGAAGGACGAGGAAACAAACGGAGGGAAGGACAAGAAAACAAACGAAGGGAAGGACAAGAAAACAAACGAAGGGAAGGACAAGAAAACAAACGAAGGGAAGGACAAGAAAACAAACGAAGGGAAGGACAAGAAAACAAACGAAGGGAAGGACAAGAAAACAAACGAAGGGAAGGATAAGAAAACAAACGAAGGGAAGGACGAGAAAACGCACGAAGGGAAGGACGAGAAAACGCACGAAGGGAAGGACGAGAAAACAAACGAAGGGAAGGACGAGAAAACAAACGAAGGGAAGGACGAGAAAACAAACGAAGGGAAGGACGAGAAAACAAACGAAGGGAAGGACGAGAAAACAAACGAAGGGAAGGACGAGAAAACAAACGAAGGGAAGGACGAGAAAACAAACGAAGGGAAGGACGAGAAAACAAACGAAGGGAAGGACGAGAAAACAAACGAAGGGAAGGACGAGAAAACAAACGGAGGGAAGGACGAGAAAACAAACGAAGGGAAGGACGAGAAAACGCACGAAGGGAAGGACGAGAAAACAAGCTAAGGGAAGGACGAGAAAACAAACGAAGGGAAGGACGAGAAAACAAACGAAGGGAAGGACGAGAAAACAAACGAAGGGAAGGACGAGAAAACGCACGAAGGGAAGGACGAGAAAACAAACGAAGGGAAGGACGAGAAAACAAACGAAGGGAAGGACGAGAAAACGCACGAAGGGAAGGACGAGAAAACAAGCTAAGGGAAGGACGAGAAAACAAACGAAGGGAAGGACGAGAAAACAAACGAAGGGAAGGACGAGAAAACAAACGAAGGGAAGGACGAGAAAACAAACGAAGGGAAGGACGAGAAAACAAACGAAGGGAAGGACGAGAAAACAAACGAAGGGAAGGACGAGAAAACAAACGAAGGGAAGGACGAGAAAACAAACGGAGGGAAGGACGAGAAAACAAACGAAGGGAAGGACAAGAAAACAAACGAAGGGAAGGACGAGAAAACAAACGAAGGGAAGGACGAGAAAACAAACGAAGGGAAGGACGAGAAAACAAACGAAGGGAAGGACGAGAAAACAAACGAAGGGAAGGACAAGAAAACAAACGAAGGGAAGGACGAGAAAACAAACGAAGGGAAGGACGAGAAAACAAACGAAGGGAAGGACGAGAAAACAAACGGAGGGAAGGACGAGAAAACAAACGAAGGGAAGGACGAGAAAACGCACGAAGGGAAGGACGAGAAAACAAACGAAGGGAAGGACGAGAAAACAAACGAAGGGAAGGACGAGAAAACAAACGAAGGGAAGGACGAGAAAACAAACGAAGGGAAGGACGAGAAAACAAACGAAGGGAAGGACGAGAAAACAAACGAAGGGAAGGACGAGAAAACAAACGAAGGGAAGGACGAGAAAACAAACGAAGGGAAGGACGAGAAAACAAACGAAGGGAAGGACGAGAAAACAAACGAAGGGAAGGACGAGAAAACAAACGAAGGGAAGGACGAGAAAACAAACGAAGGGAAGGACGAGAAAACAAACGAAGGGAAGGACGAGAAAACAAACGAAGGGAAGGACGAGAAAACAAACGAAGGGAAGGACGAGAAAACAAACGGAGGGAAGGACGAGAAAACAAACGAAGGGAAGGACGAGAAAACAAACGAAGGGAAGGACAAGAAAACAAACGAAGGGAAGGACGAGAAAACAAACGAAGGGAAGAACGAGAAAACAAACGAAGGGAAGGACAAGAAAACAAACGGAGGGAAGGACGAGAAAACAAACGGAGGGAAGGACGAGAAAACAAACGAAGGGAAGGACGAGAAAACAAACGAAGGGAAGGACGAGAAAACAAACGAAGGGAAGGACGAGAAAACAAACGAAGGGAAGGACGAGAAAACAAACGAAGGGAAGGACAAGAAAACAAACGGAGGGAAGGACGAGAAAACAAACGGAGGGAAGGACGAGAAAACAAACGAAGGGAAGGACGAGAAAACGGACGAATATGCCCGCCGTTGTCCCTGTTGCAATCTGTTCGTCAGGAACACACGTTCCTTTAAACACGTTTTTTTTTAACTTTTCATTTTTATTATTTATTATTATTTTATTCTTATTCTTATTCTTATTATTTTATTAATTTATTATTTAAAAATATTAACATTTTCATTTTTATTATTTATCATTTATTTTTATTATTATTGTTATTATTTGATTTATCTATTATGATTTTTTTAAAAACTAAAACACGTGGTTTTACAATAAAATCGGAACCTCTCTGAGTCATAGGTCATCATCACCAGTTAGACCAGACTGGGATATCATCATTAAGAGAGCATACATCCACCTGACACATCCTCTAACACTGTCAGACGCTATCGACACCTGCCACAAATCGCCATTCTCAAAAATTGCATTTCTATCAAACTTTTTTTTTTTTTTTCAAGCGCGATCACTTCCCCCCCCCCCCCCCCCATAATGAACGATCCTCATTATAAATACAGTTCACAGGAACGCCCTTACGCCCTCTTCGTTGCAGCATCCCCATCCAGCTTTAGCATCAGCTGCATTTGATAATTATACGCTCATTAGCATCACCAACAAACACGGACACAGCCAGTCTCCGCGAATAAAAGATACCTCATCGTGACCGGATTATCAAAGGCTAATATAATAATAGCCATAAATAACATGAGAGAGAGAGAGAGAGAGAAAAAAAGTTTGTTATTAATAGGAGTCGAACGGAGGTCGAGGAGGGGAGGGAGGGGAGGGAGGGGGGGTTGGGGAGGGGAGGGGGGGTTGAGGAGGGGGGGAGAGGGGAAGCAACAATAGCCTCGATGCCTCCGCCGGCCGCCACGCTGGCAAGAGAGAGAGGAGGGGGAGGGGGGGAGGGGGGAAGGGGAGATCGACCCGGGTTCTATTCCCCTCTTTGATGTGGCCGGAGGCGGAGGTTCAACACATAGCCGTCGACGTTCCTCAGCGACTGGGCTTGAACCTCGTCGTCTTTCGGAGGACGCGGCTGGGGGGGTGGGGGTAGGGGTGGGGGTTGGGGGAAGGGGAGGGGGTAGGTGTAGGGGTGGGGGTGGGGGAGGGAGAGAGGGTGGGGGAGGGGGAGGGAGAGGGGGTGGGGGAGGGGAGGGTGATATGTGTGGGGGGAGGGTTTGATTAGATGGGACTTGGGGTAGGGTAAGGTGGAGTGGGAGGGAGGGGGAAGGTAGAATGGGAGGGAAGAGGGAAGGTGGAGTGGGAGGGAGGGGGGAAGGTAGAATGGGAGGGAGGGGGAAGGTGGAGTGGGAGGGAGGGGGGAAGGTGGAGTGGGAGGGAGGGGGAAGGTGGAGTGGAAGGGAGGGGGAAGGTGAAATGGGAGGGAGAGGGAAGGTGGAATGGGGAGGGAGGGGGGGGAGGTGGAGTGGGGAGGGAGGGGGGAAGGTGGAGTGGGAGGGAAGGGGGGAAGGTGGAGTGGGAGGGAGGGGGAAGGTGGAGTGGGAGGGAGGGGGAAGGTGAAGTGGGAGGGAGGGGGGAAGGTGGAGTGGGAGGGAGGGGGAAGGTGGAGTGGGAGGGAGGGGGAAGGTGGAGTGGGAGGGAAGAGGGAAGGTGGAGTGGGAGGGAAGGGGGAAGGTGAAGTGGGAGGGAGGGGGGAAGGTGGAGTGGGAGGGAGGGGGAAGGTGGAGTGGGAGGGAGGGGGAAGGTGGAGCGGGAGGGAAGAGGGAAGGTGGAGTGGGAGGGAGGGGGAAAGGTAGAGTGGGAGGGAGGGGGAAGGTGGAGTGGGAGGGAAGAGGGAAGGTGGAGTGGGAGGGAGGGGGGAAGGTAGAGTGGGAGGGAGGGGGAAGGTGGAGTGGGAGGGAGGGGGAAGGTGAAGTGGGAGGGAGGGGGGAAGGTGGAGTGGGAGGGAGGGGGAAGGTGGAGTGGGAGGGAGGGGGAAGGTGGAGTGGGAGGGAAGAGGGAAGGTGGAGTGGGAGGGAGGGGGGAAGGTGAAGTGGGAGGGAGGGGGGAAGGTGGAGTGGGAGGGAGGGGGAAGGCGGAGTGGGAGGGAGGGGGAAGGCGGAGTGGGAGGGAGGGGGAAGGTGGAGTGGGAGGGAGGGGGAAGGTGGAGTGGGAGGGAGGGGGAAGGTGGAGTGGGAGGGAAGAGGGAAGGTGGAGTGGGAGGGAGGGGGGAAGGTAGAGTGGGAGGGAGGGTGAAGGTGGAGTGGGAGGGAAGAGGGAAGGTGGAGTGGGAGGGAAGGTGGAGTGGGAGGGAAGAGGGAAGGTGGAGTGGGAGGGAGGGGGAAAGGTAGAGTTGGGGGTAGGGTGGGGAGAGGGGGTAGGTTTAGGGTTTAGGTTTTAGGTTTGAGAACGAAAGTTAGTTGAGGAAGGGTGAGGGTAGATAGGTTTAGGTGGGTTTGAGAACGACAGTTGGGGGGGGGGTGAGGGTAGATCAGTGGAGTGGAGTGGGGTGGGGGTGGGGGGTAGAGTGAAGAGAGTTGAGGGGAAGGGGCAGGGTGGTAGGAGAAGGGTAAGAGGGTTTGGGGGGGGGAGGGGTGAAAGAACACACTGAGGGAATGGGGGTGGGGGTGGGTGGGGGTGGGGGTGGGGGGATAAAGGTTAAGAAGATGGAGGAGATTCTCTTGAGTTTATCGCATGAAAGACGATGTTCCGTAGAATGGCTGAAGAACTCCCTCGCAGAGTCCAAATACTTGAGAGGAATACACAAACAGGCAACCCTCCCTCTCGATCAGCTGGTACGTCTTGCGCCATAAATTTAGGAAAAAAAAACGAAAGATAAAGGAATAAATGAAGCGAAGCAAAGAGTAACGAATAAATCAATAGATAAATGTCAAAGTGAAAAGAAAGATATCGGCATTCCACACACGAGATATTTACGCATATTAATAAAAACGAAGATACAAGGCAGAGAAATAAGAATCTAGACTCTACGGACGGCTGAGATTGTATAAAGAACTTACGAAACTTTTGTCTTCGTGAAAATGCAACTGAAACTTATAAATCTGGAGCCTAAGTCGTACTCTTTACGCCCTCCTTCCTCCTTCTAGCCAGGAATAAATATGTAAGGTGTTATTCTTCAGCGAAGGGTGTGAGAACAGGTCAAAGCGGGAAGACCACAGCTGAGGTCACTATGGGAACGTGCAGCTGCTGTGCACGGCAATGATAGCGGGCCTCTGCCTTTGTGTGTGTTCGTGCGTCCATCGATACATAAACATACATGAACACTCGCAAAACTCATAATACCCATTGTAGGCATGTATTATTCATGTATGTATATGTATATGTATTCACAAGCATACACATACGCATACGCACATGTACACATACATACATACATACCTACTCAGGGTCTGAATAAGTACTTCAATAGACCATCTATCCATGCACCCACAAATGTCTATCTATCTAGCTAGATATCTATTTTTCTACATGTCGGTGGGTGTTTCTCTGTCTATCAATCAATCTATCTACTGTATTCCATGACATAAGTCGCCTCGAAGTTGCAGAGTCTACAGGATCACCAAAATAGAACTCACTTTGTGGAATCTGTCACCAGCTTAGAATAAAAATATTTTGAATACAGCAGATATGTACTTTTTTCAGTGAAGGAGAGGGTACAGTGTGTGAGTCAAGGGAGGATTAAAAAAAAAACGTTTTCATTTTTTTTTTTCAAGAGGGAACTTTTTCTTGTTATTTGACATTTGCTTCTCATGGATATTATAAGTAAATACTTCTGAGTAATAAAGCGTACCGTTCGACGAATTACTATACTTTGATCTCTTACGTCTACATACACGTCTATATACACACATAGTTATTTATATACATGCGTATATACATA
>NC_091570.1:36060586-36065586 GCF_042767895.1 Penaeus vannamei
TTTCTTTCCTCATCTCCCGCGATCGTCTCCCTTCCCTTCTCCGGCGCAGAATCACTCACGCTGCGCATCCCTCGCTCGGGAGTCCTCAACCCCAGCCGCAGATTAATTGGGAATCTCCAGCAAGTCATTTTCCATCACCGCAGTACGCGCCTCTCCTCTTAGGGGGACTCTTAGATGAGGGAGAACGAGGGAGAACGAGGGAGAACGAGGGAGTTTGAGGGAGAATGAGGGAGCTTGAGGGAGAACGAGGGAGTTTGAGGGAGAACGAGGGAGTACGAGGGAGAACGAGGGAGTTTGAGGGAGAACGAGGGGGTTTGAGGAAGAACGAGGGAGAACGAGGGAGTTTGAGGGAGAACGAGGGAGTCTGAGGGAGAACGAAGGAAGTTTGAGGGAGAACGAGGGAGAACGAGGGAGAACGAGGGAGTTTGAGGGAGAACGAGGGAGTCTGAGGGAGAACGAGGGAGAACGAGGGAAAAGGAGGGAGAAGGAGGGAGAACGAGGGAGTTTGAGGGAGAACGAGGGAGTTTGAGGGAGAACGAGGGAGAACGAACACGCCTTTCTTTCCTCATCTCCCGCGATCGTCTCCCTTCCCTTCTCCGGCGCAGAATCACTCACGCTGCGCATCCCTCGCTCGGGAGTCCTCAACCCCAGCCGCAGATTAATTGGGAATCTCCAGCAAGTCATTTTCCATCACCGCAGTGCGCGCCTCTCCTCTTAGGGGGACTCTTAGATGAGGGAGAACGAGGGAGAACGAGGGAGAACGAGGGAGTTTGAGGGAGAACGAGGGAGTTTGAGGGAGAACGAGGGGGTTTGAGGGAGAACGAGGGAGAACGAGGGAGTTTGAGGGAGAACGAGGGAGTCTGAGGGAGAACGAGGGAGAAGGAGGGAGTACGAGGGAGTTTGAGGGAGAACGAGGGAGTTTGAGGGAGAACGAGGGAGAACGAACACGCCTTTCTTTCCTCACCTCCCGCGATCGTCTCCCTTCCCTTCTCCGGCGCAGAATCACTCACGCTGCGCATCCCTCGCTCGGGAGTCCTCAACCCCAGCCGCAGATTAATTGGGAATCTCCAGCAAGTCATTTTCCATCACCGCAGTACGCGCCTCTCCTCTTAGGGGGACTCTTAGATGAGGGAGAACGAGGGAGGACGAGGGAGAACGAGGGAGTTTGAGGGAGAACGAGGTATTGCATCTGCTGCGGAGTCAAACTAGCTCTTTGCGTGAATTGGTGTTTATATTCGACATGTCGTGTGGGATTCACAAACGTATGATTATTCTCTCTTACAGTTAACATATACGCTATACACATAGTATATGAATTCAGAGGATTGTGTACACAATCACTACACACACACACACTCTCTCTCTCTCTCTCTCTCTCTCTCTCTCTCTCTCTCTCTCTCTCTCTCTCTCTCTCTCTCTCTCTCTCTCACACACACACACACACACACACACAAACAAAAACACACTCCAAAATTCTCTATCCTTTATCCAACATGTAAACGAAGCACGTGCAGGCCACACCGCGAGACAGCATAAGAACACCAAAGGCAAGTTAAAAAAAAAGAAAAAAAAAAAAGAAAAAAATCCATACCCCCCCTCCCCCCCCAAAAAAAAAAAAAAAAAAATCGTCTCTAATTTTTCGAATTCATAAGAACCTATAAAACAGGTAAAAAAAAAAAAAAAAAAAAAAAAAAAAAAAAAAAAAAAAAAAAAAAAAATCCATAACTCCCCAATAATGAAAAAAAAAAAAAAAATCCAAAAAAGACTATCGCCACTAGCTTTTCGAATTTAAAAGAATCTATAAAAAAAGAAAGAAGAAAAAAAAAACACACGAAAAGGCGGGAACATCGTTAAGCGTGTAATACAATCAGCGTCGGAAGCTTAGAAAGGTTCGTTGCGTTCGACATCATCAGCCAGACAGGAGTCGATCCAATTCGCCATTTTAGTTTTTTTTTTTTTTTTTTTTTTTTTTTTTTTTGCGCGGGAAACCTCGTCTCATATTTTGAATTTGAATTGGAAAACCGTTAAAGCGGGAATCCTCGTCTCGTTGTTTTTGAATTTGAATTAGAAAACCGTTTGTCAGGGAATCCTCGTCTCATATTTTGAATTTGAATTAGAAAACCGTTTGAAGGGGAATCCTCGTCTCATATTTTGAATTTCAATTGGAAAACCGTTTGAAGGGGAATCCTCGTCTCAAATTTTGAATTTGAATTAGAAAACCGTTTGAAAGGGAATCCTCGTCTCATGTTTTGAATTTGAATTAGAAAGTCGTTTGCGCGGGAATCATCGTCTCATATTTTGAATTTGAATTAGAAAACCGTTTAAAGGGGAATCCTCTTCTCATATTTTGAATTTGAATTAGAAAACCGTTTGAAGGGGAATCCTCTTCTCATATTTTGAATTTGAATTAGAAAACCGTTTGAAGGGGAGTCCTTGTCTCATATTTTGAATTTGAATTAGAAAACCGTTTGCGCGGGAATCCTCGTCTCATATTTTGAATTTGAATTGGAAAACCGTTTGAAGGGGAAATCTCGTCTCATATTTTGAATTTGAATTAGAAAACCGTTAGCGCGGGAGTCATCATCTCATATTTTGAATTGGAATTGGAAAACCGTTTGAAGGGGAGTCCTCGTCTCATATTTTGAATTTGAATTGGAAAACCGTTTGAAGGGGAATCTTCGTCTCATGTTTTGAATTTGAATTAGAAAACCGTTTGTAAGGGAATCTTCGTCTCATGTTTTGAATTTGAATTGGAAAACCGTTTGAAGGGGAATCCTCGTCTCATGTTTTGAATTTGAATTAGAAAACCGTTTGCGCGGGAAACCTCGTCTCATATTTTGAATTTGAATTGGAAAACCGTTTGAAGGGGAGTCCTTGTCTTGTTGTTTTTGAATTTGAATTGGAAAACCGTTAGCAGGGGAGTATCATCTCATATTTTGAATTTGAATTAGAAAACCGTTTGTAAGGGAATCCTCGTCTCGTTGTTTTGAATTTGAATTGGAAAACCGTTTGTCAGGGAATCTTCGTCTTATGTTTAGAATTTGAATTGGAAAACCGTTAGCGCGGGAATCCTCGTCTCATATTTTGAATTTGAATTGGAAAACCGTTAGCGCGGGAATCCATGTCTCATATTTTGAATTTGAATTAGAAAGTCGTTTGCGCGGGAGTCATCGTCTCATATTTTGAATTTGAATTAGAAAACCGTTTAAAGTGGAATCCTCGTCTCATATTTCGAATTTGAATTAGAAAACCGTTTGAAGGGGATTCCTCGTCTCATATTTCGAATTTGAATTAGAAAACCGTTTGAAGGGGAGTCCTCGTCTCATATTTTAAATTTGAATTAGAAAACCATTTGTAAGGGAATTCTCGTCTCATATTTTGAATTTGAATTAGAAAACCGTTTGAAGGGGAATCCTCGTCTCGTTGTTTTGAATTTGAATTAGAAAACCGTTTGTAAGGGAAACCTCGTCTCATATTTTGAATTTGAATTAGAAAACTGTTTGTAAGGGAATTCTCGTCTCATATTTTGAATTTGAATTAGAAAACCGTTTGAAGGGGAATCCTCGTCTCGTTGTTTTGAATTTGAATTAGAAAACCGTTTGTAAGGGAAACCTCGTCTCATATTTTGAATTTGAATTAGAAAACCGTTTGAAGGGGAATCCTCGTCTCATATCTTGAATTTGAATTAGAAAACCGTTTATAAGGGAAACCTAGTCTCATATTTTGAATTTGAATTAGAAACCCGTTAGCGCGGGAATCCTCGTCTCATGTTTTGAATTTGAATTGGAAAACCGTTTGAAGGGGAGTCCTTGTCTCATATTTTGAATTTGAATTAGAAAACCGTTTGTAGGGGAGTCCTGGTCTCATATTTTGATTTTGAATTAGAAAGCCGTTTGCGCGGGAATCTCATATTTTGAATGTGAATTAGAAAACCGTTTGAAGGGGAATCCTCGTCTCATATTTTGAATTTGAATTAGAAAACCGTTTGTAGGGGAGTCCTGGTCTCATATTTTGAATTTGAATTAGAAACCCGTTAGCGCGGGAATCCTCGTCTCATGTTTTCAATTTGAATTGGAAAACCGTTTGAAGGGGAGTCCTTGTCTCATATTTTGAATTTGAATTAGAAAACCGTTTGTAGGGGAGTCCTGGTCTCATATTTTGATTTTGAATTAGAAAGCCGTTTGCGCGGGAATCTCATATTTTGAATGTGAATTAGAAAACCGTTTGAAGGGGAATCCTCATCTCGATATTTTTGAAACTTGAAACAGAAAACCGCTCGCGAGGAAACTCCCATTTTGTCCTTTCCGAATTAAAATTTGAAACCCCACTGGTCGGGAATCCCCATCTAACCAATACCGAATTATAATTAAATCCTCCTCTCACCATTTCTGAAAACCGTTAGAGAACGACACGGAAGAGGAGCGAGCGAGCGAGGGAAATATAGAGTCCTCGGCCACCGCGACGCAGAGTTATTATCGCCATTATCTGTGGATTCGTATTTCCCGCGAGAGATAACGGTTTTCCTGCAGAAAGGCGGACGGTTATGTTTCTCCGAGAGACACCCGCGAGAAACGAGGGAAAAGCGACTCTATGATCTCTTTCCGAATAAAGGATTCCTGGTCATGAAGATCCTCGGAAATTACTAAAAAAAAAAAAAGGAAAATGATAAGAAAGAAAAAGATGAAAAAGATGAAAAAAATGATAAAGAAGAAGAAGAAAAAAGGAGATAAAAAAGAAAATTACGAAAAAAAAAGGAAAATGATTAGGAAGAAAAAGAAAAAATATTGATATAGAAAAAAAAAAAAAATAGATAAAAAAGGAAAAGAAAAGATAATAAAAAGAAAAAAAAAGATAGATAGAAAAAAGAAAAAGAAAAAGAAAAAAGTAGATAAAAAAAGAAAAATAAAATATAATAAAAAGATAAAAAAAAGAAAGAAAACAAAAGAAAAACAAATCGCAAATTAAACGTTTCTGGACTATTCGCAAACGTTTCTCTCCCA
>NC_091570.1:36073086-36075586 GCF_042767895.1 Penaeus vannamei
TGGCAAAGTATGAGGGGGAGAAGGTATGGCAACCTGTGAGGGAAGATATGGCAACGTGTGAGAGAGGATAGGGCGTGTGAGGGAGGATATGGCAACCTGTGAGGGAGGATATGGCAACGTGTGAGAGAGGATATGGCAACGTGTGAGGGAGGATATGGCAACGTATGAAGAAGGATATGGAAACGTATAAGGGAGGATATGGCAACGTATGAGGGATAAGGGAAAAGGTATGGCAACGTATGAGGGAGTATATGGCAACGTATGAGGGAGGATATGGCAACGCATGAGGGAGGATATGGCAACGTGTGAGAGAGGATATGGCAACGTATGAGGGAGGATATGGCAACGTATGAGGGAGGACATGGCAACGTATGAGAGAGGATATGGCAACGTGTGAGAGAGGATATGGCAACGTGTGAGAGAGGATATGGCAACGTGTGAGAGAGGATATGGCAACGTGTGAGAGGATATGGCAACGTATGAGGGAGGATATGGCAACGTATGAGGGGATAAGGGAAAAGGTATGGCAACGTATGAGGGAGTATATGGCAACGTATGAAGGAGGATATGGCAACATACGAGGGAGAATATGGCAACGTATGAGGGAGGATATGGCAACGTATGTAGGAGGATATGGCAACGCAGAAGGGAGGATATGGCAACGTAGAGGGAGGATATGGCAACATATGAGGGAGGATATGACAACCTGTGAGGGAGGATATGGCAACGTATGAAGAAGGATATGGAAACGTATAAGGGAGGATATGGCAACGTATGAGGGAGAATATGACAACGTATGAGGGAGAATATGACAACGTATGAGGGAGAATATGGCAACGTATGCGGGAGAACATGGCAACGTATGAGGGAGGACATGGCAACATATGAGGGAGGATATGGCAACGTATGAGGGAGGATATGACAACGTAAGAAGGAGGATATGGCAACGTAAGAAGGAGGATATGGCAACGTATGAGGGAGGATATGGCAACATATGAGGAAAGACGAAACAATGGTTTAGTGAGAATAACTTAAATATGAGGAAATGCGCCGTAGGGAGAGAGAAAGAGAAAGAAAAAACATAATAAGGAAGATGAGAACAAGCAAATCAGTGAAGAACTAGAGATCAGAAGAGAGAAAAAAGGACGCAAGAAAATCCGTCTTTTTTTTTTCTCACAATATCCGGTGGCGGCCCCGTCCTTGAGGCGCTTGGAGACAAGATCGCTCTGGCGGAAGGTGGGGGGGGGTAAGTGAGGGGGGAAATGGTGGCGCGGAGGGATGAGGGGGTGAGGGAGGGGACAGGGTGGGGGTGAGGGGTAAGTGAGGGTGGGGGAAGGGGTGGGGGGTAAGGGGGGGTAAAGGAGGGGGTGGGGTGGGGTGTGGGGAGGGGGAGGGGAGGGGGAAGGGGAGAGGGGAGGGGTGGGGAAGGGGTGAGGGTGGTGGGTGAGGGGTGAGGGGAGGGGAGGGAGAAGGGGTGAAGGGGAGGGGGAAGGGGTGGGGGAGGTGGTGGAGGGGAGGGGGAAGGGGTATGGGCTGAGGGGAGGGGACAAGGGGTGAGGGGAGGGCGGGAAGGGGTGAGGGGAGGGGGAAGGGGTGAGGGGGAGGGGGAGGGGGAAAGGGTGGGGGAAGGGGAAGGGGGAGGGGCGAGGGGGAAGGGGAGGGAGAAGGGTGAGGGGTTAGGGGGGGGTAAAGGAGGGGGGAGGGGGGTGGAGAAGCGTGTAACCTGCGACCATCTTCCGATGTGTACGTGTATGCATGTGTATCTTCTGATGCCAAAACACATACACACACACACACACAGACACACACATTACACATCCACACACCTACTTATATACTTATATACTTATGCTCGATAACAACCACACCCACAGAAAAAAAAAACATAAAAGAAAATATCCTAAATAACTTCTGAAAATATTTCTGTGGAGGGAGGGATGAGGGAAGAGGGAAGAGGGAGAGGAAGGAGGGAAGAGGGAGAAGGGAGGCGGGAAGAGGGAGAGGAAGGAGGGAAGAAGGAGAAGGGAGGCGGGAAGAGGGAGAGGGATAGAGGGTAGAAGAGGAGGAAGGAGAGAAGAGGGATAGGATGCCAATTACCATTTACTCTATTACCTTATTACATTATGGTTTCACTCTATGACCATATATCTTCTACGAAAGAGTGGGATAAATGTGTATTTCTTGGTCTTGTTTTTCTCTTTGCTCTCTCTCTCTCTCTCTCGCTCGTGGTGTTAGGTAGGTAGATTGTTTGATAGATAAATGTGTGTATATATATATATATATATATATATATATATATATATATATATATATATATATATATATATATATATAGGTTCACACACACACACTCCAACATACACACACACACACACACACACACACACACACACACACACACACACACCCACTCACATATATATATATATATATATATATATATATATATATATATATATATATATTCTATATATATATATATATATATATATATACATAT
>NC_091570.1:36080586-36088086 GCF_042767895.1 Penaeus vannamei
AGAAAATGAAAACAAACAAACAAACAAAAAACAAAACAAACTATAAAACTTATCAACAGACTCAACCTTCCTTACTTTAAAGATGAGTCCTAACTTCATCTCACAAGAATGACTCATCATTTCTCAGATCGCTTATTAGTTCTCATTAGACCGCTCAGCAACTCCCTTTGATATCAGAAAAATACTCATTTTCTCCGGTAATTCACATCTTCCGGTTGTTACTCGTCCATTGCAGACAAGGAATTGCTCCGCTGATGACTCACTATCTATTTATATATTTATTTATCTATTTGAAGGTTATTGTCTCTGTCCTCTTCTCGAAGTTTATTTGTTTATTTTCTCTGTCATTTTCTTGGGGTTTATTGTTTTTGTTTTTGTTGAAGTTTATTCTCTCTGTCTCTTGTTGAAGTTTATTCTGTCTCGTGGTTTAATGTTTTTTTTTCCTTTTCTCAAAGTTTATTGGTCTCTGTTTATTTTCTATGGCATTTTATTTGGGTTTATTGTTTTTGCCACTTTATTATCTCTGTCTCTTGTTTATTCTCTCTGTCTCTTGGTCTATTGTTTTTCTCCTTTTCTCGAAGTTTATTGGTCTCTGTCTCCTCCCGAAGTTTATTTTCTTTAACATTTTTTTTAAAGTTTATTTTTTTCTGTCCATTTATCGAAGTTCATTGTTTTGCCATTTTCTCGAAGTTTATTATTTCTGCCTCTTTTTGAAGTTTATTATTTCTACCATTTCCTCGAAGTTTATTTTATCTGTCCCTTCTTGAAGTATATCGTCTCTGCCTCTTCTTTGTTTCCATTTCAACTTTCCCTCTCGAATTTCATCCTCTCTGCCCTTTTCCACTCCTTTTGCATTTCCCAATCTTCTTCCATCATCGCTTTCTCTCTCTCTCTCTATCTCTCTATCTCTCTATCTATGTATCCCCTCTCTCATGTCTCTCCCCCTCTCTCTCTCTCTCTCTCTCTCTCTCTCTCTCTCTCTCTCTCTCTCTCTCTCTCTCTCTCTCTCTCTCTTCCTCCCTCCCTCTCCATCTCTGTCTCTGTCTCTGTCTCTGTCTCTGTCTCTGTCTCTCTCTCTCTCTCTCTCTCTCTCTCTCTCTCTCTCTCTCTCTCTCTCTCTCTCTCTCTCTCTCTCTCTCTCTCTCTCTCTCCCACACCTCTTCCTCCATCATCAATATCATTCGCACATCAAGAGGTCTCGGATCCTCATGCATATAAAATCACAGATTATGGATTAATGTAAATAAGGTGAGAACGAGTTGTGTGTAGACCTCCTCTTTGGCGGAAATAAGAGGAGGAGGACGAGGAGGAGGAGGAGGTGGAGGAGGAGAGGAGGACGGGGAGGTGATGAGAGAGAGGGAGGGGGAGAGGAGGAGGAGGAGGAGGGTGGAGGAGTGGAGGAGGAGGAGGAAGGAGGAGGAGGTGTGGAGGAGGAGGGAGGAGGGGAGGGGGAGGAGGAACAGGAGGAACAGGAGGAGGAGGGAGGGAGGAGGAGGAGGAGGAGGAGGAGGGAGGAGGGAGGGAAGAGGTGGAGGAGGAGGAGGGAGGAGGAGGGAGGGGGAGGGGGAGGGGGAGGAGGGGAAGGAGGAGAGGAAGAGCGGGAGGAGGAGGGGGGAGGAGGAGAGGGGGGAGGGGGAGGAGGAGAAGGAGGAAGAGGAACAGGAGGAGGAGGAACAGGAGGAGGAGGAACAGGAGGAGGAGGAGGGAAGAGGTGGAGGAGGAGGGGGAGGAAGAGGTGGAGGAAGGGAGGTGGAGGAGGAGGTGGAGTTGGAGGTGGAGGAGGAGGAGAGGGAGAAGGGAGGGAGGAGGAGGAGGAGGAGGAGAGGGAGGGAGGAGGAGGGAGGAGGAGGAGGAGGAGGAGGAGGAGGAGGAGGAGGAGGAGGAGGGAGGAGGAGGAGGAGGGGGGAGGAGGAAGGAGGGAGGGGGAGGGGAGGGAGGAGGAGGGAGGAGGAGGAGGAGGAGGAGGAGGAGGAGGAGGAGGGAGGAGGAGGAGTAGGGGGAGGAGGAGGGAGGGAGGAGAAAGAAGAAGAAGAAGAAAAAGAAGAGGAGGAGGAGGAGGAGGTACAGGAGGAGGAGGAGGCAGGAGGAAGGAGGAATAAGAATAAGAATAAGAATAAGAATACTAAGAATAAGGAATTAAGAATACAAGAAATAAAGGAGAAGAAGAAGAAGAAGTAAGAAGAAGAAGAAGAAGAAGAAGAAGAAGAAGAAGAAGAAGAAGAAGAAGAAGAAGAAAAAGAACTAAAAGAAGAAGAAGAAGGAGAAGGAAGAGGGGGCAGTTGAAAGTGAGATGAAAATTGAGAATGACATGGGGGACGAAGAACAGAGGATAAAGGATAAAAAAGGAAAAAGATGCTGAAGAAGAGATGGAACAGAAGACACAAAACATTTCCTTCTGCAGATGAGGATGAGGAAGATGAGGAGGATGAGGAAGATAAGGAGGATGAGGAAGATGAGGAAGATGAGGAAGATGAGGAGGATGAGGAAGATAAGGAGGATGAGGAAGATGAGGAAGATGAGGAAGATGAGGAGGATGAGGAAGATGAGGAAGATGAGGAGGATGAGGAAGATAAGGAGGATGAGGAAGATGAGGAAGATGAGGAAGATAAGGAGGATGAGGAAGATGAGGAAGATGAAGAGGATGAGGGAGATGAGGAGGATGAGGAAGATGAGGGAGATGAGGAAGATGAGGAAGATAAGGAGGATGAGGAAGATAAGGAGGATGAGGAAGATGAGGAGGATGAGGAAGATGAGGAGGCTGAGGCTGACGAATGAGATAAATACCTCATGGATCCAGAAGAACGACTTATCATAATCCATTTTACTTTAATCAAATTGTTTCCTGTAAATCAAGAACAGATAAATAAGGATAAAGTAATAAAAAAAAAAGCTTGATTACGGGAGCTGACTTCCAATTATCGAGCGAGTGTGTGTATGTTCGTTTGTACATGAACGTGTTTTATTTCATTGTCATTACTCCTCTTGCTCTAACTGGCAATGAGATCGAGACATCCGTTTGATCCCGTTTATCAATTATCATTATCCATTGCGTGGGCGAAGGAGAAGGAAAAAAAAAAGAGGAAAGATAATTACTGGAATTTGCGCGATCGCCTCAACATGGCCGCTTTGTCTGCTGTTTTGTACCACTCCCTGGATATTTGTACCAGCTCTCACCTACCAGGAAATGCGAGTTGGGGCTTTATGGGTGGTATTAATCTCCGTTTTTATTCCCCGTAAAAGAATTCCTCGCACTTTTCCCCACTTTTATCGTAGGGGAGAGACGGCCGATACAAACAGACGAAGGGGGAGGTGGTGGAAGTGAAGATTGAAACTGTACGAATCGCGACGAAAACGGATCGGAAGAAGAAGGAAGAAGAAGAAGAAAAAAATATCGTTCAAGATCGTATTTATCTGGAGGTACGAATTTATCGAAGGGGGGGGGGGGGGCTTGTGGGAGGAAATGGGGGTGGGGGGGTTGTTGGGAGGGGGGGGGGAGTCTGTTGTGGGGTGTATGGGGGATGCGTAGGGGAATGGTGGAGAGTGTGGGGGGGTGTTGGTAGTGGGGGGGGGGTGTTGGCATAATGGGGTGGGGGGAGAGTGGGGGTGTTGTAGGGTGTCAGGGGGGAACGTAGGGGAATTGTGAGGAGAGTGTGGGGGTGTTGTTGGTAGTGGGGGGAGAGTGAGGGTGTTATGTGGGGTGGCTTCAGGGGGGGAACATAGGGGAATTGTGGAGAGTGTGGGGGTGTTGGTAATGGAGTGGGGGGAGATGGGAGTGTTGTGGGGAGTCAGGAAGGAACGTAGGGGAATTATGAAGAGTGTGGGGGGTGGTCGTAGTTGGGGAGAGAGTAGGAGTGTTGTAAGCGGCATTATGGAGAGTGTGGGGGAGAGTCGGGTAGCGGAGGGACGTTGTGAGGGAAATGTTGGGGGGGGGGGGGGAGGGGGAGATGAGAGTGGGGGATGGAGAAATATTCTGGGAACGAATTTTATAGGCCATTATTATGAGGGCCGCCCTAGGTTAATCTGCAGCTTTATGAAGAGGATTACCAGTCATAAATATCTGCCACATGAATATGCAAATCAGGATTTTGTCAAAGCATTTTGTTGCATATTTGCATTTTCCTTCATCTACGTTAGCGTCATTATACTGTGCTTATAAATATACTTTTCTTGGAAATATACACGGATACCTAAAGACACACACAAAGGCGCGCATATATGAATTTCTGTGTTAATACTGATATTGTATATATCTGTTTACCTTTATTTCGGAAAATAACATATTATTGTATCACTACAAAGTCAACATACTGTGAGTGTTAAGTATATCCAAGAGCAGAGAGTTAAGAAAGCATAGATTCTATTGCAATTTCAGCTATCATATAAAGGGTAATTTTTAGGGCGAAAAATTACTCAACTTTTTGATGATGAAAACTGGAATAAGATTATAGCAAAGATGGAGATCAGAAAAAAAAATAATTTGATATAATTTGATATATACTGGATATACCCTTGATTCGACGCAGATATACCCCAGTAGAGAACAATAGCTTAAAAATTAAACGGATTTACAACGCAAAGCAATTTTTGCGGGATGCATATGGACACAATATAAATAACGGGAACAAATTGTTAGAAATACATTTTTGCACCAATGTAAAGAAAAGAAATAATTGTTTTTAACTGAAGTAATGAAAGAATATTAGAGATATGGATGCCATCTCTCACTGTTACCAATCAAACATAAAACATTACTGGATTGAAAAGTGTATGGACTGAACAAAAGTAAAAAAAAAAAGAAAAGAAAAAAAAAAAAAAAACGTATGCACAACAAAAGTAAAAATAAATAGATAAATAAATAGATAAATAAATAAATAAATAAAATCTACATACTATGAGAGAGTATCAAGGTTTACTATACCACACGCTTCAGATACAGCTTCCATGAATGAAGTTTGACGATGCTACATACTCTGGATTCAGGATTTATGAATGAAATCTCTTTCTACTTCATACATCGGATACAAGGAGCAGATACAATACACGCTCTGTAGAAAATTCGTACTACAGTTACACCAACCGTTAAGTCACAGAGACGAAACTTAAAGAAACAGTAAGAGGCGCCGGGGAGACTTAGACAAGTTATAATTGGTAGTTCAAGGAATGTTTAAATAGATAAGGAAAGAAGTACAAGTAACAAATACCGTAAGAAGATTTGTTTTGCTGTGACAGATCAACCGAATGAAGTGAAAAATTGGATTTAAAATTAATGATCAACAATAAATTAATTGATATTGAACATGCAACCCGATAAACGAAGGAACAAAAGAAAACGCAGATTGAATCTCATATAGATTAAAATAGAACAAAACAAAACAAAAAACATTAAATGAAATAAGATAAAAGATAAAAAAAAAACAAAAACAAAAATAGAGTCGAATATAATATATAAATTCAGCTCGCCGTTATTAATTACACTTGGGTCAAAGAACCGACTTAAGTACATAGATAAGGAATGATACATTATGGGGAAAAAACTCATAATCCTGGAGTTATTAAGCATGTTCCTCTACAAACATGTCCTCAACATGTACATAACAGGAGACAAACTTTGACTTGAAGCGAGAAGGTATGGGAAAAAAAGTCGAAAAATAAACTATGTGGACAAAAGGAAGAGGAAGGGAAAGAGGGAGGAAAGCGGGAGGGAGCGCATGGGAAGGAGAGGAGAGAAAGGGGAGGGAAGTGGGAGGAAGGAGAAGATATGATAACATGGGGACAAATAAGATTAAGAAATGTCTGACGCACATAGATGATTGCTCAGGTGCGCTTAGGATATAGGGAGAGCCTTCTGTGGATATGTGGATATGTTGTGGCTTAGGATAATGGCTATGTGTATGACGTATACGTGAGTATAGTTTAGATAGATGGTTAGGAATATCGACCAGGTAGATGGGTGCTTATATTTGATATTCATAGAATGGGAGACGGAGGCGGGTAAACATAAGAAAAGAGAAAGAAAGATACAGTCGGGATAAATAGAAAGAAAGAGAGAAAATAAGAATAAAACTTAGTGAAAGATACAGTCAGGAAAATAGAACGAAAGAGAAAAAATAAGAATAAAACTGAGTGAAAGATACAGTCAGGAAAATAGAACGAAAGAGAGAAAATAAGAATAAAACTGAGTGAAAGATACAGTCAGGAAAATAGAACGAAAGAGAGAAAATAAGAATAAAACTGAGTGAAAGATACAATCAGGAAAATAGAACGAAAGAGAGAAAATAAGAATAAAACTGAGTGAAAGATACAGTCAGGAAAATAGAACGAAAGAGAGAAAATAAGAATAAAACTGAAAGAAAGATACAATCAGGAAAATAGAACGAAAGAGAGAAAAAAAGAATAAAACTGAGTGAAAGATACAGTCAGGAAAATAGAACGAAAGAGAGAAAATAAGAATAAAACTGAAAGAAAGATACAGTCAAGCAAATAGAACGAAAGAGAGAAAATAAGAATAAAACTGAAAGAAAGATACAATCAAGCAAATAGAACGAGAGAAAATAAGAATAAAACTGAGTGAAAGATACAGTCAAGCAAATAGAAAGAAAGAGAGAAAATAAGAATAAAACTGAGTGAAAGATACAGTCAGGAAAATAGAACGAAAGAGAGAAAATAAGAATAAAACTGAGTTAAAGATACAGTTAGGGAAAATAGAACGAAAGAGAGAAAATAAGAATAAAACTGAGTGAAAGATACAGTCAGGAAAATTGAACGAAAGAGGGAAAATATAAACAAAACTGAATAATAAAAAAAAGAACATTCCATTTAACGGGGGAAACAAACAAAAGATTGGAGAAGGGACCGGGAGTATAAGTCGAGACAAAGGTACAGACAGTACTGGGCGATTTCCCCCCCATGAGACCCACCCCCTCGTGGCTGTCGTCCAGATGTTACGAAGAGAGCGCTCGCTGGCTCTCTTCCAGGTGTGTGTGTAAGAGGGGGGGAGGGGGGAGGAAGGGAGGCCATAAGAACAGCGAGGGACTGCCACGCGATGGGGGAGTGGGGGGGTGGGGGTGGGAGGGAGGGGGGAAGGAGAGGGGGAAAAGCCGCCGCGAACACATCATCCGGCAAAGCAGCTGGGTGTCTCGTGGCTTATATCACATCACAGTCCTATAAATACACAAATGTGCAATGTTTATCTTTGGGGATGTAAGGAGGGCGATTAGATAGATATCCCGTGGACATTTGGCAATCGTAACCCCTTTATCTATGTGGGAAAATAAGGCATATTTGTTCATTTTTGTCCCGACTGAACACTAAAAGCAGAACGACTTCGCCTGTCATGACTCCATGACATAATTACGAAACCCTGACGGCAGATCTTGCGCCCTGCATGCCACCGCCCATCACAGGTTGCAGCGACGGGCGTGAATATATACACACACACACATATATATATATATGAATCTCATACGCCACAGAATTCAATTTTGCCGTTTCCTCCTGATT
>NC_091570.1:36100586-36103086 GCF_042767895.1 Penaeus vannamei
ACATGACGCGAACTTACCTAAAAGGCCAGTTGTAATAGGCCATGCACGGTTCGTCACTCTTGCAGTTCTTGCAGTCAGGCGGGCATTTATGACACACGTACAGCATCTGGTACGTTGGGTTCTGGGACTGCGTCTTGCTCGCCCAGGCCACTGCGGGGAGAGAAGAGATAATAATGTTGATTATCATTGTTAATATTATCATTTAGGGTTATGGGGGTTTGTAGGGACCTGGTGTGATGACGCTGTAATCAGATTATCTAAAAATAATTTTGGAAGTAATGATTAATAACGTATATAGAGTTCCTCATCTCCATCTTTCGGATGAAACCGCTTCGTTTCCCGGAAAGTTCATCCCTCTTTTCTCTCTCTCTCTCTCTCAAGACATTAGCTTACGGCTCCATTACAAGTCCATCCCTCTCTCTCTCTCTCTCTATCAAGACATTAGCTTACGACTCCATTACAAGTTCATCTCTCTCTCTCTCTCTCTCTCTCTCTCTCTCTCTCTCTCTCTCTCTCTCTCTCTCTCTCTTTCTCTCTCTCTCTCTCTCTCTCTCTCTCTCTCTCTCTCTCTCTCTCTCTCTCTCTCTCTCTCTCTCGCTTACGCCTCCATCACAAGACGTGTTCTGACGAAGGGATCCCGGTTTTGACGGCAGATATCTCATTAAGCATTAAGATGTACCAGGATCCCGAGATTTGTTGCCGACTCGCTCTGCTTGACATCTCTTCCTTCCGTGTCAGTTTACAGTAATTGGATTTGCCTTTTCAAAGAGGACTGGCAGCGCTGGGGGGGGGGGAGGGGGGGATGGAATGCTTATTGCGGGACAGGCGGCCGAGAATCATCCATCCCCAAGGGCAGATAGAGAGAGGGAGAGGGAGGGATAGAAGCATGCATAGACAAAGGAAGAGAGTATATTATGTACAGACACACATACAAAGCTTAGTGTGTGTGTGTTTGTGTTTGTGTGTGTGTGTGTGTGTGTGTGTGTGTGTGTGTGTGTGTGTGTGTGTGTGTGTGTGTGTGTGTGCGTGAGAGAGAGAGAGAGAAAGAGAGAGAGAGAGAGAGAGAGAGAGAGGGAGAGAGAGAGAGAGAGAGAGAGAGAGAGAGAGAGAGAGAGAGAGAGACGAGAGAGAGACAGAGATAGACAAAGACAGACAGAGAGAGACAGAGACAGAAACAGAGAAAGAGGAATATATGGATTGATGAACTGGTGGATATATAGATAGAGAAAAAGAGAAGACACAGAGAAGTAGATAGGATATACAGTCGGATAGATAAACAAAGAGAGAGAGAGAGAGAGAGAGAGAGAGAGAGAGAGAGAGAGAGAGAGAGAGTGAGAGAGAGAGAGAGAGAGAGAGAGAGAGAGAGAGAGAGAGAGAGAGAGAGAGAGAGAGAGAGAGAGAGAGAGAGAGAGAGAGAGAGAGAGAGAGAAAGAGAAAGAAAGATAGATAGATAGATAGATAGAGAGAGAGAGAGAGAAATACCACTACAACGCGAACCATACCATTTCGACATTATCGAATAAAATCACCGATTTCTCCCGGGCGACAGTGTGGCTCCGAAAATATCTGAGACAAACGTTAACAGCTTGTGGGCGCGTTTCATCCGGACTTTAACCGGCTCCCCTGATTTCCTCGAGGGGACTTCAATCCTCACACCACCTGGGGCACTGGGCCATCTGAGGCAGCTCTTACCCTGTGCCATCTGGGGGTCTTTATGATCCGAACCATCTGCGGAGGTCGTGCAGAATGCCAGCTGGTGGGATATAATCATGAACCGTTTTTTTTTTAAAGTGCTTTTACGAAACCGCCAGGGAAGTTGTGTCACACCAACTGGGACTTTATTGTTCATTCCATCTGGAAAGTGATGTCATACCATCTGAAGAACTTTTCCAATATAGTGGGAAAGTGTGTCATACCATCTGAAGAAATTTTCCAATATAGTGGGAAAGTGATGTCACACCATCTGAAGAAATTTTCCAATATAGTGGGAAAGTGAGTCATACCATCTGAAGAATTTTTTTCCAATATAGTAGGAAAGTGATGTCATACCATCTGAAGAAATTTTCCAATATAGTGGGAAAGTGATGTCATACCATCTGAAGGAATTTTCCAATATAGTGGGAAAGTGTGCCATACCATCTGAAGAAATTTTCCAATATAGTGGGAAAGTGATGTCATACCATCTGAAGAAATTTTCCAATATAGTAGGAAAGTGATGTCATACCACCTGAAGAAAATTTTTCCAATATAGTGGGAAAGTGATGTCACACCATCTGAAGAAATTTTCCAATATAGTGGGAAAGTGTGTCATACCATCTGAAGAAATTTTCCAATATTGTGGGGGAAGGTGATGTCATACCATCTGAAGAAATTTTCCAATATAGTGGGAAAGTGATGTCATACCATCTGAAGGAATTTTCCAATATAGTGGGAAAGTGAGTCATACCATCTGGAGAAATTTTCCAATATAGTGGGAAAGTGATGTCATACCACCTGAAGA
>NC_091570.1:36105586-36108086 GCF_042767895.1 Penaeus vannamei
TTTCCACTGAAAAATCATCAAAACAGACGCCATGACATCTCCTCGAGTTGCTACTGATCTAGCCTGTGTGGAAGGCATCAGGAAAACCCTCTAAGGGCGGCAATCATACTCCTGTGTCATTATAAATTCGCCCATATCACTGACACACTGAAATCAACATAGTGACATAGCTTAGTGGTAGACAGCTGATTTTGCAATAACAAGGCGTCTGCTATATATACGTATATGTCATATATTGTATGCTCTATATTATTCAGCTGACTTGACCCGCGTTTTATATATTCGCTCTTTTTCAATACATATCACTCAGAGCCTCACATTTTTTGCGTGCACACGACTTGCAACTAAAAAGAAAAAAGAAAAAAGGAAAGAAAAAAAAATAAATAAAAAAATTGAGCGAAAATGTTGATGCAAATTTACGTTTTCGAAATGAAATGGGAGACGAAATATTTATGATAAGAAAGACGCGAAGAAATGTGACGTTGTGTGAAATATAGTAAAAAATATACAACCAGTGGCTACATTTGGTGGAAGATGATTGTGGTTGTAAGAAGAGGTTTGGTGGGGTGGAGGAGGAGGAGGAGGAGGAGGAGGATGGAGGAGGAGGAGGGGGGAGGATGGAGGATGGAGGAGGAGGAGGAGGAGGATGGAGGAGGAGGAAATGGAAGAGGAGGAGGAAGAGGAGGAATTGAGAGGAGGAGGGAGGAGGTGATATGAGGAGTGAAGAGGAGGGAGGGAGGAGGAGGAGGAGAGGGGAGGGAGGGAGGAGAGGAGGAGGAGGAGGGGAGGAGGAGGAGGAGGAGGAGTGAGGAGGAGGAGGAGGAGGAGGAATAGGTGGTGGTGGTGGGAGGAGGAGGAGGAGGAAGAGAGAGGAGAAGAAGAAGAGAAGAAGAAGGAGGAGGAGGGGAGGAGAAGAAGATAAAGAAAGAGGAGGAGGAGGAGAAGAAGAAGAAGGAGGAGGGAGGGGGCGGAGGAGAAGGAGGAAAGAGGAGGAGTAGAGATGAGAAGGTGGAGGAGGAGAAGGTGGAGGAGGAGAAGGAGGAGGAGGAGGAGGAGAAGGTGGAGGAGGAGAAAGTGGAGGAGAAAGTGGAGGAGGAGGAGGAGGAGGAGGAGGAAATCTCTGTTCTATACAATCCGGGTAAGTCCTATCCCCTGTTATATTGCTCTATCACACCACTTTGGAATTTTATGTGTCACCACTTTTAATGATAATCAAAAGGGGAGGAGAACGAAGAGGGAGGAGGGGAGAGAGAATGGGAGAGAGGGAGGAGGAAGAGGAAGAGGAGGAGGAAGAGGAGGAGGAGGAGTGGGAGGAGGAGGAGGAGGAGGAGGGGGAGGAGGAGGGGAGGGTAGGGGTAGGAGAGAGAGAGAAGAGGTAGGAGGAGAGGAGAGAAGAGGAAAAGGGAAGATGAGAGGAGGAGAGAAGGAGAAGAGGGAAAGGAGGACGGGGGAGGGAGGGGAGGAAGAGGGGAGGTGGAGGAGGAAGAGGAAGAGGGGGGAAAGAGGAGTAGGGAGAAGGACGAGGAGGAAAAGGAAAAAAAAAGGGAGGGAGGAGTAGGGAAAAACAAGTAGGGAGAAGGACGAGGAGGAAGAGGAAGAGAAAAAGGGAGGAGGAGGAGGGAAGAGAGAGGAGTAGGAGAAGGACGAGGAGGAAGAGGAAGAGAAAAAGGAGGAGGAGGAGAGAAAGAGAAGTAGGAGAAGGACGAGGAGGAAGAGGAAGAGAAAAAGGAGGAGGAGGAGGGAAAGAGGAGTAGGAGAAGGACGAGGAGGAAGAGGAAGAGAAAAAGGAGGAGGAATAGAAGGAGTCGAAGAGAGCGAAGAGAGAAGGGAGCAAAGAGGGAGAGAGAAGGGGAGGACAATAAACATTTCGGTAGAAGAAGAAAAAAAGGAAACCAACCAAAAGAGATTTTTATAAAAAGAAAAAGGAGAAACGCAACAACAACTCCACAAAACCAGGAAAACAAACAAACAAATAGAAAAAGAAGAAAGCGTAAAAAGAAGGAACCACCAGAGAGACGCATAAAAAAAAAAAAAAAAAAAAAGAGAGAGAGAGAGAGAGAGAGAGAGAGAGAGAGAGAGAGAGAGAGAGAGAGAGAGAGAGAGAGAGAGAGAGAGAGAGAGAGAGAGAGAGGGTCAGCGCCTCTCTCATCCCTCACCCCACTCACCTCTCTGCCCCCACCCCCCCTACCCTCCCTCCCCCCGACGAGAATGCAACCCAGCCAAGGAGATTCATCGCCCCCAGAATGAAAGAGAAAACTAACTTCTGCAATAAATTCTAAGAAAAACACTGAGAAGTTTTATATCCTCGCTCATAATCACGTGATTTCCTCTTCGTCTCTCTGGCGTTGGCGTAAGTCGTGCTTTCGGGACCTTTCCCCCTCTGCGTCACCAAGGACTAATAGAAAAGAGAGAGAGAGAGAGACAGAGAGAGAGAGGAAGGGAGGGAGAGGGATGGATGGATGGATGGAGGGAGAGGGAGGGAAGGAGGGAGAGAGGGACC
>NC_091570.1:36120586-36125586 GCF_042767895.1 Penaeus vannamei
AAGGGGGAAGGGTGAGGGGAAAGGGGGAGGGGTAAGGGGGAAAGGGGGAAAGGGTAAGGGGGAAAAAAGGGTGGTGGAAAGTGGAAAGGGGGAAGGGAAAGGGTAAGGGGAAAGGGTGGCAGTGGAAAGGGGAAAAGGAAGGGGAAAGGAAGGAAAGGGGGGGAAGGGAAAGGGAAAAGGGATAGGAGAGAGGGAAAAGGGGAAGGGGAAGGGGGGAAGGGAAGGAGAAAGGGGAAGGGGGAAGAAGAGGAAGGAGGAGAAAGGGGGAAGGGGGGAAATGGGAAGGGGAAAGGGGAAGGAGAAAGGGGAAGGAGAAAGGGGAAGGGGGAAAGGGGAAGGGGAAGGGGAATAGGGAAGGGAAAGGGGAAGGGAAAAGGGAATGAGGAAAGGGAAAAGGGGAAGGGGAAGGGAAAGGGGGAGGGGGAAGGGAAGGGGAAAGGAAAGGAAGGGAAGGAAGGGGAAGGGGAAAGGGGAAGGGGAAGGGGAAGGGGAGGGGGGAAGGGGAAAAGGGGAAGGGGAAAGGGGAAGGGGAAATGGGAAAGGGAAAAAGGGGGAAGGAGAAGGGGGAAAGGGGAAGAAGAAAGGGAAGGGGAAAGGGGAAAGGGGGAAGAGGAAAAGGGAAGGGAAAGTGCGGAGAAGGGGGAAAGGGGAAAGGGAAGGGGAAGAGGAAAGGGGAAGGGTGCCGTGACTGGTTAACACGCAGGGAGGGAGTAAGGGTGCTACAGCAGTCAAGGAGCAGAGAGGGGAGGGGGGGTTCTTCGCGTGAGGGGGGGGGGGTAGGAGGAGGGGGGGAGAGGGGCTGCCTCAAGGTGCTCGATCCTAATTCCGTCCCTTTAAGACGTGTGCTCCTTTGAGGCTCTTTGCCCGTGTCTTGTCTCCCTTTATTTTCTTTGTTTGTTTTTCTTATATGTATGTAGATAGGGATGAAGGAGAGAGAGAGAGGGAGAGAGGGAGAGACAGAGGGAGAGGGAGGGAGAGAGAGAGAGAGAGAGAGAGAGAGAGAGAGAGAGAGAGAGAGAGAGAGAGAGAGAGAGAGAGAGAGAGAGAGAGAGAGAGAGAGAGAGAGAAAGAAACCGAGAGAGAAAGAAACCGAGAGAGAGAGAGAGGGGAGAGAGAGAGGGGAAGAGAGAGAGAGAGAGGAAGAGAGAGAGAGAGACAGTGATAAATAGATAGATAGATAGAAAGAGAGAGAGAGAAAGAGAAAAAGGGAGAGATAGAGAGAGAGTTAAAGAAACAGACATACATACATACAGAGAGCCAGGCAGGCAGACAGAGGCAAAGAACAGACAGAGACAGACAGACATCGCCCCCCCGGGAGGCCTTCAAAAAGTTGATCCATTTGCATGCTATCAAGATTGCAAGAAGAAGCGAGTTTCTTCCTCTTTGGAAAATAGAGCATTCAGCACACAGACGAGGTTGGAGCTCTAGATAGAGTCTGTTACAGAGAAAAAGGGACTTTCAAAGGACAATAAGGGAAGCGGGAATGCTCATCAGAGCGGAAATAAAGACATAAAGTTGATGAAAAGTTGCGCTAGTCTCAAGTACCGGAGGTAAAATGACAGCAGAGGAATCTGGGATTAAAAAAAAAAAAAAAAAAAAAAAAAAAAGTCAGAATTAAAACCCTTGTCAAAGATTCTTCGATTGTTCTTTTGTGTCTTTTCCTTCTCAGTCTTAGTCTTATTTAGTTTTATATGTGACTACTTATGTGAAGATCATGGTTAACACACACAAAAAAAAAAAAAAAAAAAAAAAAAAAAAAGGTTCGTGACTACATATGCCATGGTAAAAAAAAAAAAATAAATAAAATAGAGTCAAAATAAAAATAGGTACAGCACATTTCGATGTAACACAGCAGCGATTACAGCACCTATTACACAGCAAGTATATCTACAAAGGGTGATTCCCAGTCTACAGGCCAGGAGATGATGGTTCATAAACGAAGTTCCTGAACAACTTACGGTGAACACAAAACCTGCAGCATCTAGAACCAGCTGGCGGATCTCCAACCTACGTGTCTTGGGTACGACCGTCAGAGACAAGGTGGTTCAATCCCCACAGCTACTCAAAAGGCAAGTTTAATCTGAACTCTTGAAGTGTATATACATCCATTGATATATCCATCCATCCATCCATCTATCTATCTATCTATCTATCTATCTATCTATACATAGAGAGAGAGAGTGTGAGATCTAATATATATACACACACACTCGCACACACATATACATATGTACACTCCCACGCACACACATATGCATACACACACACATACGCACGCACATATATATATACACACACACACGCACACACATATACATACACACACACACGTACACACATATACACACACACACACACATGATATATGAATGAAAGTATATACATATACATTCATACATACATACACACACGCACACAGATGTATTGACACACAAACGTATGTGTATCCTGTGTAGATAAATTTCCATTTTTATCTTTACTCTTATTTCTCTCTTAATTATCACTTATTTTATCTATTTACTCTTTACTTTTATTTATTTATTTTATTCTGCTTAATGTGTACGAAGGAGGACTTGCCCCTGATTGTTCTTGGACTTGCCCTTCCCTCCGAGTTTCTTCTTGTCCTTCCCTCGGTTCTTCCTCTCCTCCATCTCCTGCTTCATCTTCTTCTCCTCCACCTCCTGCTTCATCTTCTTCTCCTCCACCTCCTGCTTCATCTTCTTCTCCTCCATCTCCTGCTTCATCTTCTTCTCCTCCATCTCCTGCTTCATCTTCTTCTCCTCCATCTCCCGCCTCCTCCTCTCGCCCGACGCCATGCTCTCCCACCTCCTCTCTGGGTAACCATCAGATTCTTCCTCTCCTCCTTCCTCTCCCTTTGCCTCAGCCTCTTCTTCTTGGCCCCCGAGGACGACGAGCACCGCTCCTTCAGCTGGCCAAGCAGCTGCTGGGATCCGCTGGGGCCCGCGGCGATCATGGGCACCAGCTGTGGATCAACTGGCGAGCTCCACACGCGAGGAAGATGCATCAGGAACTGGTTCTTCGTGGAGCCCGGATCGGCCACCACGATTCTTTCCACCAGGGGGACGTCCTCCGAAAGAGAAGCTCTCTTTATGGGCTCGTACACCGTTTTCAGATGGTTCAGGCGGCTCTCTTCAGCTGGTTCCCGCCGAAGCTCTTGTCGAGCTTCACCTCCAGCGAGGTCAGCGTCCCCACGGCCAAAGTGTGGTGGTCGCCTTGAATCACCAGGAAGTCTTACGCGGCGCCATCGCTGTACTCCGCCTTCTACACGGCCGCAGGAGTGGCGTAGACCTTCCTTTTCGCAGAAAGGTCTGCCTTCTCCTCGCTGCAGCTGTAAGTGGTCTACTCCGTCTCACAGGAAGGGGATCCTTACGGCCGTTTGTCCAAAGGTTATGGAAGACGCAGACGGCAACTAGCAGAGTCCTTGTCCACTCCGAAATCCTTCCTCATTTACATCAATTCAATCGGCTGTATCACGAATATTCCTAACAGGGAATAATGACGACAAAGGGAGTCTTCTTCGTCAGGTACAAAAACTCCGAGAGGGTCAAGTCCCATGGTACAAGATGGTATAAATAAGAAGTTTGCATCTGCAGTTGGGTCCTTACAGCGGAGGAAACTTCAAAGGATTCGCCCTTCTTGGCTTCACGAATCCCCTCAAGATTCGTCATAAAAGTTTTGCAAAACGATATGCAAAAATGGGAGTTTGATATTCACTTTTGCTCTTACGAACACTGGCAGTCACATACGTGTACACATACACATACACACACGCACACACGCGCACGTACACGGACACACACACACACACACACACACACACACACACACACACACACACACACACACACACACACACACACACACACACACACACACACACACACATATATATATATATATATATATATATATATATATATATATATATATATATACATACATATAATGTATGTATATATATATACATATACACATATATACATATATACAAAAAAAAATATATATAGATAGATAGATAGATAGATAGATATATGTATGCATCTATATACAGAGATATACACATACACACACAAATATATATGTATATGTATATTTATATATACATATATATATACATATACACATATATACATATATACAAAAAAAATATATATAGATAGATAGATAGATAGATATATGTATGCATCTATATACAGAGATATACACATACACACACAAATATATATGTATATGTATATTTATATATACATATATATACATGTACATTATATATATATATATATATATATATATATATATATATATATATATATATATATATATATATATATATATATATATATATATATATATGCATGTATACATATATGTATATATATGTATGTATGTATATGAATATATGTATATATATACATATGTATAAGTATATATATGTATAAATACATACATACATACATACATACATATATATATATATACATATATATAAATATATATATATATATATATATATATATATATATATATATATATATATATATGTGTGTGTGTGTGTGTGTGTGTGTGTGTGTGTGTGTGTGTGTGTGTGTGTGTGTGTGTGTGTGTGTGTGTGTGTGTGTGTGTATGTACAAAGCTCCACTGACAAGTAAATAATCTCAAAAGCACTGAAAGTCGTGCCACATCTTTCTACAATTAAGATCCGAGGAAGAGTTAAACATGATGAGATGCCGGTGCTGAGAATCACACACGACGACCAATCACAACAAATCTTAATCGGTCCTTGAATAATCACAGACATTGTTTATGATACCTGTCATAATTTCTTTATGATACCTGTCTCGACTCCGCAGTGAGTCAGCAAGATATCTCATTATCCACTGTTTTGAAGCAATTACAAAAGTAAGATTATATGGGACTGATAGAATATACGATAGCATTCGTTATGTCGCATGGTGCAATACCTATTTTTTTTCTCTTTT
>NC_091570.1:36135586-36138086 GCF_042767895.1 Penaeus vannamei
CTTCAGGGCCTCCCCCATCCTCCTCCGGCGCCTCCTTCAGGGCCTCCCCCATCCTCCGGCGCCTCCTTCAGGGCCTCCTCCATCCTCCGGCGCCTCCTTCAGAGCCTCCCCCATCCTCCGCCGCCTCCTTCAGGGCCTCCCCCATCCTCCGGCGCCTCCTTCAGGGCCTCCCCCATCCTCCGACGCCTCCTTCAGGGCCTCCCCCATCCTCCGGCGCCTCCCCCATCCTCCGGCGCCTCCCCCATCCCCCGAAGCCTCCTTCAGGGCCTCCCCCATCCTCCGGCGCCTCCTTCAGGGCCTCCCCCATCCTCCGACGCCTCCTTCAGGGCTCTCCCCATCCCCGACGCCTCCTTCAGGGCCTCCCCACCTCCTGACGCCTCCTTCAGGCCTCCCCATCCTCCCATGCTCTCCTTCAGGGCCTCCTTCAGTGGCCCCCATCCTCCTCCGGCGCCTCCTTCAGGGCCTCCCCATGCCTCCGCTCCTTCAGGGCCTCCCCGATCTCCTCCTCCGGCGCCTCCTTCAAGGCCTCCCCATCCTCCGACGCCTCCTTCTCAGGGCCTCCCCCATCCATCCTCCGGCGCCTCTCTTCAGGGCCTCCCCATCATCCCTCCGGCGCCTCCTTCAGGGCCTCCCCCATCCTCCTCCGGCGCCTCCTTCAGGGCCTCCCCCATCCTCCTCCGACGCCTCCTTCAGGGCCTCCCCCATCCTCCGCCGCCTCCTTCAGGGCCTCCCCCATCCTCCGGCGCCTCCTTCAGGGCCTCCCCCATCCTCCGGCGCCTCCTTCAGGGCCTCCCCCATCCTCCGGCGCCTCCTTCAGGGCCTCCCCCATCCTCCGGCGCCTCCTTCAGGGCCTCCCCCATCCTCCGGCGCCTCCTTCAGGGCCTCCCCCATCCTCCGGCGCCTCCTTCAGGGCCTCCCCCATCCTCCGGCGCCTCCTTCAGGGCCTCCCCCATCCTCCGGCGCCTCCTTCAGGGCCTCCCCCATCCTCCGGCGCCTCCTTCAGGGCCTCCCCCATCCTCCGGGACGCCTCCTTTCCGGGCCTCTCCCCCATCCCTCCGGCGCCTCCTTCAGGGCCTTCCCCATCCTCCTCCGGCGCCTCCTTCAAGGCCTCCCCATCCTCCGGCGCTCTCTTCAGGGCCTCCCCATCCTCCGACGCCTCCTTCAAGGCCTCCCCATCCTCCGGCGCCTCCTTCAGGGCCTCCCCATCCTCCGGTGCCTCCTTCAGGGCTTCCCCATCCTCCGCTCTCCCCAGATCCTCCGACGCTTCCTTCAGGGCCTCCCCCATCTCTCCGGCGCCTCCTTCCGTGGGCCTCCCCCATCCTCCGGCGCCTCCTTCAAGGCCTCCCCATCCCCTTCCGACGCCTCCTTCAGGGCCTCCCCATCCTCCGGCGCGCCTCCTTCAGGGCCTCCCCCATCCTCCGGCGCCTCCTTCAGGGCCTCCCCCATCCTCCGGCGCCTCCTTCAGGGCCTCCCCCATCCTCCGGCGCCTCCTTCAGGGCCTCCCCCATCCTCCGACGCCTCCTTCAAGGCCTCCCCCATCCTCCGACGCCTCCTTCAGGGCCTCCCCATCCTCCGACGCCTCCTTCAGGGCTCCCCATCCTCCGACGCCTCCTTCAGGGCCTCCCCCATCCTCCGGCGCCTCCTTCTCAGGGCCTCCCCCATCCTCCGGCGCCTCCTTCAGGGCCTCCCATCCTCCGGCGCCCCTTCAGGGCCTCCTCGTCCTCCGGCGCTCCTTCAGGGCTCTCCCCATCCTCCGACGCCTCCTTCAGGCCCCCATCCTCCGGCGCCTCCTTCAGGGCCTTCCATCCTCCGGCGCTCCTTCAGGGCCTCCCCATCCTCCGACGCCTCCTTCAGGGCCTCCATCCTCCTGGCGCCTCCTTCAGGCCTCCCCCATCCTCCGGCGCCTCCCCCATCCTCCGGCGCCTCCTTCAGGCCCTCCCCCATCCTCCTCCGGCGCCTCCTTCAGGGCCTCCCCCATCCTCCGACGCCTCCTTCAAGGCCTCCCCCATCCTCCGGCGCCTCCTTCAGGGCCTCCCCCATCCTCCTCCGGCGCCTCCTTCAAGGCCTCCCCCCTCCTCCGGCGCCTCCCCCATCCTCCCCCGCCTCCTTCAGGGCCTCCCCCCTCCTCCGGCCCCTCCTTCAGGGCCTCCCCCATCCTCCCCTGCCTCCTTCTGGGCCCCCCCCATCCTCCGGCGCCTCCCCCATCCTCCGACGCCTCCTTCAGGGCCTCCCCCATCCTCCGGCGCCTCCTTCAGGGCCTCCCCCATCCTCCGACGCCTCCTTCAAGGCCTCCCCCATCCTCCGGCGCCTCCTTCAAGGCCTCCCCCATCCTCCGGCGCCTCCTTCAGGGCCTCCCCCATCCTCCGGCGCGTCCCCCATCCTCCGGACGCTCAGGGCCCCCCATCCTCCGGCGCCTCCTTCAGGGCCTCCCCCATCCTCCGACGCCTCCTTCAAGGCCTCCCCCATCCTCCGGCGCCTCCTTCAAGGCCTCCCCCATCCT
>NC_091570.1:36140586-36143086 GCF_042767895.1 Penaeus vannamei
GAGTGTCTCTCTCTCTCTCTATCTCTCTTTCTCTCAATCTTTCTCTTTTTTTTCTGTGTGTGTCTCTCTCTCGCTCTCGCTCTCTCTCTCGCTCTCGCTCTCTCTCTCTTTTACTTTTTTTTCTGTCTCTCTCTCACTCTCGCTCGCTCGCTCTCTCTCACTCTCGCTCGCTCGCTCTCTCTCACTCTCGCTCGCTCTCTCTCACTCTTTTTTTTCTCTCTTACTCTTTCTCTTTTTTCTCTCTGTCTCTCTCTTTCTCACTCTCACTCGCTCTCTCTCTGTATCTCTATCTCTATCTCTCACTCGCTCTTTTTTCTGTCTCTCTCTCTCTCTCTCTTTCTCACTCTTTCTCTCTCTCTATCTATCACTTACTCTTTCTCTTTTTTTTTCTCTCTCTCTATTTATCACTCTTTCTCTCTTTTCTCTGTCTCTCTCACTCTCGCTCTCTCTATCTATCTATCTCTCATTCTCTCTCTCGCACTCTTTCTCATTTTTTTCTCTGTCTCTGTCACTCTATCTTTCACTCTTTTTCTTTTTTTTTCTCTGTCTCCCACTCTCTCTCTCTTTCTCACTCTCTCTAGCTGAGTTCGCGTTCAGCCCAAGTCCCACTCTACTATTTCCAGAAGATGAATCTCCCTCTCGTTATACTACCCTCCGACCGCCTGGTTTAAAAGAGTAGCAACGGGCTCACTGGCTTATGAGTTTAAGGGCATTGGCTAAGACGCATTCTGAGCCCTCCCCGTGTTTGGTGGATTGAGCACCTCTCTCTTATCTCTCACTCTCGCTCTTTCTCTCTCTCTCTCTCGCTCTCTCGCACTCTCTCTCTCTCTCTCTCTCTCTCTCACTCTCTCTCTCTCTCTCTCTCTCTCTCTCTCTCCTGTCTGCCTGTCCGAGTTGCTGAGGATGCGACTTCAGATCCCCGGCCACAACTCCATCTCAGTACCGCATTTCTCCTACAGAGTTTGAACTCATCCAGCGGTGCTGTTTCAAGTTGGCTTGGCTATGGGTCGTGAAATGGGTGAGTGTCACTGCCAGCACTTCCCCCTCCCTGGCAAGCATCAAGATATGTGAAGTGGTATATGCACTTAGTGCTGTGAGCCTTGTGTGATCTATGTTTCGGGTTATGGTAACATGCTTGGGAATTTTTCGTTCACTGATGGCGTTTCGAAGTTTTCATTGCAGTTTGATTCCGTTGCTTTCTTGCTGCAACGAAAATCTAAATCAAACATTTAAAGACACTAATACTACAACCAAGAAAACCAAACTTGGCTGACGCTTTTCTGAAAACCTTTTTAGAAAATGAAAGTTTTTAAAACAATAAAAGTTATTCACCGCTCGTACATTACTCACCAAACACCCATACAACACGTTCACATAAGTGCCACACGAAACTCACCTTCGCTGACTCATTGTCACACTTATGAGTCCCGAGGAACAGGTGCAAGACTGACGGGTGGGCCAAACCTGCTATCCGTTGATGTCCTGTAGGGAGGGGTCACACTGAAGGTTGATGCCGCTTAGGTCACATCCATTGATCGAGGCCAAGTAATCCCGAAATCACTGCCACCACGGGAAGAAAGGGAGAGAGAGAGAGTAAGAGAGAGAAAGGAGATTATAATTAACATACACATACGCCAAGGAGGATCTGGTTCCTGCCTCTCTGGTTTGCATATGGATTTTCATAAGGTAAATTGGTAACGCAATATCGCACCCATGTTAATGAGGGCGTGTGGGAGTGTAGGTGGGGGTGGGGTGGGGGTGGGGTGGGGTGGGGGCTCGAAGCGCGTTAAATGAAGGAGGGTTGGCTGTAGGAACGAGGAATGAGTGAAGCGAGGCGAGTATGAGGTGTGTTAAAAGGATGAGTGAAAGGTTGTAGAGGCTTGTTGGGTAAGAATGTGGTTTCAGTTGCATGCGAGTGATATTCAAAGTAAATTGATATCGGACATTGTAATGACATGATATCATAGAGGTGTAAATACATTTTTAACTATCATACATCATATTTCAGAAAGTAATGCTATATATCACAAACACATACACGAACACACGCTCACACGCACACACACACAAATGCATATAAACTTACAAAAGCGAAAATACACACACACAAACAAACAAGCTAACACACACACGTGTACGGAAACTCCCACACACAGATCCTCGACTGTCTGTCAATCTTCCTTCTTCTCATTCTCTCTACCTATCTCTTCTTATTTCCTTTCTTTCTTTTTTTTCCCCCTGTGCGTTCGTCCGTGACTCCCTAATTTGTATGTAAGAAAGAAGGTCCAAAAAACAAGAGGAAATCAGACAGGATTCATTGCAGGATAACCCTAAGGTAAACAAGCAACCTAAGCTCAACTTTTGCACGAGACAAAAAAAAAAAAAAAAAAAAAAATAGTCTCAGGAGAATTTTAGCATTACTAGAAACGCTGTTGTAGGACTTAATTAAGGAACTTGTAGCTAGTTTCGGAAAATATGCAAATTAGCCCGTGTCTATATC
>NC_091570.1:36148086-36153086 GCF_042767895.1 Penaeus vannamei
ACCAAGGGAGGTACTCGACACCGGTGACCTGCAGGGATTAGAAAAAAAGGGAGAAAATAAGGGTTTGTTTACATTTGTTTCTGGGGGGGGGGTTGAATGGTTCGAACGGGATGTGAAGCCTCGGATGACGGCGTGAGATGTTTGTATTTCGTTATATCATTGATTGGATGTTGGAAAAGGAATGTTTTTTTTTCCCCAGTTTTCAGTTAAGATCAAGGATGGGAAAATATGTGTGAATTTGTAAAGTAGATTTGTTTTATGATCTCTCGTTCATTCTCTCTCTCTCTCTCTCTCTCTCTCTCTCTCTCTCTCTCTCTCTCTCTCTCTCTCTCTCTCTCTCTCTCTCTCTCTCTCTCTCCTGCCTTTCTCTTTCCACCTCCTCCTCCTCCTCTCCCTCTTAATCTCTCTCTCTCCCTCTTCCCTCTCCATTCCTTTGCCTCTCCCTCTCTCCCTCTCCATCCTCTTCATCCTCTTCTCCTATAAAAACCACTCTCCCAGCTTCCCTCTCTCCCTCTCTCTCCCACTTCTTTCCCCCTCCCTTCTTCTTCTTCCCCCTCTCCCTCTTTTCCATTCCCCTTCTCTCTCTCTCTCTCTCTCTCTCTCTCTCTCTCTCTCTCTCTTCCTCTTCCTTTTCTTCTTTATCACTCTCTCCCTCTCCATCCCTTTCTCCCTCTTCCTCCCGTTCTCTCTCACACTTCTCTCCCCTTCTCGTCCATCCTCTCCCTCTTCTTCTCCCTCCCCTCCCCTCCCCTCTTCCATATCTACTTCTCCATCCCCCCTCTCTCTCTCTTCCTCATTCCCTCTCTTTCTCCCTTTCCATAAAGACAGTAAATAAATAAACAAAAGGAAAAGAAAAGAAAAAAAAGAAAAGAAAAGAATCTCACCCGTAAAGATAATAGATAAATAAAAGAAAAAAAGAAGAAAGAAAAAATCTAATCTAACTTTCACCCGTAAAAATAATAGATAAATAGATAAATAAAAAGAAAAAGAAAAGAAAGAAAAAACAATCTAACTTTCACCCGTAAACATAATAGATAAATAAATAAATAAAAAGAAAAGAAAAAGAAAGAAAAAACAATCCAATATCGACGTAAAAAAGACAAATAAAAAAAACAAGAAAAAAATCCAATATCCAACCGTAAAAATAATAGACAAAAAAAAAAAAAAAAAAAAAAGAAAGAAAAAAAAAATCAAATATCCACTTGCCTCTGTCGTGGTATTGACCTTCGGCGGGTCTTCAGTGGGCGGGTAGTGTGGGTGTGACCGCTTGGTACTTGTCAGACGCACCAAAGTACCCGTCTTGGTATCCCTCACCAGTACCCGGGCGGCGTCAATGTGCGGCTCAGACAGAAGCATGTTCCTGACTGTCATTTCCAGCAGTCCTGTGGATAGAAAGGGTTGGGGTTAGGTTTTTTTTTTTTTTTTTTGGGGGGGGGGTGTTTGGTTGTTTGTGTGGGAGTGTTTGTGTGTTCGTTTGCGTGTGTTTCTTTGTGTTCGTGTTTGTGTGTGTGAATTTGTTTGTCTGTGTGTGTGATTGGTTGTGTGTGTGTTTGTATGTGTGTGTCTGTGTGTTTGTGTGTGTTTGTATGTGTTTGTTTGTGTGATTGTTTGTATGTGTGTGTTTTTGTTTGTATGTGTTTTGTGTGTGTGTGTGTGTGTGTGTGTTTTGTGTGTGTGTGTGTTTTGTGTGATTGTTTGTTTGTGTGTTTGTTTGTGTTTGTGTGTGTTTGTTTGTGTTTTTGTGTGTATGTTTGTTTGTGTTTTTGTGTGTGCGTTTTGTGTGTGTGTGTGTGTGTGTGTATTTTGTCTAGTTACTGGGGCCGTGTGGGTAGAGGTGAGTTCCATTTTATAGATGAATGTCGGTGTTGTTATAGATGTTTATATTATTTACGAAAACACTATTTGAAGAAATGTATTCTGTAGGACTAAACCTCTGAGTGTTTGCATATTCTCTTTATATGTAAACATACATCAAACACACACACACACACACACACACAAACACAAACACACACAAACACAAACACACACACACGCACACGCACACAATCACACACACAAACACACACACACACACAAACACAAACACACACACAAACACAAACACACACACAAACACAAACACACACACAAACACAAACACAAAAGCTTTATAATGTGTCCTTGTTTCAAGTTGCCCATGACAAACGACATCTGTTCCAGAGTAATTAATAAATTGCAGTCACTAGTTAACACAAGCAGGTCCCCCTTTGTGCGCCCCAAGTTGCCCCGGCCCGTGCAAGAAGCGAGTCATAATTACAATTATGTAAATTGAAGTAATTTTTGCCGTCGGGTGAAAGGCGAGCTAAATGTACAACATGTAAGAGAAGTGAGGAGAGAAACACGTGCTTCAGGCGGACTTCACTTTGAAAGACACTGTAGAAGAGGAATGGAAGAGAATGAATATCTACACAATACAAGAGGTGTATTTGACCGGTTTCGGATATGTCTTCGTCACGAGATACATGTATTTCTGGCGAAGATATATTCGAAACTGGTCAAATACATGTATTTCTGAGGAAGATATATTCGAAACCGGTCAAATACAGGTATTTCTGACGAAGATATATTCGAAACCGGCCAAATACAGGTATTTCTGACGAAGATATATTCGAAACCGGTCAAATACATGCATTTCTGACGAAGATATATTCGAAACCGGCCAAATACATGTATTTCTGACGAAGATATATACGAAACCGGTCAAATACAGGTATTTCTGACGAAGATATATTCGAAACCGGTCAAATACATGTATTTCTGGCGAAGATATATTCGAAACCAGTCAAATACATGTATTTCTGGCGAAGATATATTCGAAACCGGTGAAATACATGTGTTTCTGACGAAGATATATTCGAAACCGGTGAAATACATGTGTTTCTGACGAAGATATATTCGAAACCGGTCAAATACATGTATTTCTGACGAAGATATATTCGAAACCGGTCAAATACATGTATTTCTTACAGATACATTCGAAACCGGTCAAATACAGGCATTTCTGACGAAAATATATTCGAAACCGGTAAAGTACACGTATTTCTTACAGATACATTCGAAACCGGTCAAATACATGTATTTCTGACGAAGATATATTCGAAACCGGTCAAATACATGTATTTCTGACGAAGATATATTCGAAACCGGTCAAATACATGTATTTCTGACGAAGATATATTCGAAACCGGTCAAATACATCTTTTTCTGACGAAGATATATTCGAAACCGGTCAAATTCATGTATTTCTGACGAAGATATATTCGAAACCGGTCAAATACATCTTTTTCTGACGAAGATATATTCGAAACCGGTGAAATTCATGTATTTCTGACGAAGATACATTCGAAACCGGTCAAGTAAATGTATTTCTGGCGAAGATATATTCGAAACCGGTCAAATACAGGTATTTCTGACGAAGATATATTCGAAACCGGTCAAATACATGTATTTCTGGCGAAGATATATTCGAAACCAGTCAAATACATGTATTTCTGGCGAAGATATATTCGAAACCGGTCAAATACATGCATTTCTGACGAAGATATATACGAAACCGGTCAAATACATGTATTTCTGACGAAGATATATTCGAAACCGGTGAAATACATGTATTTCTGAGGAAGATATATTCGAAACCGGTCAAATACAGGCATTTCTGACGAAGATATATTCGAAACCGGTCAAATACATGCATTTCTGACGAAGATATATTCGAAACCGGTGAAATACATGTATTTCTGGCGAAGATATATTCGAAACCGGTCAAATACAGGCATTTCTGACGAAGATATATTCGAAACCGGTCAAATACATGCATTTCTGACGAAGATATATTCGAAACCGGTGAAATACATGTATTTCTGAGGAAGATATATTCGAAACCGGTCAAATACATGCATTTCTGACGAAGATATATTCGAAACCGGTCAAATACATGTATTTCTGACAAAGATGTATTCGAAACCGGTCAAATACATGTATTTCTGACGAAGATATATTCGAAACCGGTCAAATACATGTATTTCTGGCGAAGATATATTCGAAACCGGTCAAATACATGTATTTCTGACAAAGATGTATTCGAAACCGGTCAAATACATGTATTTCTTACGAAGATATATTCGAAACCGGTCAAATACATGTATTTCTGACAAAGATGTATTCGAAACCGGTCAAATACATGTATTTCTGACAAAGATGTATTCGAAACCGGTCAAATACAGGTATTTCTGACGAAGATATATTCGAAACCGGTCAAATACATGTATTTCTGGCGAAGATATATTCGAAACCGGTCAAATACATGTATTTCTGACAAAGATGTATTCGAAACCGGTCAAATACAGGTATTTCTTACGAAGATATATTCGAAACCGGTCAAATACATGTATTTCTGACAAAGATGTATTCGAAACCGGTCAAATACATGCATTTCTGACGAAGATATATTCGAAACCGGTCAAATACATGTATTTCTGACAAAGATGTATTCGAAACCGGTCAAATACATGCATTTCTGACGAAGATATATTCGAAACCGGTCAAATACATGTATTTCTGACAAAGATGTATTCGAAACCGGTCAAATACATGTATTTCTGGCGAAGATATATTCGAAACCGGTCAAATACATGCATTTCTGACGAAGATATATTCGAAACCGGTCAAATACATGTATTTCTGACAAAGATGTATTCGAAACCGGTCAAATACAGGTATTTCTTACGAAGATATATTCGAAACCGGTCAAATACATGTATTTCCGACGAAGATATATTCGAAACCGGTCAAATACATGTATTTCCGACGAAGATATATTCGAAACCGGTCAAATACATGTATTTCCGACGAAGATATATTCGAAACCGGTCAAATACATGCATTTCTGACGAAGATATATTCGAAACCGGTCAAATACATGTATTTCTGACAAAGATGTATTCGAAACCGGTCAAAGA
>NC_091570.1:36158086-36170586 GCF_042767895.1 Penaeus vannamei
AGTCTGGATTCGAGATGCGAATGGAGGAGAGGGAGAGAGAGATGGAGAGAATCGGATTTAGGAGAGAGAGAGAACTACGGAAAGAGAGAAGAGAGAAAAAAAAGGGAATTGGATTCGAAGGGACAGAGAGGAGAGACTTCGATTTGAGGGAGGAAGAAGGAGGAGAGACGGAGAGAGGGAGAGAGGGAGAGGGAGGAGTTTCTTCTGAGGGAGAAAGAGAGGAGAGACGGAACCACGAGCAAGAAAGGTAAGAAATAGTCTACAAAGAAAATGAGGGAGAGAAATATCAGGAGAAATGAAGAGGTGGAAAATACTTTGAGGGGATAAACAGTGATAGAAGGACTCGAAAAGAAAGAAAGGAAAGGAAGAATAGAGAAGGATTCGTCAGAAAGAGAGGGAGACTGTAAGGAGAGAGAGAAAAAAAAAATCGAGAGATAAGAACGAAAGAGAATAGGGAGAGCGCTGTATCTGAGAAAAAAAAAGGAGGAAAAAGAAAAAAAAAGATTCGTGAAGAGCGCTTTAGCAATACAAGAAGGAAAATATTCGAGAAAGAATTAAGAAAAAAATAATCAAAGCATTCGATGGGGGGGGAGGGGGGGTATTCTTATAAAGTTGCGTCTCTCGATCATTTCACTTACTGCTGCATCCAGCGTGAGGTGTGTAAAGGAGAGAGAGAGAGAGAGAAGAGAGAGAAGAGAGAGAAGAGAGAGAAGAGAGAGAAGAGAAAGAAGAAAGAGAGAGAGAGAGAGAAGAGAGAGAAGAAAGAGAGAGAGAGAGAGATTCCAAGCCGAGAGAGAGAGAGAGAGAGAGAGAGAGAGAGAGAGAGAGAGAGAGAGAGAGAGAGAGAGAGAGAGAAAGAGAAAGAGAGAGAGAGAGAGAGAGAGAGAGAGAGAGAGAGAGAGAGAGAGAGAGAGAGAGAGAGAGAGAGAGAGAGAGAGAGAGAGAGAGAGAGAAATAGAGAAATAGAGAAATAGAGAGAGAGAGAGCGAGAGAGAGAAAGAAAGAAAGAGAAAGAGAAAGAGAAAGAGAGAGAGAGATAGAGAGAGTAAGAGAGAGAGAGAGGGAGAGTATTGCAACATGCCAAGCTTATTGAAAGAGGCAAAAGTTCTTCAAGAATCTCCTTTATTGGGGAACCTCGTTATGTGGACAGAATATGCTATACAACAGCCAGTCTTAGCAGGGAGACGCTACTCTCATCACTAAAGAGACTTAGCATTTTATTACGAGAATTCCCTATCATTATCTATGGAAACCGTAGTTTATTTTTATAGTATTTGGCAAACATGTTACATAAGATGGAGGGAGAGAAAAACATCTCGATCTTGGAAAGGAATAATACTGAATAAATGTGATATATAATAGTTAGCAATACTATAAACATGAAATCATAGATCTATCTTCTATGTACACATGCTATGTAGCAAGAAATATAGGTGACAAAAATAATTACTTGAGAGATAATGATGAACCATATGATAACCAGCAAGACAAAGAATATAAAAATATAAAAATATAAGATGGATACATAATATAATATAATGGACAAAAATATAAAAATGGATATATGATATAATATAATGGACAAAAAATATAAAAATGGATATAAAGAGATATACATAAGTATGATACAGAATCGAAAATAAAAATATAGAAATATAAAATGGATATATAATATAATATAATGGACAAAAAATATAAAAATGGATATATAGAATAAGTATGATATAGAATCGATAGAATGAAATCAGTAATATGGGTTGAAATGTCCATAGCAACAAGTCGGTAGCCGGATTTGAGGGGAATAAAGGAAAAAAAAAAAGAGGGGAGAGAGAGGAAGATACGGATTCGAGGGGAAGAGAGATAGAGAAAGAGATAGATAGATAGATAGATAGATTGAGAGAGAGAGAGAGAGAGAGAGAGAGAGAGAGAGAGAGAGAGAGAGAGAGAGAGAGAGAGAGAGAGAGAGAGAGAGAGAGAGAGAGAGAGAGGGAGGGAGAGGGAGAAAAATACAGACAGAGACGTGGAGAGAGAGAGAGATAATTTGAGGAGAGAAAAGGGGACAAGAGGGAATCAAAAGAGAAGAATGAGAAGAGAAATATCTGAGAAGAGGAAGAAGAGGGATTAGGAAGATTAAGATTAGGAAAAAATAGAAAGAAAGGATGAGAGAAAGAGAGCAAAGGAAACACAGGAGGAGAAAGAAGAGGGAAAAGGAAGAGAAATAAATTTGAGGAGAGAATGAGAACATAAGGAATTTAGGAGGAGAAAGAAAGCTTTGGAGAGAGAAAGAGAAGAGACGGATTGGGGAGAGAGAGAGAGGAAGAGAAGAATTGAATAAGAGAAGAACAAGAAGATAATATGAGGAGAGAGAAAGAGAATGAGAGAAGTTCAGGGGGAGAAAGAGGAGAGGAGGATTTGAGAAGAGAAACATCTGAGTGAAGAAAGAAAAAGAAAAAATCAAGGGGAAAGAGAGATGAGAAGAGAGAGAGAGAGAGAGAGAGAGAGAGAGAGAGAGAGAGAGAGAGAGAGAGAGAGAGAGAGAGAGAGAGAGAGAGAGAGAGAGAGAGAGAGAGAGAGAGAGAGAGAGAGATAGAGAGAGAGAGAGAGAGAGAGAGAGAGAGATTGAGAGAGATTGAGAGAGAGAGAAAGAGAGAGAGAGAGAGAGAGAGAGAGAGAGAGAGAGAGAGAGAGAGAGAGAGAGAGAGAGAGAGAGAGAGAGAGAGAGAGAGAGAGAGATAGAGATAGAGAGAGAGAGAGAGAGAGAGAGAGAGAGAGAGAGAGAGAGAGAGAGAGAGAGAGAGAGAGAGAGAGAGATAGACAGACGCAGAAAGAGACAAAGAGAAAGAGGTAGAGAGAGAGAAAAAAAAGGATAGACAGACAGACAGAGACAAACAGAGAGAAAGAACTATAGAAAAAAAATAAGGACTCGGGGAGACAAGATGTAATAAAAAAGTTTTCAACGACAGAAGAGGGAAAGTCTTGGTAGAAAGTAAAAGGCACAGAATCCAGGAAAATATAACATCTCGGCATTTTTTTTTTTTTAGTTTCCCCTTCTATACTGAGGGATTTTTTTTATTTTTATTTTAGTTTCCCCTTCTATGCTGAAGGATTTTTAAATTTTAGTTTCCCCTTCTATGCTGAGGAAAATATTGTGTTATCGAGATCCTGTGTTACTGTGTGTATCCTTATGCTCATTATTATGCTGTTATCAATATCTCTGTGACCTTTATTGCACTGACATCACTGTCGGTAATATCATTATGGTCTTTATGGAAAATAGTCTTATGATTATCATACGTGTTTAATTTTCTTTTTTTTTTCTTATTATGATTATTATTTTAATTATTATTATTATCATTATCATCAGTGTTAATTTAATTTTATTATTCTTATTAGTAGTATTTTCGTTATTGTTAGAATCATCATCATCATTATTGTTATCGTTATTACAATTATCACCATCATCATCATCATTGTTATTATCATCATGATTATTATTATTATTATTATTATCATTATTGTCATTATTATCATTAATCATTTATCATCATCTTCTATCACAGTCATCATCATCTTCATTATTGACATTATCATCAATTTTGCCATCAATATCATCGTTATTACTGTCATCTTTATCATCACTACAACAAGCATCAATAATATTGTTATTATAGTAACATACCATCAAGATATTACAACATCTGATCCTAACCTCGATAATGTTTACTTTAACTTATAATCTCCCTTTCCTGTAATACTTACGGAAGTAGAAATAATAAAAAAAAAAACTTGTATACTGTGGACATCTGAACCATGGAGATGTTACGAAAGAAAATGAATAAATGGATTAAGATAAAAGAGAAAAGGAGGAGAGAGAGAGAGAGAGAGAGAGAGAGAGAGAGAGAGAGAGAGAGAGAGAGAGAGAGAGAGAGAGAGAGAGAGAGAGACAGGAGAGAGAGAGAGAGAGACAGAGAGAGAGAGAGAGAGAGAGAGAGAGAGAGAGAGAGGAGGGAGGGGGTGAAAGAGAGAGAGAGAGAGAGAGAGAGAGAGAGAGAGAGAGAGAGAGAGAGAGAGAGAGAGAGAGAGAGAGAGAGAGAGAGAGAGAGAGAGAGAGAGAGAGAGAGAGAGAGAGAGAGAGAGAGAGAGAGAGAGAGAGAGAGAGAGAGAGAGAGAGAGAGAGAGAGAGAGAGAGAGAGAGAGAGAGAGAGAGAGAGAGAGACAGGGAGATGGGATGAGACCGCACTTGTCATATATTGAAGGTAGCTATGCTGTGGAAAACTCAACAGGATGCTCTCTCTCTCTCTCTCACCTCCCCAACTCTCTCTCTCTCTCTCTCTCTCTCTCTCTCTCTCTCTCTCTTTGTGTCCGTATGTCTTTTTGTCTGTATCTCTCTCTGTCTCTCTCTCTCTCTGTCTCTCTCTCTCTCTCTCTCTCTCTCTCTCTCTCTCTCTCTCTCTCTCTCACACACACACACACACACACACACGCCTCCCCCCATCTCTCTCTCTCTCTCTCTCACACACGCACACCTCCCCCATCTCTCTCTCTCTCTCTCTCTCTCTCTGCTTATCTGTGTCTGCCTGTTTGTCTCTCTCTTTAATACAATGTTTTTCTTTTAATTCATTCCAAGCGATCTGCCCATTCATCAATCCATTTACTATTCGATCTAACATTCTCTCTGTCTATCTCTCTCCATCCACCGTCTTTCCTCTCTTTCCATCCCTCTCCCCTCCGTCCTTTCTCGAACGTTGCCTTCTCCCTTTTCCTTTCTCTCTCTCTCTTTCGTGGGATCTGAAATCAAAGCGGAAAATTCATAGCGATTCTAACGCGACCCTGGCTATTTTTTTTCCTCCGTTCGTATGTTCCCCCTTTTCGTTCGCCTTCTTCGCCCTCCCTCTTTCTCTCGTTCTGGACCTTGTTCCTCTCTCTCTCTCTCTCTCTTTTCTCTCGTTTTGTTTGTCTGTATTTCGTTTTTTTTGTCTGTTAGTTTGCTTGTCTGTGTGTCTGTTTCTCCTTGTCTGGCTCTCTCTCTCTCTCGTTAAGTCATGCTCTCTCTCCTCTGCCTCTCTCTCTTGCTTTCTCTTTCTTTCTCTCTCTCTCTCGCTTTCTCTTTCTTTCTCTCTCTCTCTCGCTTTCTCTTTCTCTCGCTTTCTCTTTTTCTCACTTTCTCTTTCTCTCTCTCTCTCTCTCTCTCTCTCTCTCTCTCTCTCTCTCTCTCTCTCTCTCTCTCTCTCCTTTCCCATTTCTTTTCCCCCTCACCCATTTCATCAACATTTACCCAACTTTTACCCTTCCTGCTCCCTTTATAAACTCTTGATCTTCATTCTCTCCTTATCCTCTAAGTTATCATCCTCTCTCCCTCCTCCTTTTCGTGTATACTGATACGCGTAGGAACACAAACAAGTAAATACCCAACAAATTCTAGGGAAATGGCGTGAACGTAAACAAACAAACAAACAAACAAACAAAAAAATACAGCAGACAGATTCTTTGTCCTTCGACGTTCTCATCCACTTTCCTGACTAACGTTTCTCACTAAATTTTCTCTTTTTTTTTCGTTTTTTTTTTCTTTTTCTTTTATTGTTCATCCTTCTGCCCTATCTATCTTCGATCCCCCCCTTCTCTGTAAGCCTTTCTAACTCGCCTCCTCTTTCTCCATTCTCGTGGTTCTTTTTCCTCTGCATATGTCTGTCTGTCTTTGTTTGTCTGTCTCTGTCTCTCTCCTTCTCTGTCTGTCTGTCTGTCTGCCTCTTTATCTCCCTCTCTCTTTGTCTCTCTGACTCTGCCTTTCACTCTCTCTGTCTGTCTGTCTGCCCCCCCCTCTATCTCTCTCTCTGTCTGCCTCTCTCTCTCTATATATATATATCTCTGTCTGCCTTTCTCTCTCTCTCTCTCTCTCTCTCTCTCTCTCTCTCTCTCTCTCTCTCTCTCTCTCTCTCTCTCTCTCTCTCTCTCTCTCTCTCTCTCTTCTCTCTCTCTCTCTCTCTCTCCGTCCCTGTGTCTGTTACCAAGGTTACACTTCCCTCCTCCCTATTCTATTCTCATTCCTCCGATCCCTCCTCCATATATCTACCTATTTATCTCTCCCCTTTTTCTCTTCTTTTTTGTCCCCTTCCCTTAACCTCACCCCATTTTCCCATTTTCTCCCGTTTCCTATCATCCTATCTCTCCTTCCCCTTCCATCCTCTTCCCTTCCCCTTCCATTCCCTGTCTTCTCGTCCCCTTTCTTCCTTCTCTCTCCTTCTCCTTTCCTTCCCTCTCTCTCCTTTTCCTTTCCTTCCCTTAAATCACCTTTAAGGGAGCCTATCTTCCCTCCTCCATCTCCCCCTTCCCATCAATTAATCTTCCTCTCCCTGTTTCCCCTCCGTCCCTCTGCCTCCTTTTCCTTTTCATATCCTTTCTTCTCCTCTACCTTTTCTTCCAACCTCTCCCTGTTTCCCCTCCTCCCTCTCCCTCTTCCTTCCCCTCAGCTCACCTTCCTCTCCCTGTCTCCCTTCCTCCCTCTCCCTGTTCCCCTCCCTCCCTCTCCATATTCCCCCATCCCCCCTCTCCATCCTCTCCCTGTTTCCCCTCCTCCCTCCCCTTCCTTCCCCTCAGCTCACCTTCCTCTCCCTCCCTTCCCTCTCCCTGTTTCCCCTCCTCCCTCTCCCGCCTTTCCCCTCAGCTCACCTCCCTCTCCCTGTTTCCCCTCATCCCTCTCCCTGTTCCCCTCCTCCCTCTCCTTTCCTTCCCCTCCGCTCACCTCCCTCTCCCTATTCCCCCATCCCCCTCTCCATCCTCTCCCTGTTTTCCCTCCTCCCTCTCCCTGTCTCCCTTCCTCCCTCTCCCTGTTCCCCTCCTTCCTCTCCCTATTCCCCCATCCCCCTCTCCATCCTCTCCCTGTTTCCCCTCCTCCCTCTCCCTCTTCCGTCCCCTCAGCTCACCTTCCTCTCCCTGTCTCCCCTCCTCCCTCTCCCTGTTCCCCTCCTTCCTCTCCCTATTCCCCCATCCCCCCTCTCCATCCTCTCCCTGCTTCCCCTCCTCCCTCTCCCTCTTCCGTCCCCTCCGCTCACCTTCCTCTCCCTGTCTCCCCTCCTCCCTCTCCCTGTTCCCCTCCTTCCTCTCCCTATTCTCCCATCCCCCTCTCCATCCTCTCCCTGTTTCCCCTCATCCCTCTCCCTCTCCCGCCTTTCCCCTCAGCTCACCTTCCTCTCCCTGTTTCCCCTCCTCCCTCTCCCTATTCCCCCATCCCCCCTCACCATCCTCTCCCTGTTTCCCCTCCTCCCGTAGCTGTCTCCCTTCCTCCCTCTCCCTGTTCCCCTCCTCCCTCACCATATTCCCCCATCCCCCCTCTCCATCCTCTCCCTGTTTCCCCTCCTCCCTCTCCCGCCTTTCCCCTCAGCTCACCTCCTTCTCCCTGTTTCCCCTCCTCCCTCTCCCGCCTTTCCCCTCCGCTCCCCTCCCTCTCCCTATTCCTCCATCCCCCCTCTCCCTCCTCTCCCTGTTTCCCCTCCTCCCTTTCCCTCAGCTCACCTCCCTCTCCCTGTCTCCCTCCTTTCCCCTCAGCTCACCTCCCTCTCCCTTCCTTCCCCTCAGCTCACCTCCCTCTCCCTGTCTCCCGCCTTTCCCCTCAGCTCACCTCCCTCTCCCTGTTCCCCTCCTCCCTCTCTCTATTCCCCCATCCCCCCTCTCCATCCTCTCCCTGTTTCCCCCATCCCCCCTCTCCATCCTCTCCCTGTTTCCCCTCCTCCCTCTCCCGTCTTTCCCCTCAGCTCACCTTCCTCTCCCTGCTTCCCCATCCCCCCTCTCCATCCTCTCCCTGTTTCCCCTCCTCCCTCTCCCTCTTCCTTCCCCTCCGCTCACCTCCCTCTCCCTGTTTCCCCTCCTCCCTCTCCCTCTTCCTTCCCCTCCGCTCACCTTCCTCTCCCTGCTTCCCCATCCCCTCCCTGTTTCCCCTCAGCTCACCCCCCTCCCTGTCTCCCCTCCTCCCTCTCCCCTTCCTTCCCCTCAGCTCACCTTCCTCTCCCTCCCTTCCCCTCTCCATCCTCTCCCTATTCCCCCATCCCCTTCTCCATCCTCTCCCTGTCTCCCCTCCTCCCTCCCCTTCCTTCCCCTCAGCTCACCTCCCTCTCCCTGTTTCCCCTCCTCCCTCTCCCTCTTCCTTCCCCTCAGCTCACCTCCCTCTCCCTATTCCCCCATCCCCCTCTCCATCCTCTCCCTGTTTCCCCTCCTCCCTCTCTCCCTTCCTTCCCCTTAGCTCACCTTCCTCTCCCTGCTTCCCCTCATCCCTCTCCCTGTTCCCCTACTCCCTCTCCCTTCCTTCCCCTCAGCTCACCTCCCTCTCCCTGTTCACCTCCTCCCTCTCCCTCTTCCTTCCCCTCAGCTCACCTCCCTCTCCTTGTTCCCCTCCTCCCTCCCCCTTCCTTCCCCTCAGCTCACCTCCCTCTCCCTGTTTCCCCATCCCCACTCTCCATCCTCTCCCTATTCCCCTCCTCCCCCCTCCATCCTCTCCCTGTTTCCCCCATCCCCCTCTCCATCCTCTCCCTGTTTCCCCTCCTCCCTCTCCCTCTTCCTTCCTTCCCCTCCTCCATCTCCCGTCTTTCCCCTCAGCTCACCTTCCTCTCCCTGCTTCCCCTTCTCCCTCTCCCTCTTCCTTCCCCTCAGCTCACCTTCCTCTCCCTCCCTTCCCCTCTCCATCCTCTCCCTGTTTCCCCTCCTCCCTCTCCCGCCTTTCCCCTCCGCTCACCTCCCTCTCCCTGTTTCCCTCCTTTCCCCTCAGCTCACCTTCCTCTCCCTTCCTTCCCCTCAGCTCACCTGCCTCTCCCTGCTTCCCCCATCCCCCCTCTCCATCCTCTCCCTATTCCCCCATCCCCCTCTCCATCCTCTCCCTGTTTCCCCTCCTCCCTCTCCCTCTTCCTTCCCCTCAGCTCACCTTCCCTCTCCCTGTTTCCCCTCCTCCCTCTCCCCCTTCCTTCCCCTCCACTCACCTTCCTCTCCCTGTTTCCCCTCCTCCCTCTCCCCCTTCCTTCCCCTCACCTCCCTCTCCCTGCTTCCCCTCCTCCCTCTCCCGTCTTTCCCCTCAGCTCACCTTCCTCTCCCTCCCTTCCCTCTCTATCCTCTCCCTATTCCCCCATCCCCCTCTCCATCCTCTCCCTGTCTCCCCTCCTCCCTCTCCCGCCTTTCCCCTTAGCTCACCTTCCTCTCCCTGTCTCCCTCCTTTCCCCTCAGCTCACCTTCCTCTCCCTCCCTTCCCCTCTCCATCCTCTCCCTGTTTCCCCTCCTCCCTCTCCCCCTTCCTTCCCCTCCGCTCACCTTCCTCTCCCTGTTTCCCCTCCTCCCTCTCCCTGTCTCCCCTCCTTCCTCTCCCTATTCCCCCATCCCCCCTCTCCATCCTCTCCCTATTCCCCCATCCCCCTCTCCATCCTCTCCCTGTTTCCCCTCCTCCCTCTCCCGCCTTTCCCCTCCGCTCACCTTCCTCTCCCTGTTTCCCCTGTTCCCCTCCTTCCTCCCCCATCCCCCCTCTCCATCCTCTCCCTGTTTCCCCTCCTCCGTCTCCCGCCTTTCCCCTCCGCTCACCTCCCTCTCCCTGTTTCCCCTCCTCCCTCTCCCCCTTCCTTCCCCTCCGCTCACCTTCCTCTCCCTGCTTCCCCTTCTCTCGTAGATGTCGTCTTTAAGGTCATATTCCTGTTAGATCAGCACCAGGATTTTGATCACGTTTTGGACACCGGCGGCGTGTAAGTGAAAGTGTTTTGAATCCACGGGGAAGAAAGGGGGGGAGAAGGGGGGGAAGAAAGGGGGGGGGGAGAAAGGGGAATGAGGGGGAAAAAGAGGGTTGGTGGGAAAGGAAAGGGGGTGAGGGGAAGAATGAGGGGGAAAAAGAGGGTAAGGGGGAAAAGGAAAGGGGTTGAGGGGAAGAAGGAGAGGGAAAGAGAGAATGAGAGGAAAAGTTGGGGAAGAAAGGGGAAGATAGGGGAAAAAGAGGGTAATGGGAAAAGGAAAGGGAAAAGAGAAAAGAGTGAAGGGAAACGAGAGAATGAGAGGAAAAGGAAAGGGGGTGAGGGAGAAAGAGAGAGAAGAGTGAGGGGAAAAGAGGGTTAGGGAAAAGGAAAGGGGTGAGGGGGAAAAAGAAGGAAAGGGGGTGAGGGAGAAGAGTGAGGGGAAAGAAGGATAGGGAAACAGGAAAGGGGGTGAGGGGAGAAGAGAGAGAAGAGTGAGGGAAAAGACGGTTAGGGGAAACAGGAAAGGGGTGAAGGGAAAAGAGAGAAAGGGGAAATAGGGTTAGGGAAACAGGAAAGATGGTGAAGGGAAAGAGAGAAAGGGGAAATAGGGTTAGGGGAAACACGAAAGAGGGTGAAGGGAAAAGAGAGAAAGGGGAAATAGGGTTAGGGGAAACAGGAAAGGGGATGAGGAGAAAAGAGAGAGAATGAGAGGAAAAGAAGAATAGGGGAAAAGGAAAGGGGGTGAGGGGAAAAGAGAGAGAATGAGAGGAAAAGAAGGATAGGGGAAAAGAGAGAGAGAGAGAGAGAAAGAGGTGGTCTCCAAAGGCCTGAACGTAAGAGAACGAAGCTATTATGGTCACACAGAGAGAGCTCCTTCTTCGCCTCGTTCCTTTCATGTTATTTATCGCGCCGCGTTCTTTTCCCAGTGACGAACGATGAACGTGGGCGTGGGTGGGCGTGGGTGCGGTGGGGGGGGGGGGGGTGGGGAGAGGGGGCGACGGGCGAGGGGGGGGGGTGAAAAGGGGGGTAGGGAGGGAGGGAGGATTGCTGGGACTTCTGCGTACTGTACAAGGCTAATGTCATGTGGCTATCCGAGCGTTGGCATTGCGAGGCGATGTCAGTCTATCCCTTTCGGTTGGGGGTGGGGGTGGGTGGGGGTGGGGGTGGGGGGATTTTCCTTTGTTGTGAATAAACGCTTTTCGAAGTTGATGTTGTTTGTTTTTTTCCCCCAAGTGAATGTAATATTTGATGTAATATTTCTCCCTTCCTTTTTCCGAAGGGATTGGTGGACGATGTGCTGATGTGCAATATTTTTTTTCTTTTTTTCAACTCTCTCAGCTGCGTCTCCTTTCTCCGCCCTCGCGCATCGCATAGAAAGGGGCGAGGCGGTAGCGGCGGCGGCGGCGGCGGCGGCGGTGGCGGTGGCGGCGGCGTACACCTTGTGACCGTGTAGGTGGCGGGTGTTCGTTGGCGCCCCTGCGTTGCCGAGCCGAGCGTGTGGGTGGTTGTCATGGTGACGGCCGGTGGAACCAACACACCGCCATGCACACTGTAACAGGAGCTGGAGGAGCCGGCGGGGGGGAGGGGAGGTTGGAGGGGCCGTTTGTGTCAGGGAGGGGGCGCGGGGACGCTTCCTTCTCGGGATCCGCGGCGCAAGATGGAGGGCGGTGCGGATGGGGTCCTGGTCGAGGGAGAGACGGCGTGCGGAGGGCGTCTTGGCTGATGATTGGCTTTGGGAGGGAGTGTGCTTGTTTGAGTGTGTGTTTGTGTGCGTGTGTGTGTGTGCGTGTTCGTGTTTATGGTTGTGTGTGTTCGTGTGTGTGTTTATGTTTGTGTTTATGTTTGTGTGTGTGTGTTTATGTTTGCGTGTGTGTGCGTTTATGTTTGTGTGTGTGTGTGTGTGTTTATGTTTGTGTGTGTGTGCGTTTATGCTTGTGTGTTTGTATGTGTTTATCTTTGTGTGTGTGTGTTTATGTTTGTGGGTGTGTGTGCGTGTTTCTTTTTTGTGTGTGTGTTTATCTGTTTGCGTTCATACCTGTGTGTAAGTCTATGTGTGTTTGTGCACCTGTACCTTGTTTTCTGATTCCGTACGTGAATACATGAATGTAAATACGTGTTCCTGTTCATGTGCGTGTGTGGAATCGACCCACATACTCCCTTACATACACCCACACACTTTCCTTCACCAAGACGGTATTAGGACACTCCGGAGATCCTGATATCCGGCATTTCACAGTTAGTTAAAGCCACAGAGCAGAAGATCTTGCATTTAGGACTGAAACTGGAATTAACACTTAAGTAACTTTTAAAACTGGTTCGGAAACTGAAACGACTCTTGTGATTGCCAGATATACCTCTACAAGTATATAGAAGACACAACGAGCTTAAAGCAATATATCTAAAGCAAGGAGTTATTCTAGGAACCGGCACTTCGGCTCAAAGATGGCTGAAAGAACGCTAGATGAGGCGAGACGAAAAACTGAGATAGAAAAAAATGAGATATTGTGATCTCAAGACAACAGCTTGTTTTTTTGTTTTTGTTTTTGTTTTTATTTTTATTCCTCTTATGAACATACCGAGTGAGAGATAAGAACTAGAGATAACAGCTTATGCTAGTTTATTCCTGTTAGAACATACCGAGTGAGAGATAAGAACTAGAGATAACAGTTTAGTTTATTCCTGTTAGAAACCGAGATAAGAAGAGATAACAGCTTATCTTAGTTTATTCCTGTTAGAAAATACCGAATGAGAGATAAGAACTAGAGATAACAGCTTATTTTATTTTATTCCTGTTAGAAGATACCG
>NC_091570.1:36175586-36178086 GCF_042767895.1 Penaeus vannamei
TGTATATCCTACGCTGAAGCAAACCAGCACATAATCACAGAACGCAAAAAGTGGAAAACACGACCAGCGCGACGAGAAAGAGAACCTCGAAGGGCGTGTCAAGCCTTACAAGAGCCCGTGCGTTAGAAAGAGGCCCTCGTAATACCCCAGTCCTTATATTCTCCTCCTCTCCCCCTCCTCCAGTCTATGAGAATATAACCAGCATATTCTTGAGAGAGAGAACTGGCTGATATAGATCGGAAACTGGGGACACGTACTCCCCCTCCTCCAGTCTTTGAGAATATAGCCAGCATATTCTTGAGAGAGAAAACTGGCTGATATAGATCGGAAACGAGAGACATACTCCCCCTCCTCCAGTCTTTGAGAATATAGCCAGCATATTCTTGAGAGAGAGGAAACTGGCTGATATAGATCGGAAACTGGGGAAACATACTCCCCCTCCTCCGTCTTTGAGAATATAGCCAGCATATTCTTGAGAGAGAGAAAACTGGCTGATATAGATTGGAAACGAGAGACGTACTCCTCCTCCTCCAGTCTTTGAGAATATAACCAGCATATTCTTGAGAGAGAAAACTGGCTGATATAGATTGGAAACTGGGGAGACGTACCCCCCCTCCTCCCGTCTTTGAGAATATAGCCAGCATATTCTTGAGAGAGAGAACTGGCTGATATAGATTGGAAACTGGGGAGACGTACTGGTTATACCCTGAGTACTGGAGAGAGACTAGAAGACTCCCTTTCTGTTAGGTGTTAAATAAGGGAAGGAGAGTGGATCTAACATTCACGCCTTGTGCAAGTTTCCATGTACTTCGTGAATTCTGAAATCGTATACTTTTGACAAGGAAATTCCTCTCTGTAAAATATACCTCAAATACACTCACTGTATTTGCAATGTGACTGACGCTACATTTCTTTTTATTTTGAGATATATGAACACCATATCATATACTTTTAACAAGGAAATTAATCTCTGTAAAATACATTTCATATACACTCACTGTATTTGCAATGTGACGCTACATTTTTGTTATTTTGAGATATATGAACACCATATCATATACATTTTACAAGGGGATTAATCTCTAAAATATACTTCATATAAACTCTCACTGTATTTAGAATGTGACTGACGCTACATTCTTGCTATTTTGAGATATATGAACACCATATCTTATACGTTTAACAAGGAAATTAATCTCTGTAAAATATAATTTATATACTCTCACTGTAATTCCAACGTGACTGACGCTACATTTTTGTTATTTTGAGATATATGAACACCATATCATATACTTTTAATTAATTAACAAGAAAATTAATCTCTGTAAAATATGCTTCATATACTCTCTCATTGTGACTGACGCTACAGTTTTTGTTATTTTGAGTACACTCTCACTGTATTTGCAATGTGACGCTACATTTTTGTTATTTTGAGATATATGAACACCATATTATATACTTTTAACAAGGAAATTAATCTCTTTAAATTATACTTCATATACACTCTCACTATATTCGCAATATGACGCTCCATTTTTGTTATTTTGAGATATATGAACACCATATCATATACATTTTACAAGGGGATTAATCTCTAAAATATACTTCATATACACTCTCACTGTATTCGCAATGTGACTGACGCTACATTTTTGTAATTTTGAGATATATGAACATTATATCATATACTTTTAACAAGGAAGTTAATCTCTGTAAAATATGCTTCATATACATTCACACTCTTCGGAATGTGACGCTACATTTTTGTTATTTTGAGATATATGAACACCATATCATATACTTTTAACAAGGAGATTAATCTCTAAAATATACTTCATATAAACTCTCACTGTATTTAGAATGTGACTGACGCTACATTCTTGCTATTTTGAGATATATGAACACCATATCTTATACGTTTAACAAGGAAATTAATCTCTGTAAAATATAATTTATATACTCTCACTGTAATTCCAACGTGACTGACGCTACATTTTTGTAATTTTGAGATATATGAACACCATATCATATACTTTTAATTAATTAACAAGAAAATTAATCTCTGTAAAATATGCTTCATATACTCGCTCACTGTGACTGACGCTACAGTTTTTGTTATCTTGAGTACACTCTCACTGTATTCGCAATGTGACGCTACATTTTTGTTATTTTGAGTACACTCTCACTGTATTTGCAATGTGACGCTACATTTTTGTTATTTTGAGATATATGAACACCAAAGTGCGTGTTTAAAGGTACTAGAACCACAAGCCCTGTAGCTATACGAGCAATACTCCACTCATATAAAGTGAACTCCATTCGACTATGGCTAAGCTTTATATGAATACGTTATGTAATGCATCATCATCAATCAAAGTCTGTTCTCGTATCCATTTTAGTTTCTGATTTTTTTTTATCCATTTTTTTTTCTACTCTGTCGATATGGCTGTCTCTCTCTTACCTCCTCTCTCTTTTGCTCTTTCTCCTTGTCTAGCTCTCT
>NC_091570.1:36185586-36188086 GCF_042767895.1 Penaeus vannamei
TCTCTCTCCTCTCTCCCTCTCTCTTCTTTGCTTTTGTCTCTCCTGTCTCCCTTTCGCTTCTTTCCTTTCTCTCTCCCTTCCTCACTCTCTCCTTTCTCTCTCTCTCTCCCTCTCTCTTCTTTCCTTTCTCTCTCCTCTCCTCACTCTCTCCTTTCTCTCTCTCTCTCTCCATTTATCTCTCTTTCTAAAAAAAAAAAAAAAAAAAAACGAAAAAAGGAGTGGCTGAAATTCCCATTCCCATTTCTTATAGACGTCGACTCAAAAAAAAAAAAAAAAAAAAAAAAAAAAAGCAGGATAAGTCACCCATAATTCTTCCAGCGAACTCCAGGCAGGCGATTAAAGAAGGATCAGGAATGCGAGCGAGATCTATCGTTCATTAGCCGCCGCGCCTCATTCCACAACTCCCTCTGCTGGCTTCTCCCTTCTCCCTTCGTGGGTCTTTGGGCTCCATCCGATTCCATCCCGTCGCGTCGTGGGCTTTCAAGCCGAACTTCCCCCTTTGGCTCATTTTGATTTTCGTTCCGGCTGTGTGATTTATGTACGTCGAACTTCGGGGGAGGGGGGGGGGAGGGGAAGAAATGTGATTAATGCTTTGATATAATACGTCTTTCGGGATAGTGGTTCCTCATTTTGTTTTTGGGGTTTGTGTCTTTTTTTGTTTTATTTCTTTCTCTCATTCTGTCTGTCTGTGTTTCTGTTGCTTTCGTTCTGTCTCCGTCTCTCTGTCTCTGTCTCTTTTGTTTTGTTTCTTTCTCTCATTCTGTCTGTCTGTGTTTCTGTTGCTTTCGTTCTGTCTCCGTCTCTCTGTCTCTGTCTCTTTTGTTTTGTTTCTTTCTTTCATTCTGTCTGTCTGTGTTTCTGTTGCTTTCGTTCTGTCTCCGTCTCTCTGTCTCTGTCTCTCTCTCTCTCTCTCTCCCTCTCTTTTCTCTTTCTGCCAACCCTCTCTTTATCTTGCTTTTTAATTTCTGTCTACTTTCCCTCTTTCGGTGTCTGTCTCCTCTTTCTCTCAGCCCCTGTCTCTCTTTCTGCTTTCTTCCTCTCTTTTTCTTTTTCATTGAGCCTCTTTTCACTGACCCCTCTCTCTCTCTTTCGTTCTTTTTCTGTCTCTCTGTCTCCACATCGTCTTTATTTTGTATCTCCCTCTTTCCCTATTTGTGAATGCATCTGCCCCAACTCTCTCTCTCTCTGCCTCATTCCCTCTGATTCTCTCTTATTTTCCTTCCCTCCTCTCTCTCTCTCCTTCCTTTCTTCTCTGCATCGTCTCCCACACTTTCACCCTTTTTTCACCGTATCATAAGGTTGTGTATATAGTATTACGGTAGAATTAGCAGCCTGAAGGTTAATGATCAATACCTTGATTAAACACTACATATTAATTCTATGCTTCCCTATATTTATCTGCGAACGATAAGTATATGTGCTTTATACCGTTATATTATCATTGTCATTTTTGTTTTCTTTTTTCTTTTTGTTTCTTTGTAGCCGTGTTTGCTAATTCATTGCAAATTAGGTATGGAGCTTGGATTTTTTTTTATTTTTTATTTTTTTAGAGGAGGAGGTCATATTAGATATGTGTTATTAGATATGAATGTGGTTTAATCACCTATAAATTTACACAAGAACATATAAAAAAATCTATGAAAAAAACTATGATTGATCTTCAGTTATCAAATAACTCATCTTTTTTGATAGACAACTGTCTAAAAATACCCTATTATTGATCATGGTATCAAATCTTATCTTTTTTGATAGACAACTGTCTAAAAATACCCTATTATTGATCATGTTATCAAATAACTCATCTTTTTTGATAGACAACTGTCTAAAAATACCCTATTATTGATCATGTTATCAAATCTTATCTTTTTTGATAGACAACTGTCTAAAAATACCCTATTATTGATCATGTTATCAAATCTTATCTTTTTTGACAGACAACTGTCTAAAAATACCCTATTATTGATCGTTATCAATTTTTTTGATAGACAACTGTCTAAAAATCCCCATTATTGATCATAAGTTATCAAATAACTCATCTTTCCTGACAGACAACAGTCTAAAAATCCCCATTATTGATCATATCAAATAACTCATCTTTTTTATAGACAACTGTCTAAAAATACCCTATTATTAATCATTTATCAAATAAATCATCTTTTCTGACAGACAACTGTCTAAAAATCCCCATTATTGATCACAAGTTATCAAATAACTCATCTTTCTGACAGACAACTAGATCTAAAAATACCCTATTAATCATTTATCAAATAAATCATCTTTTTTGATAGACAACTGTCTAAAAATCCCCATTATTGATCACAAGTTATCAAATAACTCATCTTTCCTGACAAACAACTAGATCTAAAAATCTTCAAAATAAAAAGGACTTCCCTGACACCTTCCTCATTCCTGACTCGCGCCGGCCTTGTTCCTCCTCGAATGACACCTCGAGCCTTTAATATGACAAAGTTGCTAAAACTTGGATATCCAGTCGACGCCA
>NC_091570.1:36228086-36233086 GCF_042767895.1 Penaeus vannamei
CTGTGTCTGATCAATAACCAACGTCACTCTCCACAAACGGTATTCGCTTAGCATCAGTCACCATCACAACAACAACAACAACAACAACAGCAACAAAACTCGTGATTGCGTAGACGACTCGTAAAAGAGCTTCAGCATATGGATGTGGTATAATCATTATATACCCTGGCACGTTGTCTTTGGCCTCGTTAATCCCTCTATTTCAATTCCAGTGGCAGACACACTCCAGCTTGGCACGTAGTCAAGTCACTCGTAGATCACAGAAGCAGCATAACGGGGTTGTCTCTGTTAACATATCTTTTCTGCCTTTGATTATAATATTTAGAGTCTTTATAACGTTAAGTCTAAAACTATAATTTTATTCAGGTAGGAAAGGGGGAGGATGTATGTACAGACTCTCGTTTTAAATAAACTTTTAGCCGAAGCATGAACGGTACTAGTTCATAATTCAGAGTTGTTCACACGGTTCACAGGATCTTGACGGTGCTTATGGTTTATTCCTTCTGCAATCTCTATTCTTTCTCCTTTTCTAGTCTAAAACTCTCCATTTACCTACCGTAATTTATCTCTATTTTATTTTTATCTCTCGAGAGGGGGAAGGGTTGTAAATATGATTTCCACGCGGGCTTTCGTTGTTCTCTAATTCAACGTTACAAAGTTTGTTTACATTTGCTGTTCGATCCGTCCTTTTGTTTACATTTGCTGAGGTCGATCCGTCCCTTTGTTTACATTTGCTGAGTTCGATCCGTCCTTGAGTTTGTTTACATTTGCTGAGTTCGATCCGTCCTTGAGTTTGTTTACATTTACTGAGTTCGATCCGTCCTTGAGTTTGTTTACATTTGCTGAGTTCGATCCTTGAGTTTGTTTACATTGGCTGAGTTCGATCCGTCCCTTTGTTTACATTTGCTGAGTTCGATCCGTCCTTGAGTTTGTTTACATTGGCTGAGTTCGATCCGTCCTTGAGTTTGTTTACATTTGCTGAGTTCGATCCGTCCTTGAGTTTGTTTACATTTGCTGAGTTCGATCCGTCCTTGAGTTTGTTTACATTTGCTGAGTTCGATCCGTCCCTTTGTTTACATTTGCTGAGTTCGATCCGTCCTTGAGTTTGTTTACATTTGCTGAGTTCGATCCTTGAGTTTGTTTACATTTGCTGAGTTCGATCCGTCCTTGAGTTTGTTTACATTGGCTGAGTTCGATCCGTCCCTTTGTTTACATTTGCTGAGTTCGATCCGTCCTTGAGTTTGTTTACATTTGCTGAGTTCGATCCTTGAGTTTGTTTACATTTGCTGAGTTCGATCCGTCCTTGAGTTTGTTTACATTGGCTGAGTTCGATCCGTCCTTGAGTTTGTTTACATTGGCTGAGTTCGATCAGTCCTTGAGTTTGTTTACATTTGCTGAGTTCGATCCGTCCCTTTGTTTACATTTGCTGAGTTCGATCCGTCCTTGAGTTTGTTTACATTTGCTGAGTTCGATCCTTGAGTTTGTTTACATTTGCTGAGTTCGATCCGTCCTTGAGTTTGTTTACATTTTCTGTTCGATCCTTGAGTTTGTTTACATTAGCTGAGTTCGATCCGTCCTTGAGTTTGTTTACATTGGCTGAGTTCGATCCGTCCTTGAGTTTGTTTACATTGGCTGAGTTCGATCCGTCCTTGAGTTTGTTTACATTGGCTGAGTTCGATCCGTCCCTTTGTTTACATTGGCTGAGTTCGATCCGTCCTTGAGTTTGTTTACATTTGCTGAGTTCGATCCGTCCTTGAGTTTGTTTACATTTGTTATTTTCGATCCGTCCCTTTGTTTACATTTTCCGTTCGATCCGTCCCTTTGTTTACATTTGCTGAGTTCGATCCGTCCTTGAGTTTGTTTACATTTGCTGAGTTCGATCCTTGAGTTTGTTTACATTTGCTGTTCGATCCGTCCTTGAGTTTGTTTACATTTGCTGAGTTCGATCCGTCCCTTTGTTTGTTTACATTTGCTGAGTTAGATCCTTGTTTGTTTACATTTGCTGAGTCCGATCCGTCCTTGAGTTTGTTTACATTTGCTGAGTTCGATCCGTCCCTTTGTTTGTTTACATTTGCTGAGTTAGATCCTTGTTTGTTTACATTTGCTGAGTTCGATCCGTCCTTGAGTTTGTTTACATTTGCTGAGTTCGATCCGTCCCTTTGTTTGTTTACATTTGCTGTTCGATCCGTCCTTAAGTTTGTTTACATTTGCTGAGTTCGATCCGTCCTTGAGTTTGTTTACATTTTCTGTTCGATCCGTCCCTTTGTTTACATTTGCTGTTCGATCCGTCCTTGAGTTTGTTTACATTTGCCGTTCGATCCGTCCTTAGTTTGTTTACATTTGCTGAGTTCGATCCGTCCTTGAGTTTGTTTACATTTGCTGAGTTCGATCCGTCCTTGAGTTTATTTACATTGGCTGAGTTCGATCCGTCCTTGAGTTTGTTTACATTTTCTGTTCGATCCGTCTTTAAGTTTGTTTACATTTTCCGTTCGATCCGTCCCTTTGTTTACATTTGCTGTTCGATCCTTAAGTTTGTTTACATTTGCTGAGTTCGATCCTTGTTTGTTTACATTTGTTATTTTCGATCCGTCCTTAAGTTTGTTTACATTTGCTGTTCGATCCGTCCTTGAGTTTGTTTACATTTGCTGAGTTCGATCCTTGTTTGTTTACATTTGCCGAGTTCGATCCGTCCTTGAGTTTGTTTACATTTTCTGTTCGATCCGTCCTTGAGTTTGTTTACATTTGCCGAGTTCGATCCGTCCTTGTTTGTTTACATTTGCTGAGTTCGATCCGTCCTTGAGTTTGTTTACATTTTCTGTTCGATCCGTCCCTTTGTTTACATTTGCTGTTCGATCCTTAAGTTTATTTACATTGGCTGAGTTCGATCCGTCCTTGAGTTTGTTTACATTTGCTGTTCGATCCGTCCCTTTGTTTACATTTGCTGAGTTCGATCCTTAAGTTTGTTTACATTTGCTGAGTTCGATCCGTCCTTGAGTTTGTTTACATTTGCTGTTCGATCCGTCCCTTTGTTTACATTTGCTGAGTTCGATCCTTAAGTTTGTTTACATTGGCTGAGTTCGATCCGTCCTTGAGTTTGTTTACATTGGCTGAGTTCGATCCGTCCTTGAGTTTGTTTACATTGGCTGAGTTCGATCCGTCCTTGAGTTTGTTTACATTGGCTGAGTTCGATCCGTCCCTTTGTTTACATTGGCTGAGTTCGATCCGTCCTTGAGTTTGTTTACATTTGCTGAGTTCGATCCGTCCTTGAGTTTGTTTACATTTGCTGAGTTCGATCCGTCCTTGTTTGTTTACATTTGCTGAGTTCGATCCGTCCCTTTGTTTACATTTACTGAGTTCGATCCGTCCTTGAGTTTGTTTACATTTGCTGAGTTCGATCCGTCCCTTTGTTTACATTTACTGAGTTCGATCCGTCCTTGAGTTTGTTTACATTTTCCGTTCGATCCGTCCTTGAGTTTGTTTACATTTGCTGTTCGATCCTTGAGTTTGTTTACATTTTCTGTTCGATCCGTCCTTGAGTTTGTTTACATTTGCTGAGTTCGATCCTTGAGTTTGTTTGCATTTGCTGAGTTCGATCCGTCCTTGAGTTTGTTTACATTTGCTGAGTTCGATCCTTGTTTGTTTACATTTTCTGTTCGATCCGTCCTTGAGTTTGTTTACATTTTCCGTTCGATCCGTCCTTGAGTTTGTTTACATTTGCTGAATTCGATCCGTCCTTGTTTGTTTACATTTGCTGAGTTCGATCCGTCCTGAAGTTTGTTTACATTTTCCGTTCGATCCGTCCTTGAGTTTGTTTACATTTGCTGAGTTCGATCCGTCCTTGAGTTTGTTTACATTTGCTGAGTTCGATCCGTCCTTGAGTTTGTTTACATTGGCTGAGTTCGATCCGTCCTTGTTTGTTTACATTTGCTGAGTTCGATCCGTCCCTTTGTTTACATTTACTGAGTTCGATTCGTCCTTGAGTTTGTTTACATTTGCTGAGTTCGATCCGTCCCTTTGTTTACATTTACTGAGTTCGATCCGTCCTTGAGTTTGTTTACATTTTCTGTTCGATCCGTCCTTGAGTTTGTTTACATTTGCTGAGTTCGATCCGTCCTTGAGTTTGTTTACATTTGCTGAGTTCGATCCGTCCTTTTGTTTACATTTTCTGTTCGATCCGTCCTTGAGTTTGTTTACATTTGCTGAGTTCGATCCGTCCTTGAGTTTGTTTACATTTGCTGAGTTCGATCCGTCCTTTTGTTTACATTTTCTGTTCGATCCGTCCTTGAGTTTGTTTACATTTGCTGAGTTCGATCCGTCCTTTTGTTTACATTTTCTGTTCGATCCGTCCTTGAGTTTGTTTACATTTGCTGAGTTCGATCCGTCCTTGAGTTTGTTTACATTTGCTTAGTTCGATCCGTCCTTGTTTGTTTACATTTGCTGAGTTCGATCCGTCCCTTTGTTTACATTTGCAGAGTTCGATCCGTCCTTGAGTTTGTTTACATTTGCTGAGTTCGATCCGTCCTTGAGTTTGTTTACATTTGCTGAGTTCGATCCGTCCTTGAGTTTGTTTACATTTGCTGAGTTCGATCCTTGAGTTTGTTTACATTTGCTGAGTTCGATCCGTCCTTGTTTGTTTACATTTGCTGAGTTCGATCCGTCCTTGAGTTTGTTTACATTTGCTGAGTTCGATCCGTCCTTGTTTGTTTACATTTGCTGAGTTCGATCCGTCCTTTTGTTTACATTTGCTGAGTCCGATCCGTCCTGAAGTTTGTTTACATTTTCTGAGTTCGATCCGTCCCTTTGTTTACATTTGCAGAGTTCGATCCGTCCTTGAGTTTGTTTACATTTTCTGTTCGATCCGTCCTTGAGTTTGTTTACATTTGCTGTTCGATCCGTCCCTTTGTTTACATTTTCTGTTCTATCCGTCCTTAGTTTGTTTACATTTTCTGAGTTCGATCCGTCCTTGAGTTTGTTTACATTGGCTGAGTTCGATCCGTCCT
>NC_091570.1:36248086-36250586 GCF_042767895.1 Penaeus vannamei
TTCAGGGAAGCTCCAGACACGGCGGCCAGATTCTGCGCGAGGCTTATCCCTGTCCTCCCGTGGGAACCGGCGGCGCTCTTCAACGTCAGGGGTACTTGGCTACATGCTCGCTCCCATGCCGGGTAGATGCAATGGATAATCGATATCGAAAAGCCATTGCGCAGGTCAGTAGGAGTCCCCATAGGTTTTCGGCCATTCATAAGCCACGAATACACTTAGGGTCTGCTGCCTGAGATGCCGCATAAAGACCAGCCATTTGGAATGCGTTACCGTCTGTAAGAGATTTCAGAGGGAAAGAGGAAAGCGGTCCTCTTCTGCTTGTCCTTTTCGAGCAGGTTTCTCCAGCTCTCTCACTGCATGAAGCGAACTGTCGTAATGCTAGTTAACGAAGAAAGATTCCTTGTCTTTGGGAATTCATGTCGAAGAAATTACAACAGGAACAACGAAGGGAAGAACAAGAAAACGCACGAATATGTCGAAAGCCTTTTCGCTATTGCTTCACCATGCCCTGGTGAAGCAATAGCGAAAAGACCTTCGGTATATTCGCGTGTTTTCTTGTTCTTCCATTCGCTGTTCCTGTTGTCCTTGGGTGCATAAACTCACACTTATCTTGGATGCATTTAGCACGAGCTTCTTCCTTCTTGGTTGCAGAGGTGAGAACTCAAACGTGGCGCTTGAGTACCAAGACAAGTGCGATTTTACATACCCGGGGACCTAGGAATCTTTCTTCCCCGTTAAGACAGCTGCCACTACGACGGTCCGCCTCGTGCTGGGGGAGACTGCTCGAAACGCACATGCAGAAAAGAACCGTCGTTTTAAAGCTACGGAAGATAGCACGATGCAGCTGAAATTCCTTCCTTCATCCTTATATCGAGGAGAACCTTCGCACGATAACATTTCCCGTCAATATCGAGCACATGGATATCATCAGAGCCATCGAGAAGGAAGTCGAACTAGGGAATTGGTCACGAGAGACTAAGCATACATATATACTGTATATATATATATATATATATATATATATATATATATATATATATATATATATATATATATATATATATATACATATATATATATATATATATATATATATATATATATATATATATATATATATATATATATATATGTGTGTGTGTGTGTGTGTGTGTGTGTGTGTGTGTGTGTGTGTGTGTGTGTGTGTGTGTGTGTGTGTTATATGTTTGTCCATGCACATTACCGCGTACGTTAGCGTATGTACGTATTTACATCTCGGAAAACAGCGGTTCCCCGTCCCTGAACAAATGGAGAACACCGCCCATGAATTCCGAACCGCCGGCGACACTCCACGCAGCCACGGCGAGCAATCCATTAGACAAACACCAAGGGAAGGGACTCCACGCCGGGGGAACATTAGACGTAAATCTTGGAGAGAAGGTGACAGCGGGCGAGTCGGGGCGGCCCATCACGCCCAAGGCCCCTCCATAGTTTTTTTTGTCGTTGTTGTTTTGTGTCTCTCTTCCTTTTTTTCTTTCTTCTCTTTCTGTATCTCTGTTTCTCTTTTTTTTTCTCTCTCTCTCTGTTTCTCTTGTTTTTTTCTCTCTCTCTGTCTCGTTTTTTTTTTTTTCTCTCTCTCTGTCTCGTTATCTCTCTCTCTCTCACTCTTTCCCCTCCCCCCCTCTCTATACATAAATAGATAGATAGATAGATAGATAGATAGATATATAGATATATATATAGATAGATAGATAGATAGATAGATAGATAGATAGATAGATAGATAGATAGATAGATAGATAGATAGATAGATAGATAGATAGATAGATAGATTGATTGATAGATAGATAGATATCCCTCTCTCTCTCTTTCTCTCTCTCTCTCTCTCTCTCTCTCTCTCTTTCTTTCTTTCTTTCTTTCTCTCTCTCTCTCTCTCTCTCTCTCTCTCTCTCTCTCTCTCTCTCTCTCTCTCATGTCTATCCAATAACATCTCTTTTTCTCTCCATTTTCACTCGCACTCGCGTTTTCCCTTTCTCCTTCCTCATCCCTCCTCTCTCTCTCTTTCTTTTTTTCTCTCTCCATTTCTTCCCTCCTCTCTCTTCTAGTGTCTCTCACGTCTTCTCTTTCCTCCCCTTTCTTCAACTGTCTCTTTCTTCCCATCTTCGTTCCTCTCTCCTCCTCTCCCCTTTTCTGTACCTATTCCTCCTTTCTCCCATTCTTTCTTGTATCCATCTTTACTTTACCCTAATTCTCTCTCTGTCTCTGCCTCTTCCTCCTTTCCTCCAAGTCTTTGTGTCGTCTTTTTGCTTTTTCTCCTTCTCTCCCTTTTATCAACTATCTAACTACCTAACTAACCCCACCCCCCTCCCTCCTTCAACTTCCCCCCCCCCCCCATTTTTTTTCCTATCAAGGTAGTTAATGAAGTCTCCCCTCCCCCCTCCCCCCTCCATTTTTTTCCTATCAAGGTAGTCAATGAAGTCTCCCCCCCTCCCCCCCCCACGGTTATCGTCCCCTCCCCCCT
>NC_091570.1:36258086-36263086 GCF_042767895.1 Penaeus vannamei
AGACAAAAGTGAAAGTGGAGGCAGAAATGAAAGTGGAGACAAAAGTGAAAGTGGAGGCAGAAGTGGAGGTGGAGGAGGAGACATATTGACAGCCACCGCGGCCCTGAAGGACAACAGACAGTGCCAGATTTATAACCTCCATCAACAACACAGACAAGGGGACAAAGGGAAGGCAGAGGCACCTACAACCCTTAGTCTCCTTCCGACCGCCTGTCACCTTCCACCTCCCCCCCTCCCCCCCCCCTTCTCTCCTCTCTTATCTCTCTCTTTCCTTCGCATATTGTTCTTTTTGGTTATTTCTCCCCTTTCGTCCAGGCAGGCACGACCGAGTTCGCTGCTTGGTCCGTCTTTCTTTCTTTCTTTCTCCTTCTCTGTCTATCTTTCTTTCTTCTCTTTCTGTCTCTTTCTGTCTTTCTTCTCTTTCTCTCTCTTCATTCTTCTCTCTCTCTTTTCTTTCTTCTCTTCTCTTTCTTTTCTCTCTCTCCTGTTTTTTTTACTTCTTCTCTCTCTCTCTCTCTCTCTCTCTCTCTCTCTCTCTCTCTCTCTCTCTCTCTCTCTCTCTCTCTCTCTCTCTCTCTCTCTCTCTCTCCTGTTTTTACTTTCTCTCTCTCTCTCTCTCTCTCTCTCTCTCTCTCTCTCTCTCTCTCTCTCTCTCTCTCTCTCTCTCTCTCTCTCTCTCTCTCTCTCTCTCTCTTTCTTTCTTTCTTTCTCTCTCTCTCTCTCCTGTTTTTTTTCTCAATTCTTTTCTTCATTTCTTTACATTTTATCCCGTCGGCTTTTATTCAAATATGTATAATAATCATGAACTTGTTTAGCGAGATTTTCGTATCCTCGTCCCCTCTCCTCACACACTTTTCTTCTCGCTTCTCTCGCCTTCCCATCCCTTAAAAATTACGTTAGGCAAGGCGTCCGAACGAAAAGGTCCCCCATTTTCGTCTCTTTTCCCCCGCTGACCGAACCTTTAAGCATCTATCCTCCACTAGTTTCCTCTCCCTCTTTCCTCCTCGCCAGAACCCGCTTCTCCTTAATCGCCTGGTCGACACCCTCCCCTTTCCCTCCCCTCATTCCCCCTTCTCTCTCTCTCTCTCTCTCCCTCTGTATCTCCCTCTTTCTCCCTCCCTCTTTCCTCCTCGCCAGAACCCGCTTCTCCTTAATCGCCTGGTCGACACCCTCCCCTTCCCTTCCCTCATTCCCCCTTCTCTCTCTCTCCCTCTGTATCTCCCTCTTTCTCCCTCCCTCTTTCCTCCTCGCCAGAACCCGCTTCTCCTTAATCGCCTGGTCGACACCCTCCCCTTCCCTTCCCTCATTCCCCCTTCTCTCTCTCTCTCTCTCTCTCTCTGTATCTCCCTCTTTCTCCCTTCTTCCTAATCCCTAATGAGTCCCTAATCGACGCCCCTTGTAGCGTCCCTGATCCCTGCGACACACCAGCTCGTCGTCTATCTTTACCCTTCAGAGGTCCCTCGTCCTTATAAAGTGTGTAGCGTGTACGAAGAGCGCAGAAGGTCTCGGCCGGTTGCTGGGTCTGTGAGCGTCTCATCGACCATATTTTCCTCTCGTATTACCACACTCGATAAGAAAAAAAAAGAAAGAATAAAATGTCAGCTCATAAAAGCTTCCGTATCCCTAAAAGCCCCAAGATAATATGAGCGTCTTAGCACCACCACCTTATTTTTTATAGAGTTATTTAGTTTTGTTGTTGTTGTTCTTCCTCGCTCTTTCTCTGTCTCTGTCTCTCTCTCTCTCTCTCTCTCTCTCTCTCTCTCTCTCTCACTCTCTCTCTCTTACTCTCTCTCTCTCTCTCTTTCACTCTCTCTCTCTCTCTCTCTCTCTCTCTCTCTCTTCGTCGTCTATTCTGGTTCCTCTTAGTGCCGGTATCTGTACGCGCGCTGTCAGCATATCGACATTTAGACACCGTCTCATTTCAATAAATACTTGTTTATTCCCAGCCATTTCCAGCTTCTTCGATAAATCTTCCTCAGTAAATCTTCCTCAACTTTCTCTCGCTATGAAGTCATTCGGTACTTTCCCGTATCTAATGCAGCAGCGCTTTATATCACGTTATTGCCCCTCGCATCCGTGGAGCATCTCAAAGAGATAAATGAAGCATCCAGATAGCTAAGCATCATATGAAAGGCCTGTCTTGCATGAGGATAGCGTCTCCAGCAGGAAGCCCGTGCTCTAAAAGCCTGCGGGGGGGGGGGAGAGAGAGAGAGAGAGAGAGAGAGAGAGAGAGAGAGAGAGAGAGAGAGAGAGAGAGAGAGAGAGAGAGAGAGAGAGAGAGAGAGAGAGAAGCATCACCCGTTTGGTAAAAGACGCGTACTGATTCAGCTTCAAAATACGATAACATTTTCTTTACTACCCTCTCCAGCACGACTCAGAAGGAGGAAGAAGGATGGAAGGAAGCGAGAGTCAGGAGGAAAGGAGAGGGGATGAGGGGGGAAATAAAAGCATGAGTCAACACGAGCCGGAGGAACGAGGGGAGGCACGGAGGCGAGGGGAGAAAGGGGGCGGAGGTATGGGTTAATGGAAGTGAGAAAACGGTATACTAAAACAGCTGTAAACGCCAGAGGTCCGACCTTGAATAACAGCACGCGAGCTCTGAGTCAAGAAGAAGATAGAGGGAGCCTTCAGGTACCAAGAGGAAGGGAAGAGGAGGTCGTGGAAACAAGTGAGTGATGAAAGAGAGAGCGATTTCGTAATATTTGTCAAGCGTCTTACATTTCCATCTCACTCGTCCTTCTCTCCGCTCCCCCCACCCCCCTATTTCCCATTCCTCTTAGGTCGACCCTTCTCTTTCAATTTCTCTCTCTCTCTTTTTTTCCTCGATTGAAAAAAAAAGTAATTTTCCCTTCCTCTTTTTCATTCTTTCTCTCCCTTTCTTTTTTCCCACATCCCCTTCCCTCTCCCTCTATCTCATTCCTTTGTTTCTCTCCATCTATTTCTTTTTACTGTTCACTTCACCAAAGTCCTGATCGACAGAAGCCACATTTTTAGACAAGATCGTTTGTTCGTCAAGATGATAAACCAACTTTAAGAAAACGAATCACATACAGCCACATGTGTCATTTCCTGAATTTGGACAGTCTTGGAAGCGAGCGAACGTGTGGGTGGAGGAAAGGGAGAAATAGAGAGAAATAGAGAGAGAAGGAGGAGGGGAGGGAGATAGGGAGGGAGGGAAGGAGGGAAGGAGGGAGGGAGAGAGGGAGGGAGGGAGGGAGGGAGGGAGAGAGGGAGGGAGCGAGGGAGTGAAGGGGGGAGAGAGTGAGAGAGAAGGAGGGAGGGAGGGAGGGAGAGAGAGAGAAGGAGGGAGGAAGGGAGGGAGAGAGAGAGAAGGAGGGAGGAAGGGAGAGAGAGAGAGAGAGAGCGGAAAGGAGATAGGGAGAGAGAAATAGAGAGAGAGAGAGAGAGAAAGAAGGAGGGAGGGAGAGAGAAATAGAGAGAGAAAGAGAGAAGAGAGAGAAAGAGAGAGAGAGAGAGAGAGACAGAAGGACGGACAGAAAGACAAGGAAGACGAGAAAATCTACGGTGTTTCCCTCCCCCTTTCGCGAGACGAACGCTCTCTCGAGGAACACATCGTTTGTAACCCGAACCTGCAAAGCTAACATCTCCTCACACTTTCATCTTTTCCTCACTCCCTCGCAAAGTTTAGAATGTGGAGACGGATGAAGGTGGATGTGAGAGAATCGCTTCCACTTTCTCAATTTTTTTTTTTTTTTTTTTTTTAATCGCTTCCACTTTTTTTTTTTTTTTTTTTTTTTTTTTTTTTTAGATCCCGTGAAGATCCATTTCTTTTCGTACCAAGACCATTTCTTTTTTTCTTTTTTCTTTTTTTTTCTCAACCTCCCAAAACTTAGGGATTATTCTGCGGTTTTCTCGGCCGTGTCGCAACCGAATGGAACTTTGATATATGGCTATATTTCACCTCCCGACTCGCCCCTCTCCCCACGCCCACACGCCCACGCCCACCCCTACCCACACCCACAACCAGAAGCTGAGACTTTCATTCATCATTATCATCGTGTTGTACTGTCATCTTCACTTTACGTTACCATTTATTTATTTATTCATTTATTACCTTCGTAGTGTCGTTCATAAACCTCTCTTCGATTTTCCAAAACTGGACGAAAGAGACGAGAGAAGAAAGTGATAATCAGGGAAAAAAAGATAAGAAAGGTGGATGTTTTTAAGTACATGAACTTGGATAAGAGAGTCGAGTGCCTTTTGGAACGATGGAACAATAACGAATAACTGACAAAGAATAACATGGATAATGGTTGGGGAGAGTGAGAAATGAAGAAAGATGGGTGAAGAAGGAGAGGGGAGAGAAGAGAAAGTGAAGGAATGGGGGACACGCACACTGAGAAACACAGAGAGAGAGAGAGAGAGAGAGAGAGAGAGAGAGAGAGAGAGAGAGAGAAAGCGAGAAGGAGGGAGGGAGAGAGAAAAAAAAAGGAAAATGCTCGAGACGAAACGAATGAAAGAGAAACATTAACAAGAGAGAGAGAGAGAGAAAGAAAGAGAGAGAGAAAAGGAAAATGCTCGAGACCAAACGAATGAAAGAGAAATATTCCCGAGAGAGAGAAAAAAAAAGAGAAAGTGCAAAACGATACACGAATGAAAGAGAAACGCGAACGAGAAAGAAGAGAGAGAGAGAGAGAGCAAGAAACGAAGAGAAACGCGAACGAGAAAGAGAGAGAGAGAGAGAAAGAGAGAGCAAGAAACGAAGAGAGAGCGAGGGAGAAAGAGAAAGCGAGGGAGAAAGAGGGAGCGAGGGAGAAAGAGAGAGCGAGGGAGAAAGAGGGAGAGGGCAAGGGAAAGGGGAACGAGGAGAGAGAGCGAGAGGAAGTGACGAAGGCGCTGACGAGTCGTGACGAGTGAGTGAGGTTAAACAAGGGTTCACGGTGAAGCGATCGATTGGTCACAACCTTCCGTAACCACCGTCTTCCCCATCAACGCTCGCCCCTTGGTGGGTGAGCGGCCGAGGGCTCGTCCCGCCCTCC
>NC_091570.1:36275586-36278086 GCF_042767895.1 Penaeus vannamei
CACTCGGTTGAGCAATTCCGTCAGGTGTTGCGTCACGGGGTTGTCAGTCCCGTCTCCTCGCACGAGTCTCCAACCGCGAGACGCTGTTCCATTTCCGCCTCTATGGCAAGGATACGCAAGGCATTCCGTCTCCTCGCTTCACTCGGTTGAGCAATTCCGTCAGGTGTTGCGTCACGGGGTTGTACTCGTGTGATGGTATTTCTTTATCCGCGAGCAGTCGGGGTTTGTGGTGTCTGTTACACTTCTGGGTTACGTTTGTTGTTTTTTGTTGTTTGTTTTTTTTTTGTTTGTTTGTTCGCTCCTGGTAATGCGAGTTGTTTGTTCTTGGTGATGGGAGTTGTTTGTGTTTGTTTTTGGTGATGCGAGTTGTTTGTTTTGTTTGTTTGTTCGTTCCTGGTAATGCGAGTTGTTTGTTCTTGGTGATGGGAGTTGTTTGTGTTTGTTTTTGGTGATGCGAGTTGTTTGTTTTGTTTGTTTGTTTGTTCGTTCCTGGTAATGCGAGTTGTTTGTTCTTGGTGATGGGAGTTGTTTGTGTTTGTTTTTGGTGATGCGAGTTGTTTGTTTTGTTTGTTTGTTTGTTCCTGGTGATGCGAGTTGTTTTTTTGTTTTTTTCCTGGTGATGCGAGTTGTTTGTGTTTGTTTTTGGTGATGCGAGTTGTTTGTTTGTTTGTTTGTTCCTGGTAATGCGAGTTGTTTGTTTGTTTGTTTATTTCTGGTAATGTGAGCTGTTTATTTGTTTGTTCCTGGTAATGCGAGTTGTTTGTGTGTTTGTTTTTGGTGATGCGACTTGTTTGTTTTGTTTGTTTATTCCTGGTGATGCGACTTGTTTGTTTGTTTTGTATGTTCCTGGTGATGCGAGTTATTGTTTTTTGTTTTGTTTGTTCCTGGTAATGCGAGTTGTTTGTTCCTGGTAATGCGAGTTGTTTGTTCTTGGTGATGCGACTTGTTTGTTTGTTTGTTCCTGGTGATGCGAGTTGTTTTTTTGTTTGTTTGTTCCTGGTAATGCGAGCTGTTTGTTTTATATGGGATATAACTTGTTTGTGCTTGTTTGGATTTATATCGTGTTGTGGTTTAGCTTGAATTTGATTTGAGTCTCCCTTGTTTAGAAGACGTACAGGATTTATAATGGTCGTATCTACAACTTAATGAAAGCACAAATTCCTTTCTTAAAAGAGAAGAGGTAAAAAGAGGAGAAAAAGAAAGAGAAGGGAAGAGAAGACGTGAGAAGAGTAGAGAAGGAAAGAAAGAGAAGGGAAGAGAAGAGGTAAGAAGAGGAGAGAAGGAAAGAAAGAGAAGGGAAGAGAAGAGGTAAGAAGAGGGGGAGAAGGGAAGAGAAGAGGTGAGAAGAGGAGAGAAGGAAAGAAAGAGAAGGGAAGAGAAGAGGTGAGAATAGTAAAGAAGGAAAGAGAAGAGGTGAGAAGAGTAGAGAAGGGAGAAGAAAATAAACAGATAAACAAATAAACAGAAGGAGCTCAACAGCAGACCTTCCCTTATATCCAGAAAGTTAGTTCACCAGTACAAGTGGCACTATAATGCTAATCCTCCCATTCAACACCACAAGAAAATCCTTACGTTTTGACCCTTCCAGACTAAAGAGTTCAGCGAACTGGCACTCACCACTATGAGGAGCAGACAGTGCTAGGTCAAGATGAGATTCCAGGGCAGGCGCGGCACCATTCCTGGAGAGGTCGTCGAGGCGGCCGTCAGCTGAAGGAAAGGAAATCTTGGTCAGGTGACGCGAAATCAGCTGTTCGCAGGTTGTCGTTTTGTTGTGTAACAGAGATTAGACATGTGGATGATTATGAATGTCAGATTGGTTTTCGTAAGAAAGGAATCTTATCCCTTAGAAGACACATACATACAAATATGTGTGCGTGTATACATGTATATATATATATATATATATATATATATATATATATATATATATATATATATATATATATATGTATATATATATATATATATATATATATATATATATATATATATATATATATATATATATATATATATATATATGTATATATATCTACATATATCTGTGTGTGTATTTGTGTGTATGTGTGTGCGTGTGTGTGTGTATGTATGTACGTATAGATAGATATATAGATAAATAGATAGACCAGAGAAAAATACAAAGAGAGTGGGAGGGAGACAGAGAGAAAGAGAGAGAAACAGAGAGACAAACCGACAGACAGACAAAAAGGAAACAGGTAAAAAATACAATCAGAGAAAAAAATGTACACAGAAAATACATATTGAATTTTTATTGGATTCACAAGGCGGAATAACTTAGCAGAATTGTAGTTGAATGTCCTGACCAAACTTACCACAATTTTCACATTGAAAAGTTGGTTACTTTCCTACATACATCCTGCCTCTTCCCGTTGGCTTATTTACTTTTGTGTTAGTAGTTCTTTACTTATATATGTTTACTTATATTTGTTTATTCATATTGTGATTATATCCATATCTATATTTTTATCTATATATCTAT
>NC_091570.1:36283086-36285586 GCF_042767895.1 Penaeus vannamei
TAAAGGCTGGATAATGGGGAGAAAAATGATAGATAGATAGGAGGAGAGTTAACAAGGCTGGATAATGTGGAAAAGATGATAGATAGAAAGAACATTTATTATAGTCAGCTTAGGGTATGTTGCTACAGCTTTCACCATCGTCTCAGTTCCTGTATGTATATATACATGTATGTATGTGTATTTGTATGTATGTATATGTCACCGTATATGTGTGTATGTGTACAAGTATGTAGATGTGCTAGTATCGTATATTTTCTGCTTATGTGTATATATGTGCTTTTATGCCCGCATTTATATGTATATGTGTCGTTAAGTAATAAAAGCAACGCATTTCACCCTATATACAAAGGCCGACAGAGGGAGTTTTAGAAGACCCCGGCATCTTCCAGCGACGCTCTGTGACCCCCCCCCCCCCCACCCCCCACACCCCTTCTGGCTCAGGTGGGAGGCGGCGGGATGGTCGGGGAAGTCCCCCACCACCCCCCACCCCCCTTCCTGGCGGCCGGCCAAGAGGAGGGCTCCGCTGTAGAAATGGTGTGCGATCGTGTTTGCTCTGATGATGACAATGGGGGGGGGGGGGGGGGGACGGCGATTGCAGTGATAAAGGCTATGGGAGGCAGCGGTGACGGTGCGGTGTGTGGCCGAAACAGTGTCAGCGGTGGGAGATAAGGAGACTATATGAGGACAAAGGGAAAAGGGAGATAGAGAGACAGATTACCGAAGAGAGGAAGGCGAAAGAAGTCAAAGCTGGGGCCATTAGCAGCGGGGAGACCCAGCGGCAGCGCACTAAACTCCGGAGTGATGCTTGGTTAATGGCTGAGGTAGGCAGAGAGAGCAACAAAGCGGCGGTGGCGTGGAGTATAAGGCGCATCCATTACTCCGGCCCGTATTAGGAGAGAAGTACATTGTGATGTAGCTAGGGTAGGGGGCCCGGTGTAGGCACAGAGTATCGCCGACGAAGTGAAGACCCACAGTACTGCATAGACCCTACAAAAGTCTACGGACATTGCCACCCACATTTCACTTCCTCGAGGATATATCTTAGATCGTAATGATGTTATGATCTAGATTTACGCTGTAATACTATTATATAATGCTTTGACCATCCATCAAATGTACCACAGCTTGCCCACGCCTGTGCAGTTAGCCATGGTGGTAAATAAAGGACTAAACTAAACTAAACTAGATAAAAAAAGGTATAGTTAGCCAGGATAACAAAACGAAACTCGGAGAAAAGAAAAAATAAGAAAAATAATTAACAAATTAACAAATCAGATCGCACATACGCACAAGCCAGACGACCCGACCATGATGCTACTACGACTATGAAACTGAAGACGACCTCACCACCGCGCCCCCGCGCCCATAACCCTCAGCGTTCCCGGCAACGTCCCTCGCCTTCCCTGGCCCCCGAGGCTCCGATCGGGCTCCCAAATGGCCCTGTGTTGAAGCTGGCACGGGGCCAACCACCTCCTCCCTTGCGCACGGGGTTATGCTAATGAGATTTCCCCTCAGCTAGCGGCCGGTCCTCATTAGGTCGTAAGCGTGGTGTTTTCCGCTTCATTTCTCGAGTGGCGCAATGACGTCCCCCGTTAGTTAGCAGCGTCATTTGCGAAGGGGATTTTTCTGCGTCATTTGCGAAGGGGATTTTTCTGCGTCATTTGCGAAGGGGATTTTTCTGCGTCATTTGCGAAGGGGATTTCTGCGTCATTTGCGAAGGGGATTTCTGCGTCATTTGCGAAGGGGATTTTCTGCGTCATTTGCGAAGGGGATTTTTCTGCGTCATTTGCGAAGGGGATTTTTCTGCGTCATTTGCGAAGGGGATTTTTCTGCGTCACTTGCGAAGGGGATTTCTGCGTCATTTGCGAAGGGGATTTTTCTGCGTCATTTGCGAAGGGGATTTTTCTGCGTCATTTGCGAAGGGGATTTCTGCGTCATTTGCGAAGGGGATTTTTCTGCGTCATTTGCGAAGGGGATTTTTCTGCGTCATTTGCGAAGGGGATTTTTCTGCGTCATTTGCGAAGGGGATTTCTGCGTCATTTGCGAAGGGGATTTTTCTGCGTCATTTGCGAAGGGGATTTTTCTGCGTCATTTGCGAAGGGGATTTTTCTGCGTCATTTGCGAAGGGGATTTTTCTGTGTCATTTGCGAAGGGGATTTTTCTGTGTCATTTGCGAAGGGGATTTTTCTGTGTCATTTGCCAAGGGGATTTTTCTGTGTCATTTGCCAAGGGGATTTTTCTGCGTCATTTGCGAAGGGGATTTTTCTGCGTCATTTGCGAAGGGGATTTTTCTGTGTCATTTGCGAAGGGGATTTCTGCCGGGAGGTTTTCGGACGGCGCCCCGGGGACTCGCGGATGTGTCTCGCGTGCAGCCCGAAGCATCATGCAGCGGCAGGAGGTTCTCGCTGTTCTCGTAGGGCTTCTGGCAACAGCAGGAGTCGGTATCGGGAATGTTGTGATGATGATGATGATCATGATCATGGTGATGGTGGTGGTGGTT
>NC_091570.1:36290586-36294829 GCF_042767895.1 Penaeus vannamei
GCTCTCCTCTCTCACAGTCCAAGTGCCGTGGATATGAAGAGCAACGTTCTTGTCTTCTATCTATTGTATCACTGCCATTCTGACACTCACAGCTCATCCCAGACCCTCACGCTCTCCTCTCTCACGGTCCAAGCGTCGTGGATATGAAGGGTAATGGTTGTCTCAAAATACCATTTCTCGTCTATAACTCTGCGATTGTATGAAGCCTCGACAGTGTCACCAGTCTCTTTGGGGTGTGCCAGGTGCCGTAGAGTGCCAATGAAGGGGCATAAGCTCGTGGGTGTGTTCTTGCACATCTGGGATAAACTGGTTCTTGAAGGCAAACATCCGCTGCATATATACGGCGGAAAAAATACGGTTCTTTGGCCAGTTATTTACGGATAATCGGGAATAGGTATTGAGAAATGGGTTGTTAGTTTCATTTTTTATGTAACTGTATCCGAGTGGGGAATAGAACCCCTTAAATAGGCGTAATGTAGCACCTGGTGTCGGCTGATCTTACGTATTTGCAACTCCTGTCAGTCATGTTGTGCGGGAATGTCACGTCAGCATGACATGACAGTAGATGGAATTATATGCAATATCACGTTTTAATCTCTTCTTCGTGACCGAAAACAATAGTTTACTTTCAAAACTCTCGACGTATGCATTAGCGTCTCTCTCTCTCTCTCTCTCTCTCCTTTTCTCTCTTTCATTCCCCCTCTCTCTTCTTCTTCTTCTCCTCTCCTCCTCTTTCTCCTCCTTCTTCTCCCTCTCCCTCTATCTTTCCTGGTTATGTGCAATGACATTTGTGTGTGCGTACGCAAATTCTTAGCGTTTATCATGTCATATGAATTGACACGTGTTTATGTAAGCAAATTCTTGGTTTAAATTATGGCCTATAAATCAGTGTCATACCGAGTCAAGTCTCTCTCTCTCTGTTTATATATATATATATATATATATATATATATATATATATATATATATATATATATATATATATATATATATATATATATATATATATATATATATATATATATATATATATATATATATATATATATATATATATATTTGTATATATCTCTTCCCGGGCCCCCTCTCTACTCGTGTCCCTTTCAAATATATATATTATGTATACAATGAACATCTACATTCAGATCCTATATTACAATCCATTTACTAAGCTACTTTCCTAAAATACCCGAGACACGACTTTTTTTTTCTTTTTTTTTACCAGAAAGTATGAGTATCAAAATCCCAATCATCAGTTATTTACGTTTATTTATCTATTTAGACAAAGTAGACACATTAACAATACACTGAATAACATTTTGATTCATTATTAATGTTTTTTTACGATATCATTATGACTGGCAGGCTCTTGATGATCTATAAATATATATATATATATTTTCATCTTTTAGACAAAAATTTGCATTATCACACCATCGGCAAAAAGAGTGTGTTTGCGCGTTGTTTCTGGGATGAATCAGCTGATTCTGCCAAACAAAAAGGCCCCTGTGATTTATTCTGGTCTCCCTAGCCTCGTGTGGATAGAGGTTAGGCTAAGGTAAGAGAAATTAATATATGAAATTGTATTTGTTTTTTATGTTCACCATGTTAGTTATTATAGAAGATCGGAAGGAAAGGAAATAACTTCGAAGCTATAGAGAAATATCATTACGATTGACAGTGATGGTTAGGTATGAATCTTTACGTAATTGCAAACTACACGAGAATCTGCACACTCTCAGCACGTCGCGAACGCCGACACAAAACACATCACACCGGCGACACTGTAACAGGTATCCCGGCCTAAAGATGACCAAATATTCAGACGCAAAGTCACGGCCCAAACGCGAATAAAGATGGCCACCTTTGGATCCAAGATGGCGTTCCCCGGGTCTTCTCTGCTCCTCACATCGTCGTGGGAAAACTCGACGCGAAGGTTTTCCTCGGTAAAGATCCTTCCCTCGCCGCCGCTGATGTGCTGAAGGAGTACTCAGCTTTACGGTGCGGTTCGGTGGTGCCTGCAAGTGATGCCTAACAGTGTACGCGGCGAGTAAAAGTGCCTCCCCAAAAAGGCTGTGGTATACCTGCTTTAAGTCCGGATCCTCGTTGGCGAACCACTTCAAGGCAATACCGGTAAAAGTCCCTCATTTCATGTATCAGAACATTTTGCACATTATGTGACATGATTACACACCATTTTCTGTGCCGGGGCGAATACCTCTGAGAGGAAGGAGGTTTCGCAAGGGTAAAATCTGCGGTGAAGGTGAAGACGAGGGTAAGGGTGAAGGGGGGTGGAGGGGGGAAGGGGGGGTGGAGCTCGATGCCGCCGGTCTCGACTCCTGTAATCAGAAGCACGTAGAGAGCAGGTGTTTCGAAACGCGGTTCGGATATAGACAAAGATCAGAGATGGAAGTGAGAGGGACAAACCGGACGCGGCGCAAAGATACACGAAGCGTTCGATAAAGTCACAATAAAGAATAAAGGCTGACACTGCTGTATGTGAAAGGAAGGTGGAAGGCGTCGAGAGAGAACCAAGGTGAAAATGTGAATTGTTGTGGTGAATTGTGGCGAAATGTTGTGGTGTGTGAGAGTCAGCACTTTCCAAAGTATCGAGTGATTAAGAAGTTTAGTTTATGACGTATATTCCTCTACCCATAAAACTATACAGTCCAATTAAACATCAACCAACCGAACCGAACATCCCAACTAACCATCCAACCATGAAAACAACACATCCCACAACCCCAATTCTCCTCACACGAAACCAGGCGAGTGTGGTTGTGATTGTTGTTGCTTGGCACAACATTTAGCCGAGCGTGTGTGTGGTTGTGCCGAGCGCTCGACCGCCACTCCGGCCCCTCGCAAAGTCAATTGAATTCTACAACAGCGGGCTTACGCATAACTTTCGACATTATTGCATTCTGATTCACTGGTTTTATGCGAGATTTTTGGAGCTAAAAAAGGAAACAGAATTCTCTCACTCGGGTGTTTTGAAGAGTTACATGAGCAAGTGTTTTTGTTCCGGAAAAGATAAAGTGTAGGAGCGTTAGTTCTATATTTTGACGAGATTAGATATTCATATATTAGATATTAGATATGGCGAATATTAGATATTCATAATGTGAATGATGATAATATTAATAATTATGTTGTTGCTGCTTCTTCTGATGATACTGATTATAGCAACAATAGCAATAGTAATAGTAATAATAGTAACACAAATAATTAGAGCAATAGTGATGAAAAATATAATAATAATAGTAATTATAGTAATAACAATAACAACAGTAAATGATAATAATGATAATGATATAACAATGATAACGACAAAAACAGCAACGCTAGTAATAATAGCAATGATAATGAAAATGGGAATAAAAATCATAACAGATATAATCAAAGATAATGCTAATAAAGATGAGGATGATAATGATAACAACAACAACAAAAATAGTAATGTTTCTGATAATAATGATAACGATGATAACAATAAACAATAAAGATAGTAACAGCAATAACGATATAATGATAATAACAATAATAATAATAGAAATAATAACAATATCAAATATAATGATAGCTTAGCAATAGTCCAAATGAGAGTAACAAAGATAATGGCAAAAAAAAAAAAAATGGTCAATAATTTAATACCACCCTCAAAAAAGGAAAAAAAAATATATGTATGTATCCATCTCTCTCTCTCTCTCTCTCTCTCTCTCTCTCTCTCTCTCTCTCTCTCACTCTCTCTCTCTCTCTCTCTCTAAATATATATATATATATATATATATATATATATATATATATATATATATATATATATATATATATATATATATATATACAGACAGACAAACACATGTATGCAAGCGCAAGCCCGCTACCATTTTCTCAAGTGGCGAGTGACCACAAACCACAGCATCTCTCCTGACAGTACACTGGACACACGATTCAATACACTTAAGGATATCTTGTTCACACTTGTTTCTTCCGTCTAAGAAACAGGATCTCACTTTCTTTCCCATAAGTGAAGCGAGAGAATTTTTTCCCTTCCTTTTTTTTTTTCTTGAGTCTGTGGTAAGAATGCAGTTTCCCGTTTTCATGGCCGCGGTTCGAAGATAGATGGCGCTGGTTTCGCACTGTTATACATATTGCTCCGGAGTTGGCTGTCTTGTTATTTTTCTTGTGTTATTGTTTGTTTGTTTGTTTGTTGTCGTTGGCATCACTGTTTTTGGTGTTATTTGTT
>NC_091570.1:36295329-36297829 GCF_042767895.1 Penaeus vannamei
ACAGATACAAAACCTAGCTGGTAACTATTACATAGCAAAACTGAAGATGCAGAGTATTCAGTATATGGTGTAAATGACAGATGTGTACCTATCACGAAAAAAATATATCTATTATCAAGATCTCTCGATAGTATACAAACTAGCACACGCGAACATACTCGCTTTTGAACTACAAGAGAGCTAAAAAAAAAAAAAAAAAAATTCTGGGCGTTTATTTGCCTAAATGCTGGGGAGTTAGTCGTCCTGTTAATAAAATCAGGGATACTTTCCTAATTTGTCATGAGGTTTGATTACACTGTCGCTGTGTTAGATATAAAAAAAAAAAAAAACATTTATTATTTATCTTGTGATCTGCAGAGTCAAAAATAGGTTTTCAAGGTCATTTGCTGTTGTCACCTTAAAAGAAATAGCAAAAGAAAAAAAAGAGAGAAAGAGAGAGAGAGAGAGAGAGAGAGAGAGAGAGAGAGAGAGAGAGAGAGAGAGAGAGAGAGAGAGAGAGAGAGAGAGAGAGAGACAGAGAGACAGAGAGACAGAGAGACAGAGAGACAGAGAAAGAGAGAGAGAGAGAGAGAGAGAAAGACAGACAGACAGACAGAGAGAGAGAGAGAGAGAGAGAGAGAAAATGACATCTATATTTTCAACCTCCCCTTCAACGACACCCTGTTTGATTTTGGCGCGTATGTTTACACTACCTGGTCCATGAGCTTGTGTGTAAAACCAATTTGTTCGCCAAAGTTGCCGTGCTAGTTGACAAGCACTTAATTTTGCCTAGCGTGAGTCTGTTCTGTATTTCATGATATATTTTTGTTCATGGCCTTTTACATTTGATGTAAAACCCCATGTTATTGTTCAGTAAGGTCGAATTGTATATCTGTATTAGGTATAAACTCGTTCAATAATGGATGGTACAGTCCGAGGTATAAAAAGTCTTTATAAAGAGACTATCTGTGTAAACCACCTCTTGCTAATTCCTCTTCCTCATTTTTTTTTCTCTCTCTCTCTCTCCCTCCTTCCTCCTACCTCTTTCAAACGACCGGCGACCATCCTATGCCGCTCACCTCCTCATAAATCCTCATTCGCCGGTTAAACAATGCTTTCCCGGCCATACGGAGCAATGTACATTTACTGGCATTTTCGGCTCCCCCCTTGTACCCGGCCATTAAGATTTTCGCCGCACTAAAACTCCTAAAATATATAACTAAAACTAAAAATGCCGATACAGAGACACACAAAGCCATCCCGATATGTTTTTTTTTTTTCCCCCAAATGTCTTGCTCCCGTAAAACGCTCTCTCTTTCGCTCCCTCCTCTCTCTTCCTTTCTTTTTTCTTTTCTTTTTTTTTTTGCCTTTTTATTTTTTTTTCCCCAAATGTCTTGCTCCCGAGAAACGCTCTCTTTCGCTCCCTCCTCTCTCTCCCTTTCTTTTTTCTTTTCTTTTTTTTTTGCCTTTTTATTTTTTTTTTTCCCCCAAATGTCTTGCTCCCGAGAAACGCTCTCTTTCGCTCCCTCCTCTCTCCCTTTCTTTTTTCTTTTCTTTTTTTTTTTGCCTTTTTATTTTTTTTCCCCCAAATGTCTTGCTCCCGAGAAACGCTCTCTCTTTCGCTCCCTCTTTCGCTTTCTTTCTTTTTTCTTTCTTCTTTTTTTTTGCCTTTTTTTTTTTTTTTCTCCCCCCAAATGTCTTGCTCTCGAGAAACGATCTGTCTCTCTCCCTCCTCTCTCCGTTTCTTTTTTTTTTTTTTTTTTTTTTTTTTGCCTTTTTAACCCTTGTTTATAAAACAGAGACACACAAAGCCATCCCTGATATGTTTTTTTTTTTTCCCCAAATGTCTTTGCTTCCTGAGAAACGCCTCTCCTTTCGCTCCCTCCCTCTCTCCCTTTTTTTTTTTTTTTTTTTTTTTTTTTTTTGCCTTTTTAACCCTTGTTTATAAACTCGGTATCCCATCCTGCTATCGATTTTCCTTCCCGCCCGCGTTTCTCTCCGCCGTTCTCCCTAATCCTATCTTGGCTGACTTATTTTCGCCCGTCCATCTTCTCTCCTTCCCTCCTTCTCTCCTTCCCTCCTTCCCTCCGTCTCTCCAACTTTTCTTCCCTTCTCTCCTCCTTCCCTTCTCCCCTTCCTCTCTCCTTCTTCCCTCCTTCCCTCTGTCTCTCCGTCTTTCCTCCCCTTCGTCCCTTCGTCCCTCCTTCCTTCCGTTTCTCCATCCTTTCTTCCCTTCGTCCCTTCGTCCCTTCGTCGCTCCTTCCATCCGTCTCTCGGTCCTTTCTTCCCTTCGTCCCTTCGTCCCTCCTTCCCTCTGCCCCTCCGACCTTCCTCCCCCTCCTCCCCTCCCCCTCCTTCTCTCCTCCCCTTCCTCCATCCCTCCTTCCACCCCGCGCATTCCACCCTCCCCCTCCTCCCCTCCATCCTTCCCCTCCTCCCCTCCCTCCCCTCCACCCCTCCTCCCTTCCCCCGTCCTTCCCCTCCTCCCCTCCATCCCCTCCTCCCCTCCTTCCACCCCGCG
>NC_091570.1:36310329-36315329 GCF_042767895.1 Penaeus vannamei
ATATATATATACATGTAGATATATATATGTGTATGTATGTATATAAATATATATATATATATATATATATATATATATATATATATATATATATATATATATATATATATATATGTATGTATGTATGTGTGTGTGTGTGTGTGTGTGCGTGTGTGTGTGTGTGTGTGTGTGTGTGTGTGTGTGTGTGTGTGTGTGTGTGTGTGTGTGTGTGTTATATATGTATGTGTAAATGTATATGCAGATTCCTGACAACAGCTTCGAATACACGACAGCAGAGACTGAAAGCCCTAATCCGACAAAGATCCTCAAATCTCCTGAAACACCATGTGACCAAAATATCATCTTTCATATTATGATTCCACTGCCAGTCACGCACCAGATGCAACTCGAATCACCTAAGACAGGATCAGCATGCGCGAGAATCTTTTGCAGGATTCACGGGGTCACGTACTAGAGGCGTGCCACAGACGGCCATTGCAGAAACCGCCGCCAAAGTTGCGGCATTGACGTCCGAGAAATTGGCGACAGGACCGGGAATCCCAGTGGCATTCCTGGGCGAGTGACCTTGGTTTGATTCGTCTACTCTCACTCTCTCTCTCTCTCTCTCGTTTCGCTGCATATCACTCTCTCTCTCTCTCTCTCTCTCTCTCTCTCTCTCTCTCTCTCTCTCTCTCTCTCTCTCTCTCTCTCTCTCTCTCTCTCTCTCTCTCGTTTCGCTGCCTGTCACTCTCTCCCTCTCTTTCTTTCTCTCTCGCTGTCTGCCAGTTTCTCTCTCTCTCTCTTTCTTTCTTTCGCTCTCTCTCTCCCTCCTCTCTCTCTCTATATATCTATCTTTCTCTCTTTCTTTCTCTCTCTGTGTGTCTGTATCTCTGTCTGTCTGTCTCTCTGTCTCTCTCTCTCTCTCTCTCTCTCTCTCTCTGTCTCTTTCTTTCTCTCTCTCTCTCTCTCTCTCTCTCTCTCTCTCTCTCTCTCTCTCTCTCTCTCTCTCTCTCTCTCTCTCTCTCTCTCTCTCTCTCTCTCTCTGTTTTTTATTTCTTCGTGAAAAGTGATTTAGTACTCAAGAGTCTGGAGAGGGTTACCAGTTTTCCATTTCCTGAGACTGGACAGAGTATACAAATCCACCTACAAGTCTTGTTGATTCTTTCGACCGTACCTTTCTGTTCTATCTTATTGTGTAACAAGAGTACAGACATTTTTCATAAGTACACTTATGTGTTTATTTTCCCCTTGTTTGAATAACGATAAGTTACATGTATCAAATTATATTACTCAACCTGTTTGTGTAACAGAGCAACAAACATTTTACATAGAATCACTTATCTGATAACATTTCTCTCATTTTACATAGGACTCATATAACCACATTTCTCTCATTTAGATAACAATAAAACCTATCTCAGCTACGTCACTCTAATGGCCTTAGGAGAGCAGGACCTTAGGAACAGCCGCAGGAACCTCAATGGACAGCGCCGGGATGTGCGGTGCCTGGACTAAGTTGAAAGCTGGGTTTTCCTCCGTAGATTATTGGCGTTTGGACGTCACAGGTGCGGGTCCTCCCACGCAGCCTAAACGGGTCTTCCACGTGCTGGAATAGGCTGATACACCTGTTTTTTTTTTTTCCTGTTGTAAAAGCTTCCCACAGACGGCGTGCGGTGACATGTGTGTTGATTTGGTGCTTATGGGTAAAGCGGGGGAGGGAGAGAGGGAGGAAGGGAGAGAGGGAGATTAGGGGAGGGAGGGAGGGAGGGAGGGAGAGAGGGAGGGATGGAGAGAGGGAGTGGGAGGGGAGGAAGGAGGGAGGGGTAGGAAGGGGAGGGAGGGAGGAAGGGGGAGGGAGGAGAGAGAGAGAGAGAGAGAGAGAGAGAGAGAGAGAGAGAGAGGGAGGGATGGAGAGAGAGAAAAGAGAGAGAAAGAGAAAAAAAAGACCTCATATAGGGAATGGGCTACGAAAAACTTAAACTAAACAACAATTACAGAGTGAAGACTAGAAAGATAAGCATAAGAAAGCAGTCCCCTTCCCCTTCAAGAATAAGAAAAACACCCCTCAAAAAATAGAAAAAAAAAAAAAATAGAATCAGGCTAGAGTGGAATAAAACAAACATTCTCGACCATTTGTCAAGGAAAGTTTGTTCATCAAGTTGGGTTACCCTGAAGAGAAACAAAGAAAAAAGAAAAAAAAAAGAGAGAAAAAAATAAAAGAAAGGAAAAAAAAGAGAAGAAAAGATAAAAAAGCAAAGAAGAATAAAAAAAGAGAGAAAGATACAAAAAAAGAGAAAACAATAAATTAAAAAAGGCAAAAAGAAGAGAAGAAGAAAAAAGAGATAAAGAGTCGTAAATAAAAGAAAAATAAACAGATTCTCCCAAGGAAAAAAAGAGACAGATTCCTAAATAAAAGAAAAGATTCCTAAATAAAAGAAAAGATTCCTAAATAAAAGAAAAGATTCCTAAATAAAAGAAAAGATTCCTAAATAAAAGAAAAGATTCCCAAATAAAATAAAAGATTCCTAAATAATATAAAAGATTCCTAAATAAAAGAAAAGATTCCCAAATAAAAGAAAAGATTCCAAAATAAAAGAAAATAAACAGATTCTCTCAAGGAAAAAAAGAGACAGATTCCTAAATAAAATAAAAGATTCCTAAATAGAAGAAAAGATTCCCAAATAAAAGAAAAACAAACAGATTCTCCCCAGGAAAAAAGAGACAGATTCCTAAATAAAAGAAAAGATTCCTAAAAAAAAGATTCCTAAATAAAAGAAAAGGTTCCTAAATAAAAGAAAAGATTCCCAAATAAAAGAAAAGACCCCCCCCCCAAAAAAAAAACAAATTCTTCCCAGGAAAAAAGAAAAGATTCCTAAATAAAAGAAAAGATTCCAAAATAAAAGGAAAGATTCCAAAATAAAAGAAAATAAACAGATTCTCTCAAGGAAAAAAAGAGACAGATTCCTAAATAAAAGAAAAGATTCCTAAATAGAAGAAAAGATTCCCAAATAAAAGAAAAACAAACAGATTCTCCCAAGGAAAAAAGAGACAGATTCCTAAATAAAAGAAAAGATTCCTAAAAAAAAGATTCCTAAATAAAAGAAAAGGTTCCTAAATAAAAGAAAAGATTCCCAAATAAAAGAAAAGACCCCCCCCCAAAAAAAAAAAAACAGATTCTTCCCAGGAAAAAAGAAAAGATTCCTAAATAAAAGAAAAGATTCCAAAATAAAAGGAAAGATTCCAAAATAAAAGAAATACAAACAGATTCTTCCCAGGAAAAAAGAGACAGATTCCTAAATAAAAGAAAAGATTCCTAAATAAAAGAAAAGATTCCTACATAAAAGAAAAGATTCCCAAATAAAAGAAAAGATTCCCAAATAAAAGAAAAACAAACAGATTATCCCAAGGAAAAAAGAGACAGATTCCCAAATAAAAGAAAAGATTTCTAAATAATAAAAAAAATCCCAAATAAAAGAAAAGATTCCTAAATAAAAGAAAAGATTCCCAAATAAAAGAAAAACAAACAGATTATCCCAAGGAAAAAAGAGACAGATTCCCAAATAAAAGAAAAGATTTCTAAATAATAAAAAAAATCCCAAATAAAAGAAAAGATTCCTAAATAAAAGAAAAGATTCCCAAATAAAAGAAAAACAAACAGATTATCCCAAGGAAAAAAGAGACAGATTCCTAAATAAAAGAAAAGATTCCCAAATAAAAGAAAAGATTCCCAAATAAAAGAAAAACAAACAGATTCTCCCAAGGAAAAAAGAGACAGATTCCTAAATAAAAGAAAAGATTCCCAAATAAAAGAAAAGATTCCTAAATAAAAGAAAAGATTCTCAAATAAAAGAAAAGATTCCCAAATAAAAGAAAAACAAACAGATTCTCCCAGGATCCCCCCAGGCTTGCGGCCGACCCTCCGTTCGTCTTGGCCGGAACACCAATAGGCGTGGAGTGGGCTAGCCTCAGGGTCATCAAGGAAAATATTACCTCTCGGAGCCTCGTCTTTGGAGAGGGATATTGGAGGGCGGACAGGAGCGCGCGCGCACGCTCTCCGGGGTAGGGGTGGGGATTGGGCGGTGGGGGGGGGGGAGGGAGGGTGGAAGGTAGGGGAGGTTGGGGGTAGGAGTTGTAAGGGGGAGGAAGGGGGAGGTTGGGGGAAGGGGAGGGGGAGTGAAGGCAGGGGACGTTCGGGGAAGGGGAGGCGGAGGGGGTGAGGTTGGGGGTGGGAGTTGTACGAGGGAGGTTCTGGGAAGGGGAGGGGGAGGGGGAGTGAAGGTGGGGGAGATTGGGGGTGGGAGGTGTAGGGGGAAGGTTCTGGGATGGGGAGGCGGAGAGGGTGAGGTTGGGGGAAGGGGAGTGAAGGCGGGGGAGGTTGGGGGAAGGGGAGGGGGAGGGGGTTGTATGTGAAGGACCTATGGGGAGGGGAAGAAGGTGGTTTTGTCTGAGGGGAGGGAGTATGTATACGTGTGTGTGTGTGTGTGCACGTGAGCGAGCGTGTGAGCGAGCGTGTACGTGTCCGTGTGCGTGAGTGCGTGTGCCTTCGCGTGCATATACCCGCCCAAGGAACCAAAACCCACTCCACTTTTTTCTGCGAATAGAAACCGATAATATTGACCGATAAAAGCAAAAACGCACAATTGTCCAAAATACCGAAGCCAAACTAATCGGAATATCAATCAAATCTTAGAAATAAGATGTTACGAGAATTGACCTTTTTATACCGTACTCGATCCCATCCTTTGTGGCGGCTTTTTGACCACAGTTGACCTCACTTTCGTAAACAGATGGATAGATATTGCTTTAAAAATATATATAAATATACATGTATATATATATATATATATATATATATATATATATATATATATATATATATATATATATATACATGTATGTATATATATATATATATATGTATATATATATATATATATATATATATATATATATATATATATATATATATATATATATATATACATATATTTTTATACACACATACAGACACATACATATAT
>NC_091570.1:36322829-36340329 GCF_042767895.1 Penaeus vannamei
GCGTAATACATACACGTGTAAACATACGTAATACATACACGTGTAAACATGCGTAATACATACACGTGTAAACATACGTAATACATACACGTGTAAACATGCGTAATACATACACGTGTAAACATACGTAATACATACACGTGTAAACATAAGAACTACATACACGTGTAAACATAAGCAATAAATATCAGCTATTTAGACAAAAAAAAAAAAAGAAAAAAAAAAAAAAAAAAAAAAAAAAAAATATATATATATATATATATATATATATATATATATATATATATATATATATATATATATAGTTAGTTAGTTTCTAATTTTTCGAGTTTAGACGGATTATACTCAACATTAAACAGCTGTTCTGTTACCTCTGTCATGCAACGGGTGAACCTTGCTTGACCTCTGACGAAAAGTGATCAACGTACCTGACCTCGCGACGGTGTGTGACCTCCCGTGGCCTCCTGCAATCGCCAGAAAGGATAATTAGCTTTAATTAGGGCTCTCCTACAAGGGTCATTAACGTAATTACTTAGATAGTATAATTAGCTTTAATTAGGGCTCTGCTGCGAGGGTCATTAACGTAATTACTTAGAGGATAATTAGCTTTAATTAGGGCTCTGTTGCGAGGGTCATTAACGTAAGTACTTAGAGGATAATTAGCTTTAATTAGGGCTCTGCTATGAGGGTCATTAATGTAAGTACTTAGATAGGATAATTAGCTGTAATTAGGGCTCTGCTGCGAGGGTCATTAACGTAAGTACTTAGAGGATAATTAGCTTTAATTAGGGCTCTGTTGCGAGGGTCATTAACGTAAGTACTTAGAGGATAATTAGCTTTAATTAGGGCTCTGTTGCGAGGGTCATTAACGTAAGTACTTAGAGGATAATTAGCTTTAATTAGGGCTCTGCTGCGAGGGTCATTAACGTAAGTACTTAGAGGATAATTAGCTTTAATTAGGGCTCTGTTGCGAGGGTCATTAACGTAAGTACTTAGAGGATAATTAGCTTTAATTAGGGCTCTGCTGCGAGGGTCATTAACGTAAGTACTTAGAGGATAATTAGCTTTAATTAGGGCTCTGCTGCGAGGGTCATTAACGTAAGCACTTAGAGGATAATTAGCTTTAATTAGGGCTCTGCTGCGAGTCATTAACGTAAGCACTTAGAGGATAATTAGCTTTAATTAGGGCTCTGCTGCGAGGGTCATTAACGTAAGTACTTAGAGGATAATTAGCTTTAATTAGGGCTCTGTTGCAAGGGTCATTAACGTAAGCACTTAGAGAAGATAATTAGCTGTAATTAGGGCTCTGCTGCGAGGGTCATTAACGTAAGCACTTAGATAGGATAATTATCTTTAGTTAGGGCTCTGCTGCGAGGGTCATTAACGTAAGTACTTAGAGGATAATTGGCTGTAATTAGGGCTCTGCTGTGAGGGTCATTAACATAAGCACTTAGAGGATAATTAGCTGTAATTAGGGCTCTGCTGTGAGGGTCATTAACGTAAGTACTTAGATAGGATAATTAGCTTTAATTAGGCCTCTGTTGCGAGGGTCATTAACGTAAGTACTTATCAATTGCCTGGAGAGAGCAAGATTATACGATAGAGTATATGTCTATCTATTTATACATCTTTTTCCTTTCTTATTGTTATTCTTTCTTTCTTTCCATAAATCTCTCTCTCTCTCTCACTCACTCTCTCACTCTCTCTCTCTCTCTGTCGGTCTGTCTGTCTGTCTCTCTCTCTCTCTCTCTCTCTCTCTCTCTCTCTCTCTCTCTCTCTCTCTCTCTCTCTCTCTCTATCTATCTATCTATCTATCTATCTATCTATCTATCTCTCTTTACTTATATATCTTTCTCTTTCTTACTTATTGTTTATCTTTCATTCTTCCTTTCTTCCCATAAATCTCTCTGTCTGTCTGTCTGTCTGTCTCTCTCTCTCTCTCTCTCTCTCTCTCTCTCTCTCTCTCTCTCTCTCTCTCTCTCTCTCTCTCTCTCTCTCTCTCTCTCTCTCTCTCTCTCACTCTCTCTCTCTCTCTCTTTACTTATATATCTCTTTCCTTTCTTACTTATTGTTTGTCTTCCATTCTTTCTTTCTTTTCATAAATCTCTCTCTCTCTCTCTTTACTTATATATTTCTTTCACTTAGTTACTTATTGTTTGTCTTTCATTCTTCCTTTTTTTCCACAAATCAATAAACAGATGATAAACAAACAAATGAATAAATAGATGAATAACTAAACAGATGAATAACTAAACAAATAAATAAGTAAATGAGTAAATAATAAAGAATAATAAAAAATAGATGAATAAAGAGACAAATAGATAAATAGATAGATAATCAAATAAATAAATGAATATAAAAATAAATAAATAAATAAACAAAAAAATAAATAGATAAATGGATAAATAAATAACTAAATAGATAGATAATCAAATACATAAATAGATCAATAAATAAACAAATAAACAATTAATTAAATACATAAATAGATAAATAAATAAACAAATACAACAGAAATTAAATAGATAAATAGACAAATAAATAAACAAATAAAAAAGTAATTAAATAGATAAACAGATAAATAGATAAACAAGTAAATGAATAAACAAATAATTAAATAGATAAACAAATAGATAAAATCTTTCTGACAGTCATCCAATCAACAGCTAGAATAGTCATTAATCCTCGCCATTAAGTGACTACTTATAATTCTCTCTAATAAGCTAATGAATCTGAACCTCTCACTCAATTATCAGCCTTAGTCACAAGGGGATTACGTGCTAATTTCCTCTGCAGGTTGGATTTAGTCTCTTTTTTTTTTTACACACGAAAAAGATAAATAAATTTTGTGTAATTAAGATTAGATTTATTGTAATCATGGTTGTGGTGGTGATAGGTTTAATGATGATGATGGCGATGATAATTATGATAATAGTGATTATAATAATGATAATAGTGATAATGGTGATGATAATAATGATAATAGTGATGATGGTGATGATAATTATGATAATAGTGATTATAATAATGATAATAGTGATAATGGTGATGATAATAATGATAATAGTGATGATGGTGATGATAATAATGATAATGATGATGGTGGTGGTGATAATAATGATAATAGTGATGATGGTGATGATAATAATGATAATAGTTGGTGGTGATGATAATAATGATAATAGTGATGATGGTGATGATAATAATGATAATAGTGATGATGGTGATGATAATAATGATAATAGTGATGATGGTGATGATAACAGTGATGATGGAGATGATAATAATGATAATAGTGATGATGGTGATGATAATAATGATAATAGTGATGATGGTGATGATAATAATGATAATAGTGATGATGGTGATGGTAATAATGATAATAGTGATGATGGTGATGATAATAATGATAATAGTGATGATGGTGATGATAGTAATGATAATAGTGATGATGGTGATGATAATAATAATAATAGTGATGATGGTGATGATAATCATGATAATAGTGATGATGGTGATGATGATAATTATGATAGTGATGATGGTGATGATAATAATGATAATAGTGATGATGGTGATGATAATAATGATAATAGTGATGATGGTGATGATAATAATGATAAGAGTGATGATGGTGATGATGATGATAATTTTGGTTGATGACGATGTAGAGAAGCTGGATGATAATGATAAAGATGATAGTAGTAGTAGTAGAAGTAGTAGTAGTAGTAGTAATAGTAGTAGTACGAGAAGTAGAAGTAGTAGTAGTAGTAGTAACAATAGCAATATCATTGAATATAACAATAAGATTCCTCAAAAAGTAATAATAGTAATGATAATAGCAATGCTGATGATATTAATAATAGTGACAATGATAGTGATAATGATAGTGATAATGAAATAACAATAACAATGATAATAATGATTATAATTATAACAATGATAATGATGATGATGATGAACAGCAATAACAATAGTAATATTAACAATAATGATAATAACAATAATGATGGTAATAATAATAATAATAATAATAATGATAATAATAATAATAATAATGATAATAATAATAATAATAATAATAATAATAATAATAATAATAATAATAATAATAATAATGATGATGATAATGAATATAATGATAATAATAATGATAATAATGATGATGATGATAATGATAATAATGATAATAATAATAATAATAATAATAATAATAATAATAATAATAATAATAATAATAATAATAATAATAATAATAATAATAATAATAATGATGATAATAATGATGATGATAATAATAATAATAATAATAATAATAATAATAATAATGATAATAATAATACTAATAATAATAATAATAATAATAATAATAATAATAATAATAATAACAATAACAATAATAATAATATCGATAATAATAATGGCAATGATAAGAACGATAATAATAATGGCAATGATAATAACGATAATAAGAATAGTAATAATAATAATAAAAATGATAATAATAACAATAAGATAATGACAACAAGGAAGTCGAAGAACTAATTTGTGACGAGAAACCCCAGTCGGCCTAGATCTCCTCTTCCAATCTTCCTGGCTTACGATGAGGATGAACCCCCTCCCCCCTCCTTCCCTCCCCACCCCCTCATTACCCCCTCATTCCCTCATCATCCCCTCATTCCCTCATTCCTTCATCACCCCCTCATTCCCTCATCACCCCTTCATTCCCCTCATCACCCCCTCATTCCCTCATCACCGCCTCATTCCCTCATCACCCCCTCATTCCCTCCTCACCCCCTCATTCCCTCATCACCCCCTCATTCCCTCATCACCCCCTCATTCCCTCATAACCCCTTCATTCCCCTCATCACCCCCTCATTCCCTCATCACCCCCTCATTCCCTCATCACCCCCTCATTCCCTCCTCACCCCCTCATTCCCTCCTCACCCCCTCATTCCCTCATCACCCCCTCATTCCCTCATCACCCCCTCATTCCCTCATCACCCCCTCATTCCCTCATCACCCCCTCATTCCCTCATCACTCCCTCATTCCCTCATTCCCTCATCATCCCCTCATTCCCTCATCACCCCCTCATTCCCTCATCACCCCCTCATTCCCTCCTCATCCCCTCATTCCCTCCTCACCCCCTCATTCCCCTCATTCCCTCATCACCCCCTCATTCCCCTCATTCCCTCATCACCCCCTCATTCCCTCTGTCCCGGCGCCCTTCGCTCATAATCTCATTTACCTGCACCTCGCGCTACTGTGACCATGTTCTGACGCGGGTATGGTGGGGGGTAAGGAATGTGACTGCATTCTCCTACTGTTTCTTGTCAACACTTGTTTTGTTGCAATTCGCTTTAAAGGTGTTTGTTTGTGACTGCATTCTCCTACTGTTTCTTGTCGACACTTGTTTTGTTGCAATTTGCTTTAAAGATGTTTGTTTGTGACTGCATTCTCCTACTGTTTCTTGTCGACACTTGTTTTGTTGCAATTTGCTTTAAAGGTGTTTGTTTGTGACTGCATTCTCCTACTGTTTCTTGTCGACACTTGTTTTGTTGCAATTTGCTTTAAAGATGTTTGTTTGTGACTGCATTCTCCTACTGTTTCTTGTCGACACTTGTTTTGTTGCAATTTGCTTTAAAGGTGTTTGTTCTTTGTGACTGCATTCTCCTACTGTTTCTTGTCGACACTTGTTTTGTTGCAGTTTGCTTTAAAGGTGTTTGTTTGTGACTGCATTCTCCTACTGTTTCTTGTCGACTCTCTCGTTTTGTTGCAATTTGCTTTAAAGGTGTTTGTTTGTGACTGCATTCTCCTACTGTTTCTTGTCGACACTTGTTTTGTTGCAATTTGCTTTAAAGGTGTTTGTTTTTGACTGCATTCTCCTACTGTTTCTTGTCGACACTTGTTTTGTTGCAATTTGCTTTAAAGATGTTTGTTCTTTGTGACTGCATTCTCCTACTGTTTCTTGTCAACACTTGTTTTGTTGCAATTTGCTTCAAAGGTGTTTGTTTGTGACTGCATTCTCCTACTGTTTCTTGTCGACACTTGTTTTGTTGCAATTTGCTTTAAAGGTGTTTGTTCTTTGTGGCTGCATTCTCCTACTGTTTCTTGTCGACACTTGTTTTGTTGCAATTTGCTTTAAAGATGTTTGTTCTTTGTGACTGCATTCTCCTACTGTTTCTTGTCGACACTTGTTTTGTTGCAATTTGTTTTAAAGATGTTTGTTCTTTGTGGCTGCATTCTCCTACTGTTTCTTGTCGACACTTGTTTTGTTGCAATTTGCTTTAAAGGTGTTTGTTCTTTGTGACTGCATTCTCCTACTGTTTCTTGTCGACACTCCTGTTTTGTTGCAATTTGCTTTAAAGATGTTTGTTCTTTGTGACTGCATTCTCCTACTGTTTCTTGTCGACTCTCTCGTTTTGTTGCAATTTGCTTTAAAGATGTTTGTTCTTTGTGACTGCATTCTCCTACTGTTTCTTGTCGACACTTGTTTTGTTGCAATTTGCTTTAAAGGTGTTTGTTTGTGACTGCATTCTCCTACTGTTTCTTGTCGACACCTGTTTTGTTGCAATTTGCTTTAAAGATGTTTGTTTGTGACTGCATTCTCCTACTGTTTCTTGTCGACACTTGTTTTGTTGCAATTTGCTTTAAAGGTGTTTGTTTGTGACTGCATTCTCCTACTGTTTCTTGTCGACACTCTTGTTTTGTTGCAATTTGCGTTAAAGGTGTTTGTTTGTGACTGCATTCTCCTACTGTTTCTTGTCGACACTTGTTTTGTTGCAATTTGCTTTAAAGGTGTTTGTTTGTGACTGCATTCTCCTACTGTTTCTTGTCGACACTTGTTTTGTTGCAATTTGCTTTAAAGATGTTTGTTTGTGACTGCATTCTCCTACTGTTTCTTGTCGACACTTGTTTTGTTGCAATTTGCTTTAAAGATGTTTGTTTGTGACTGCATTCTCCTACTGTTTCTTGTCGACACCTGTTTTGTTGCAATTTGCTTTAAAGATGTTTGTTTGTGACTGCATTCTCCTACTGTTTCTTGTCGACACCTGTTTTGTTGCAATTTGCTTTAAAGATGTTTGTTTGTGACTGCATTCTCCTACTGTTTCTTGTCGACACTTGTTTTGTTGCAATTTGCTTTAAAGATGTTTGTTTGTGACTGCATTCTCCTACTGTTTCTTGTCGACACTTGTTTTGTTGCAATTTGCTTTAAAGGTGTTTGTTCTTTGTGACTGCATTCTCCTACTGTTTCTTGTCGACACTTGTTTTGTTGCAATTTGCTTTAAAGGTGTTTGTTTGTGTCTGCATTCTCCTTCTGTTTCTTGTCGACACTTGTTTTGTTGCAATTTGCTTCAAAGGTGTTTGTTTGTGACTGCATTCTCCTACTGTTTCTTGTCGACACTTGTTTTGTTGCAATTTGCTTTAAAGGTGTTTGTTTGTGACTGCATTCGCCTACTGTTTCTTGTCGACATTCCTGTTTTGTTGCAATTTGCTTTAAAGGCGTTTGTTTGTGACTGCATTCTCCTACTGTTTCTTGTCGACACTCCTGTTTTGTTGCAATTTGCTTTAAAGGTGTTTGTTTGTGACTGCATTCTCCTACTGTTTCTTGTCGACACTTGTTTTGTTGCAATTTGCTTTAAAGGTGTTTGTTTGTGACTGCATTCTCCTACTGTTTCTTGTCGACACTTGTTTTGTTGCAATTTGCTTTAAAGGTGTTTGTTTGTGACTGCATTCTCCTACTGTTTCTTGTCGACTCTCTCGTTTTGTTGCAATTTGCTTTAAAGGCGTTTGTTTGTGACTGCATTCTCCTACTGTTTCTTGTCGACACTTGTTTTGTTGCAATTTGCTTTAAAGGTGTTTGTTTGTGACTGCATTCTCCTACTGTTTCTTGTCGACACTTGTTTTGTTGCAATTTGCTTTAAAGGTGTTTGTTTGTGACTGCATTCTCCTACTGTTTCTTGTCGACTCTCTCGTTTTGTTGCAATTTGCTTTAAAGGCGTTTGTTTGTGACTGCATTCTCCTACTGTTTCTTGTCGACACTTGTTTTGTTGCAATTTGCTTTAAAGGTGTTTGTTTGTGACTGCATTCTCCTACTGTTTCTTGTCGACACTCTTGTTTTGTTGCAATTTGCTTTAAAGATGTTTGTTTGTGACTGCATTCTCCTACTGTTTCTTGTCAACACTTGTTTTGTTGCAATTTGCTTCAAAGGTGTTTGTTTGTGACTGCATTCTCCTACTGTTTCTTGTCGACACTTGTTTTGTTGCAATTTGCTTTAAAGGTGTTTGTTTGTGACTGCATTCGCCTACTGTTTCTTGTCGACATTCCTGTTTTGTTGCAATTTGCTTTAAAGGCGTTTGTTTGTGACTGCATTCTCCTACTGTTTCTTGTCGACACTCCTGTTTTGTTGCAATTTGCTTTAAAGGTGTTTGTTTGTGACTGCATTCTCCTACTGTTTCTTGTCGACACTTGTTTTGTTGCAATTTGCTTTAAAGGTGTTTGTTTGTGACTGCATTCTCCTACTGTTTCTTGTCGACACTTGTTTTGTTGCAATTTGCTTTAAAGGTGTTTGTTTGTGACTGCATTCTCCTACTGTTTCTTGTCGACTCTCTCGTTTTGTTGCAATTTGCTTTAAAGGCGTTTGTTTGTGACTGCATTCTCCTACTGTTTCTTGTCGACACTTGTTTTGTTGCAATTTGCTTTAAAGGTGTTTGTTTGTGACTGCATTCTCCTACTGTTTCTTGTCGACACTCTTGTTTTGTTGCAATTTGCTTTAAAGGTGTTTGTTTGTGACTGCATTCTCCTACTGTTTCTTGTCGACACTTGTTTTGTTGCAATTTGCTTTAAAGGTGTTTGTTTGTGACTGCATTCTCCTACTGTTTCTTGTCGACACTCTTGTTTTGTTGCAATTTGCTTTAAAGGTGTTTGTTTGTGACTGCATTCTCCTACTGTTTCTTGTCGACACTTGTTTTGTTGCAATTTGCTTTAAAGATGTTTGTTTGTGACTGCATTCTCCTACTGTTTCTTGTCGACACTTGTTTTGTTGCAATTTGCTTTAAAGATGTTTGTTTGTGACTGCATTCTCCTACTGTTTCTTGTCGACACTTGTTTTGTTGCAATTTGCTTTAAAGATGTTTGTTTGTGACTGCATTCTCCTACTGTTTCTTGTCGACACTTGTTTTGTTGCAATTTGCTTTAAAGGTGTTTGTTCTTTGTGACTGCATTCTCCTACTGTTTCTTGTCGACACTTGTTTTGTTGCAATTTGCTTTAAAGGTGTTTGTTTGTGTCTGCATTCTCCTTCTGTTTCTTGTCGACACTTGTTTTGTTGCAATTTGCTTTAAAGGTGTTTGTTCTTTGTGACTGCATTCTCCTACTGTTTCTTGTCGACACTCCTGTTTTGTTGCAATTTGCTTTAAAGGTGTTTGTTTGTGACTGCATTCTCCTACTGTTTCTTGTCGACTCCTGTTTTGTTGCAATTTGCTTTAAAGGTGTTTGTTTGTGACTGCATTCTCCTACTGTTTCTTGTCGACACTTGTTTTGTTGCAATTTGCTTGAAAGATGTTTGTTTGTGACTGCATTCTCCTACTGTTTCTTGTCGACACTCTCGGATTTTGTTGCAATTTGCTTTAAAGGTGTTTGTTCTTTGTGACTGCATTCTCCTACTGTTTCCTGTCGACACTTGTTTTGTTGCAATTTGCTTTAAAGGTGTTTGTTTGTGACTGCATTCTCCTACTGTTTCTTGTCGACACTTGTTTTGTTGCAATTTGCTTTAAAGGTGTTCGTTCTTTGTGACTGCATTCTCCTACTGTTTCTTGTCGACACTCCTGTTTTGTTGCAATTTGCTTTAAAGGTGTTTGTTCTTTGTGACTGCATTCTCCTACTGTTTCTTGTCGACTCTCTCGTTTTGTTGCAATTTGCTTTAAAGATGTTTGTTTGTGACTGCATTCTCCTACTGTTTCTTGTCGACACTTCTGTTTTGTTGCAATTTGCTTTAAAGGTGTTTGTTTGTGACTGCATTCTCCTACTGTTTCTTGTCGACACTCCTGTTTTGTTGCAGTTTGCTTTAAAGGTGTTTGTTCTTTGTGACTGCATTCTCCTACTGTTTCTTGTCGACACTTCTGTTTTGTTGCAATTTGCTTTAAAGATGTTTGTTTGTGACTGCATTCTCCTACTGTTTCTTGTCGACACTTCTGTTTTGTTGCAATTTGCTTTAAAGATGTTTGTTTGTGACTGCATTCTCCTACTGTTTCTTGTCGACACTCCTGTTTTGTTGCAATTTGCTTTAAAGGTGTTTGTTCTTTGTGACTGCATTCTCCTACTGTTTCTTCTGTTGATTTCTTCCTACTGGTTCGCATCATCGTCATAATCTTGTGTCTTCTCTCGCTCCGTTGCCTCTTCGCTCCACAGCTGTTTGTCCCGCGGTTATTTGCTCGGAAATCGTGCGAGTGAATCCGAAGACCGCTTCGCCCATCCATCCCCGAGCGCTCCTCTGGTCTGGGAGGGTCCTTCCGGCGTCCTACGTGGTCTGGGTGAGTCTCCTGGGCCGGGGTTGATGCATCGGTCCAAAGCGATGGCGATGGTCAAGAGGGTTTTTGTGGAAAGTGATTCGAAACTTTAACTGCGGTGCGGATTACAACGGCGTCAGTTATTCGAACCATAGGGGAGTTCGAACCATCTGAGGCTTCGAATAGGATCAGTGGGGGAAGGCTAGATCAGTAGCATCTCGAGGAGGTGTCATGGCTTCCGTTTTGATGATTGTTCAATGATAATATAACCATTGAAATCATTATTTTCCATCCCTTTTTGCAAATGAAAAGACCGAAATGATCGACCAGATTCACAAAGCATTCGTAACCTTTGTGACGTCATCAAAATAAACCCCACGTGCTTTTTTTCAGACGCCATGAAACCTCGGGTTGCTACTAATCTAGCCTACCCCAGTATCAGTGGTTCGAACCATTGATACTAAGACCTCAAATGGTTTGAACTGTTTTTATGGTTCGAACCATAAGACCAGTTCAAACCAGAACAACAGCTCGAACCAAAACAACAGCTCGAACCAAAACAACAGCTCGAACCAAACCAACTGCTCGAACCAAACCAACAGCTCGTACCAAAACAACAGCTCGAACCACGTCAACTTTTCGGAACACAAACAAAGCTTCGAAACATGAAAGCGACTCGAACCATAAGAGACCGGAGTCCCGCACGCGATCGAACTCCACAGCTTGTGAAGGCGTCTTGTAGGAAGGGACGACGGCGAGGGGGAGTGCGCGTCCTTAGCGAAGCGGAGAGCGAAGTGGCGGGGCGGAGGGAGGAGTGTGGGGGTTGAGAAGGACCGCGGTATTGTTTCCGTTTATATAACGTGTCATCGATCCTCCTTCCAGCACTCCTATGAAAGCCAAGAAAGACAATGGCACTTATCCTTCCTCGAGTCTTGCCGGGTTAATGTCGTCTTCTCTTCTTCTTTTCTTTCTCCCCTAAAGAGAGAGCGCATTTTGCCAAATCACTTGCTAATATACTCGCGGAATTTTACGAGCCTGACAATGAGTCTGATCGGAAGTACTTGTTTTGATCCGGTATTTTACGAGCCTGACATTGAGTCTGAAGCGAGAGAATCCACTGATGGGAAAAGTGCGTAAAGGACATGGGAGAATTTGAGATTGCGAGAAGGAAGGAGAATTAGAAATATCGAGGGAAGAATGAGAAAGGAAGGAAGAAGAGAGGAAACGGAGAAAAAAAGAAGATAAATAAAACACCACAAATAGGAGGAGTCGCATAGGAGAATTTGAGATTGCGAGGAGAAGGGGAATTAGAAATATCGAAGAAAGAATGAGAAAGGAAGGAAGGAAAGAGGAAATAGAGAAAAAGGAAGAAGAAACAAGACAGATAGGAGCATCGAAAAAAGAAGGAGGAATGAGAGAAAGAAAGGTGGAAAGTTGAAGACAAATGAAGAGAAAAGACAAGAAATGATGAAGGACGAGAAAGGAAGGAAGGGAAAACGCAAATAGAGAAAAAAAAGAAGAAGAAAACAACACAAACAGGAGCATCGAAGAATTAAGGAAGGAAGGAGAGAAAGAAAAGAGAAAAGGTTGAAAAAAACAAACATGAAGAGACGAGAAATGACGGAGAGGAGAGAACTAGCGGAATAAAGAAGTGAAGTGAAATGAAGTGTGAAGTGCGTGGTGTAGCTCGTGGTTTCCGCACCAGACCCAATGGCAGGCGTCATTAGCATCGAGCCCCTCAACACACGACGCCATAATCACAGGAAAACACACCCACATAATTATCACACCTCAAGGAAATTCTTCGCCATTAATTCAAGACAGCTATCAGATGAGAGGAATAAAAGAGAGGGTGAGAGGAATAAAAGAGAGGGTGAGAGGAATAAAAGAGAGGGTGAGAGGAATAAAAGAGAGGGTGAGAGGAATAAAAGAGAGGGTGAGAGGAATAAAAGAGAGGGTGAGAGGAATAAAAGAGAGGGTGAGAGGAATAAAAGAGAGGGTGAGAGGAATAAAAGAGAGGGTGAGAGGAATAAAAGAGAGGGTGAGAGGAATAAAAGAGAGGGTGAGAGGAATAAAAGAGAGGGCGAGAGGAATAAAAGAGAGGGTGAGAGGAATAAAAGAGAGGGTGAGAGGAATAAAAGAGAGGGTGAGAGGAATAAAAGAGAGGGTGAGAGGAATAAAAGAGAGGGTGAGAGGAATAAAAGAGAGGGTGAGAGGAATAAAAGAGAGGGTGAGAGGAATAAAAGAGAGGGTGAGAGGAATAAAAGAGAGGGTGAGAGGAATAAAAGAGAGGGTGAGAGGAATGAAAGAGAGGGCGAGAGGAATAAAAGAGAGGGCGAGAGGAATAAAAAAGAGGGTGAGAAGAATAAAAGAGAGGGTGAGAGGAATAAAAGAGAGGGTGAGAGGAATAAAAGAGAGGGTGAGAGGAATAAAAGAGAGGGTGAGAGGAATAAAAGAGAGGGTGAGAGGAATAAAAGAGAGGGTGAGAGGAATAAAAGAGAGGGCGAGAGGAATAAAAGAGAGGGTGAGAGGAATAAAAGAGAGGGCGAGAGGAATAAAAGAGAGGGTGAGAGGAATAAAAGAGAGGGGGGGGGAAGGGAGGGGGAGAGAGGGCGAGAGGAATAAAAGAGAGGGCGAGAGGAATAAAAGAGAGGGCGAGAGGAATAAAAGAGAGGGTGAGAGGAATAAAAGAGAGGGTGAGAGGAATAAAAGAGAGGGTGAGAGGAATAAAAGAGAGGGTGAGAGGAATAAAAGAGAGGGGGGGAAGGGAGGGGGAGAGAGGGCGATGAGAGAAGAGAGGGAGAAACTAATTTAATTAATTAATCTAAGGCGTTCGGTTTGAGCAACGTCTGTCTTTGAGTGGTAATCTGGTGGCACTGCACCGCGAGCCTAAGGGCCACCGGAGCCATAGTTTGGCACTGCTGTTGATCGCATGGCTGTCCTCTGTGTACCCACCTACCCCCCTTCACCCCCACCCCCACCCCCACCCCCACGAGCCTAAGGGCCACCAGAGCCATAGTTTGGCACTGCTGTTGATCACATTGCTGTCCTCTGTGTACCCACCTACCCCCCTTCACCCCCACCCCACCCCCACCCCCACGAGCCTAAGGGCCACCGGAGCCATAGTTTGGCACTGCTGTTGATCGCATGGCTGGCCTCTGTGTACCCCCCTACCCCCCTTCACCCCCACCCCCAGCCGCAGGAGCCTAAGGGCCACCGGAGCCATAGTTTGGCACTGCTGTATATCGCATTGCTGTCCTCTGTGTACCCACCTACCCCCCTTCACCCCCACCCCACCCCCACCCCACCCCCACCCCCACGAGCCTAAGGGCCGCCGGAGCCATAGTTTGGCACTGCTGTTGATCGCATGGCTGTCCTCTGTGTACCCACCTACCCCCCTTCACCCCCACCCCACCCCCACCCCCACGAGCCTAAGGGCCATCGGAGCCATAGTTTGGCACTGCTGTAGAATCGCATTGCTGTCCTCTGTGTACCCACCTACCCCCCTTCACCCCCACCCCACCCCCACCCCCACGAGCCTAAGGGCCACCGGAGCCATAGTTTGGCACTGCTGTTGATCGCATGGCTGTCCTCTGTGTACCCACCTACCCCCCTTCACCCCCACCCCACCCCCACCCCCACGAGCCTAAGGGCCACCGGAGCCATAGTTTGGCACTGCTGTTGATCGCATGGCTGTCCTCTGTGTACCCACCTACCCCCCTTCACCCCCACCCCACCCCCACCCCCACCCCCACGAGCCTAAGGGCCACCGGAGCCATAGTTTGGCACTGCTGTTGATCGCATGGCTGTCCTCTGTGTACCCACCTACCCCCCTTCACCCCCACCCCACCCCCACCCCCACGAGCCTAAGGGCCACCGGAGCCATAGTTTGGCACTGCTGTCCTCTGTGTACCCACCTACCCCCCTTCACCCCCACCCCCACGAGCCTAAGGGCCACCGGAGCCATAGTTTGGCACTGCTGTTGATCGCATGGCTGTCCTCTGTGTACCCACCTACCCCCCTTCACCCCCACCCCACCCCACCCCCCTTCACCCCCACCCCACCCCCACCCCCACGAGCCTAAGGGCCACCGGAGCCATAGTTTGGCACTGCTGTTGATCACATTGCTGTCCTCTGTGTACCCACCTACCCCCCTTCACCCCCACCCCCACGAGCCTAAGGGCCACCGGAGCCATAGTTTGGCACTGCTGTTGATCGCATGGCTGTCCTCTGTGTACCCACCTACCCCCCTTCACCCCCACCCCACCCCACCCCCCTTCACCCCCACCCCACCCCCACCCCCACGAGCCTAAGGGCCACCGGAGCCATAGTTTGGCACTGCTGTTGATCACATTGCTGTCCTCTGTGTACCCACCTACCCCCCTTCACCCCCACCCCACCCCCACCCCCACGAGCCTAAGGGCCATCGGAGCCATAGTTTGGCACTGCTGTAGAATCGCATTGCTGTCCTCTGTGTACCCACCTACCCCCCTTCACCCCCACCCCACCCCCACCCCCACGAGCCTAAGGGCCACCGGAGCCATAGTTTGGCACTGCTGTAGAATCGCATGGCTGTCCTCTGTGTACCCACCTACCCCCCTTCACCCCCACCCCCACCCCCACGAGCCTAAGGGCCACCGGAGCCATAGTTTGGCACTGCTGTTGATCGCATGGCTGTCCTCTGTGTACCCACCTACCCCCCTTCACCCCCACCCCCCCCCCACCCCCACGAGCCTAAGCGGCACCGGAGCCATAGTTTGGCACTGCTGTTGATCGCATGGCTGTCCTCTGTGTACCCACCTACCCCCCTTCACCCCCACCCCACCCCCACCCCCACGAGCCTAAGGGCCACCGGAGCCATAGTTTGGCACTGCTGTTGATCGCATGGCTGTCCTCTGTGTACCCACCTACCCCCCTTCACCCCCACCCCACCCCCACCCCCACGAGCCTAAGGGCCACCGGAGCCATAGTTTGGCACTGCTGTCCTCTGTGTACCCACCTACCCCCCTTCACCCCCACCCCCACGAGCCTAAGGGCCACCGGAGCCATAGTTTGGCACTGCTGTCCTCTGTGTACCCACCTACCCCCCTTCACCCCCACCCCCACCCCTACCCCCATCATTCCCTCCCTCATGCCACGGACCTCACTTCTACCTTTCAGCGTAAGTACCAATAGTTAATGATAACTTACCAAAGTAAACTGCCTTGTTCGGTACTTCTAAAATAAAGTATAAACAAATAATTAATAATCACATGTGTACTTTCTCTTTAGCTGAAACGCCGTTACATCTTCTGAAAAAAAAAATCATAATTATCAACAAAGAATTATTCGCATGTGAACATTCCCTTTAGCAGAAACGCTAACATCTATAAAAAAAAAAAAAAAAAAAAAAAAAAAAAAAAAAAAAAAAAAAAAAAACGAATTTTCTGCGTTTTTTTTTTTTTTTTTTTTTTTTTTTTATCTTGTTAAGGAACTGTATACCTTGTAGATCTGACCGTCTGTTGGTCCAAGAATTCTTAGCAAAACATTCCTCAAGTTTTCGTAAAGATTCGGATAATTTAGTATATCGTAGAAGGATTTTGTTATCTTGATTATCATCATAATTATGTTATCGTGCTATTGTTTTCATCAGTAACATTTATTATTATCATCATTTGTTATTACTACTACCATCATCATACTTATTATCACCATTACTCTTGTTATCTTTATCATCATTTTTATCATTATCATTATCATTGTTATTATCATTATTATTATCATCAATATTACCTCCGTTGAGAAGGTTATGTTTTTGATAGCGTTGGTTAGTTTGTTGGTTAGTTGATTCGCAGGATAAATAAAAGAGGCATAAACATTTTTTTTTTATTCTTATTGCACCTGTGATCCTATTGCCATGGCGGAGGTATGCGCTATCTGAGTGCTTCTAGCTTCATGATCATCATTATTATCATTACTATTGTTTTTATTATCATCCTTGTCATTTATATCATTATCATTATCATAATTATCATCTTTATCATTAATATCATTATCATTATCATCATTATCATAATTATCATCTTTATCATTAATATCATTATCATTATCATCATTATCATAATTATCATCGTTATCATTAATATCATTATCATTATCATCATTATCATAATTATCATCTTTAACATTAATATTATTATCATTATCATCATTATCATAATTATCATCTTTATCATTAATATCATTATCATGATCATCATTATCATAATTATCATCTTTATCATTAATATCAATATCATTATCATCATTATCATAATTATCATCTTTATCATTAATATCATTATCATTATCACCATTATCATAATTATCATCGTTATCATTAATATCATTATCATTATCATCATTATCATAATTATCATCTTTATCATTGATATCATTATCATTATCATCATCATCATAATTATCATCTTTATCATTAACATTATCACCACCACAACCACCATCACCATCATCTTATATAACCATCATTATCATTATAATTATCATATTTTAATTCGACACAATTCTCGGGAGTCTGAAGAAATTCAATATTTCAATAATATTTTACTGTTTTCCGAGTCTCAATAATAATAATGTTAGTCTCTTTCTTCCGATAACAACTTCAATTACCTACGGCATGATTCTATGTATTTTTTTTTTCTTTTTTTTCTTTTCCGTTTTTTCTTCTTTTTTTTTTTTCTTTTTCAGAATCTCCATAGCGTAGGTATCCTTTCACTTGGATGATGTAGCCCTTTCCCTTCTCTCTCTCTCTCTCTGTCTCTCTCTCCCTCTCTCTCTCTCTCTCTCTCTCTCTCTCTCTCTCTCTCTCTCTCTCTCTCTCTCTCTCTCTCTCTCTCTCTCTCTCTTTCTCTTTCTCTTTCTCTTTCTCTTTCTCTTTCTCTTTCTCTCTCTCTCTTTTTTTTCTCTCTTTCTTTCTCCCTTTCACTTTCTCTTTCTTTCTCTCTTTCTCCCTCT
>NC_091570.1:36350329-36355329 GCF_042767895.1 Penaeus vannamei
ACTGAGCCTCTTAAACCCCATCTCCAATACCCTCTCTTCTCTTCGTCTTCCTCTATCCCTTTTCTTTCCCTCCTTCTCTCGATTCCTACATAGACTGAGCCTCTTAAACCCCATCTTCGATTCCCTCTCTTCTCTTCGTCTTCCTCTACCCCCTTTCTTTCCCTCCTTCTCTCGATTCCTACATAGACTGAGCCTCTTAAACCCCTTTCCGATTCCCTCTCTTCTCTTCGTCTTCCTCTACCCCATTTCTTTCCCTCCTTCTCTCGATTCCTACATAGACTGAGCCTCTTAAACCCCTCTCCGATACCCTCTCTTCTCTTCGTCTTCCTCTACTCCTTTTCTTTCCCTCCTTCTCTCGATTCCTACATAGACTGAGCCTCTTAAACCCCATCTTCAATACCCTCTCTTCTCTTCGTCTTCCTCTACCCCTTTTCTTTCCCTCCTTCTCTCGATTCCTACAGAGACTGAGCCTCTTAAACCCCTCTCCGATTCCCCCTCTTCTCTTCGTCTTCCTCTACTCCTTTTCTTTCCCTCCTTCTCTCGATTCCTACATAGACTGAGCCTCTTAAACCCCTCTCCGATACCCTCTCTTCTCTTCGTCTTCCTCTACCCCTTTTCTTTCCCTCCTTCTCTCGATTCCTACATAGACTGAGCCTCTTAAACCCCTCTCCGATACCCTCTCTTCTCTTCGTCTTCCTCTTCCCCTTTTCTTTCCCTCCTTCTCTCGATTCCTACAGAGACTGAGCCTCTTAAACCCCTCTCCGATACCCTCTCTTCTCTTCGTCTTCCTCTTCCCCTTTTATTTCCCTCCTTCTCTCGATTCCTACATAGACTGAGCCTCTTAAACCCCATCTCCGATTCCCTCTCTTCTCTTCGTCTTCCTCTACCCCATTTCTTTCCCTCCTTCTCTCCATTCCTACATAGACTGAGCCTCTTAAACCCCTCTCCGATACCCTCTCTTCTCTTCGTCTTCCTCTACCCCTTTTCTTTCCCTCCTTCTCTCGATTCCTACATAGACTGAGCCTCTTAAACCCCTCTCCGATACCCTCTCTTCTCTTCGTCTTCCTCTACCCCTTTTCTTTCCCTCCTTCTCTCGATTCCTACATAGACTGAGCCTCTTAAACCCCATCTCCGATTCTCCCTCTTCCCTTCGTCTTCCTCTACCCCTTTTCTTTCCCTCCTTCTCTCGATTCCTACATAGACTGAGCCTCTTAAACCCCTCTCCGATACCCTCTCTTCTCTTCGTCTTCCTCTATTCCTTCTCTTTCCCTCCTTCTCTCGATTCCTACATAGACTGAGCCTCTTAAACCCCTCTCCGATACCCTCTCTTCTCTTCGTCTTCCTCTTCCCCTTTTCTTTCCCTCCTGCTCTCCATTGCTTCTTCTTCTTTTTTTCTTTCTTTCTTTCTTTTCTGCACTTTGTTCAATCCCTTCCTTCCTGCCCTCCCCTGTTTTCTCTTTTTTTCTATTTTTTCCTCTTTAATTTCACTCTTTTCCTTTATTTTCTTTTTTTTTCTCTTTAATTCCACTTCTTTTCTTTATTTTTATTTTTCCTTCTTCGCTTTCCCACCTCTTTTCTTCTCCCTTTCTTCTCCTTCCGCTTCTTTTCCACTTCTTCTTCCTAATTCTCTTCCTTCCACATCCCAACACTTTCCTCGCCCTCGCTCTTCCTTCATCCTATCCTCCTTCTTTCCCCCCATCCCATCGTTTTCCTCGCTCTTCCCTTCCCTTCCTCTTCCCCCCTTTCTATTCCATTTCTTTCCTTCTCTTCCCCCTTTCTATTCCCCTTCTTTCTTTCTCTCTTTCCCTCTCCCTTTCCCTCTCCTCCTCCCTTCCCTTTACTTCCTTCTCTCTTTCCCTATCCTCTTCCCTCTCTCTCCCCTTCCCTTCTCCTTCCCTTCCCTCTTCCCATCCCCCTTCACTCTCACCATCTCTTCCCCTTCCTTCCCTCTTCCTTCCCTCTCTCTCCCTTCCCTTCTCCTTCCCTTTCTTCTTCCCTCTCCCCTTCCCTCTCTCTCTCCTTTCTCCCTCCCCTTCCCTTCCCCTTCCTTCCCTCTCCTTCCCTTCTCCTTCCTCTCCTCTCTTCCCTCTCCCCTTCCCTTCTCTCTCTCCTTCGCTCTCACCTTCTCTTCCCCTTCCTTCCCTCTCCCCTTCCCCCTTTCTGACGAGACACGTGACCTGCCTATCAGTACGAATTCGGTATCTTGGTATCAGTTACACAGTAGTCGGTACCACAACGACTTGAGTGAAGTGATTGGATTCCCTCTTTCCTTCTCCCTCTCTCTCTCTTTCTCTTTTTTTTCTTTCTCTCTTTCTCTGTGTCTGTCTCTGTCTCTGTCTCTGTTTCTTTCTCGTTCTCTCTCTCTCTCTCTCTCTCTCTCTCTCTCTCTCTCTCTCTCTCCCTCCCTCTCTCTCTCTCTCTCTCTCTCTCTCTCTCTCCCTGCCTCTATCTCTATCTCTGTCTCTGTCTCTGTCTCTGTCTCTGTCTGTCTCTGTCTCTGTCTCTGTCTCTATTTGCATATACTTGCATCACCCAAAAAATACAATAATAACAAATATGAACAAAATATAATTAAAAAGAAAAAAATACAAATAAAAAAAGGAATGAACAAAAAATCTTTATGATAAGGTCTAAGTCCGTGACGTCCATTGTGGTAACCCCTCCCTCCCCCTCCTTATCCCCCTCCCTCCTGATCCCCCAGCTCCCACCCTCCCCCTCCTTATCCCCCTCCTTAACCCACAGCGCCCCCCTTCCCCCTCCTTATCCCCCAGTCCCCCTCCCCTCCTTAACCCACAGCGCCCCCTTCCCCTCCTTATCCCCCAGTCCCCCCTCCCCTCCTTAACCCACAGCGCCCCCCTTCCCCCTCCTTATCCCCCAGTCCCCCCTCCCCTCCTTAACCCACAGCGCCCCCCTTCCCCCTCCTTATCCCCCAGTCCCCCTCCCCCTCCTTAACCCACAGCGCCCCCCTTCCCCCTCCTTATCCCCCAGTCCCCCCTCCCCCTCCTTAACCAACAGCGCCCCCTTCCCCCTCCTTATCCCCCAGTCCCCCCTCCCCTCCTTAACCCACAGCGCCCCCCTTCCCCCTCCTTATCCCCCAGTCCCCCTCCCCCTCCTTAACCCACAGCGCCCCCCTTCCCCCTCCTTATCCCCCAGCCCCCCAGCCCCCACACCCACCCCCCACTTAAAAGCCGCGGATCAAGCCTTCATCCTCTTCCACCGCCAAATGTTTGCCTTCCCTTCAGTCGAGGTTCAAGAAAATGAGCCCAAGGAAAACTAAAAAAAAAAAAAACTAAAAACTAAAAAAAAAAAAAAAAAAAAAAGACCCCCCTCCATTAAAAAAAAAAAAAAAAAAAAAAACGGCGCGTACCCAGCAACGCGAATCAGAAGGAGGATGACTTGGCGTTTTTTATTATTATCATTTCGTGAATTCACTGCAATTTTTTTTTTTTTTTTTTTTTTTTTTTTTTTTTTTTTTTAGGACACGTCTTTTGATAGTCTTGGTGTATTCTGATATGCCATTTTGTTCATTTTCTGCGAGGTCTGACATAAAATCTGATCATTTCTCAGGGTTTTATCTTTTGTTCATTTCTACGTGTTTTAACATTCAATTTGTTCATTGATCAGCGTTTTAACATTTAATTTACAAATTTATCAGGGTTTTAACATTCAATTTATTAAGTTATCAGGGTTTTGACATTCAATTTATTAAGTTATCAGGGCTTTAACATTTAGTTTTGTTCATTTCTACGTGTTTTAACATACATTTTGTTCATTTCTACATGTTTTAACTTACAGTCTTCATGTTTATGGGTATTAACATACAATTCGTTCATCTCTAAGGATTCTAACAGAGAATCTATTCATCAAACATCTATTTTTTCTTACTTTCAGTGCGTTTCAACTTGCACATATCACACAATGTATTTTAACACGTACCTTCTACCGCTTCCAAAGTACTCTACTTCTATCTCAATTCAACTTTTCTTTTATTCTACGTACAGTTAGTCATTCTACATTAGGATTCCATTGGTACAAATTAATTAAATTGGTACAAATTGGTAAAAATTGGGACAAATCGTCAATGGAATTATCGTCACTTAATTTGATCTCGATAATTTTATAGTCTTTCTTCCTTCGATCGCTTGTACCAAAAATAGGTTTTTGAAGATTAAGTGATGCGTATATTTAATCGATTAATAATGTTCATTTTAATTCGTACACTAATATTATTGTTATCATGATTATTATTTTTATTGTTATTTTGATCATTATCATTATTATCAGTATCATTATAGTTATTTTGATTTTATGTTGATGTTGTTGCTGCTACTGTTGTTGATGATATCATTATTATTATTATTATCATTATTGTTGTTGTTGTGAATATTATTATATCATCATTATCCCCATTATCCATATTATGATAAGTGCTATTATCATTATTACTATTATTCATTGTTATTATCATTATTATCATCATTTTTCATGTTATCGTTATTATCCGTATTGTTATTAATATTATTATTATCATGATTATCATTATCATCATTCTTATTATCATTATTATCATTATCACTATCACCATCATTATTAGTATTACTATTATCATTACAGTTAAAATCATTATCATGATGACTACCATTACCATCATCATTGTTATCATCAGTATCATTCTCCTCCTCATTATCATTATCATTATCATTGTCATTATTATTATCATTATCCTCTTCATTATCATTATCCTCCTCATTATCATTATCATTATCCTCCTCATTATCATTATCATTATCCTCCTCATTATCATTATCATTATCCTCCTCATTATCATTATCATTATCCTCCTCATTATCATTATCATCATCCTCCTCATTATCATTATCATTATTCTCCTCATTATCATTATCATTATCCTCCTCATTATCATTATCATTATCCTCCTCATTATCATTATCATTATCCTCCTCATTATCATTATCATCATCCTCCTCATTATCATTATC
>NC_091570.1:36362829-36365329 GCF_042767895.1 Penaeus vannamei
CTTGTCACTTCTATACATCCAAGAACTCGCACATATATGAATTCATCTGACGAGAAGGTCAGCTTTGCGAAAGACGATAATGAAAGATGGAATAGACATAATAGATGAAATATGGACTGGTCTTGATATAAGGGATGGATATGAGGGTATGTCTGTGTCTATAGCTGACAGACAGATTAGGAATAATAGATGAAATATGGACTGGTCTTGATATAAGGGATGGATATGAGGGTATGTCTGTGTCTATAGCTGACAGACAGATTAGTTTATGTTAGACTGATAGAATAAATGTCTAGGATTTTTGGTTGATATGAAGATATGTAAACAGAATGTCAGATCTATTGCATTAGTTAATCAAATCGATGTTAATAGTTGATGATGCTATATTAGTGCTTTTGATAACATCATTGATATGTATAGAGAGGGAGAGAGGGAGGGAGGGAGGGAGGGAGGGAGAGAGGGAGGGAGAGAGGGAGGGAGGGAGAGAGAGAGAGAGAGAGAGATTGAGAGAGAGAGAGAGAGTGAAAGAGAGAGAGAGAGAGAGAAAGAGAAAGGGAAAAAATAATTGTCATGAACAGCTAGATTAGAAAAATAAATTGATTACGATTTAACGATAACAAGACATTTTCGATGTTTCTTATGAAAATCGCCTTACGTTTTCTATGCATTGCAGAATTTTCAAGGTCACTGCAGACACGTGACCGCTCAAGGTTATATCGATATCCGATTGAACTTTCAACTTAGGAAGAGAAAATGTTCAAGTATTATCGTTAGGGCGTGATCATTAGTTTGAACTTCGAATTCTCTCTCTCTCTCTCTCTCGTTCTCTCTTGCTCTCTCTCTCTCTCTCTTACTATCTCTTGCTCTCTCTCTCTCTCTCTCTCTTGCTCTCTCTCTCTCTCTCTCTCTCTCTCTCTCTCTCTCTCTCTCTCTCTCTCTCTCTCTCTCTCTCTCTCTCTCTCTCTCTCTCTCTTGCTATCTCTTTCTTCTCTTTCTCTTTTACTCTCTTCTCCTGCTCTCTCTCTCTTTCCTTCCTCCCCCTATCTCTCCCTCTCTCTTACTATCTCCTGCTCTCTCTCTCTCTCTCTCCCTCTCTCTCTCTCTCTCTCTCTCTCTCTCTCTCTCTCTCTCTCTCTCTCTCTCTCTCTCTCTCTCTCTCTCTCTCTCCCTCCCTCCCTCCCTCCCTCCCTCCCTCCCTCCCTCCCTCCCTCTCTCCCTCTCTATACATATCAATGATGTTATCAAAAGCACTAATATAGCATCATCAACTATTAACATCGATTTGATTAACTAATGCAATAGATCTGACATTCTGTTTACATATCTTCATATCTATCAAAAATCTTAAACATTTATTCTATCAGTCTAACATAAACTACTCTGTCTGTCAGCTATAGACACAGACATACCCTCATATCCATCCCTGCTATCAAGACCAGTCCATATTTCATCTATTATTCCTAATCTGTCTGTCAGCTATAGACACAGACATACCCTCATATCCATCCCTTATATCAAGACCAGTCCATATTTCATCTATTATTCCTAATCTGTCTGTCAGCTATAGACACAGACATACCCTCATATCCATCCCTGCTATCAAGACCAGTCCATATTTCATCTATTATTCCTAATCTGTCTGTCAGCTATAGACACAGACATACCCTCATATCCATCCCTGCTATCAAGACCAGTCCATATTTCATCTATTATTCCTAATCTGTCTGTCAGCTATAGACACAGACATACCCTCATATCCATCCCTGCTATCAAGACCAGTCCATATTTCATCTATTATTCCTAATCTGTCTGTCAGCTATAGACACAGACATACCCTCATATCCATCCCTTATATCAAGACCAGTCCATATTTCATCTATTATTCCTAATCTGTCTGTCAGCTATAGACACAGACATACCCTCATATCCATCCCTTATATCAAGACCAGTCCATATTTCATCTATTATTCCTAATCTGTCTGTCAGCTATAGACACAGACATACCCTCATATCCATCAAGACATATAAATGTACCAGTCCATATTTCATCTATTATTCCTAATCTGTCTGTCAGCTATAGACACAGACATACCCTCATATCCATCAAGACATATAAATGTACCAGTCCATATTTCATCTATTATTCCTAATCTGTCTGTCAGCTATAGACACAGACATACCCTCATATCCATCAAAACATATAAATGTACCAGTCCATATTTCATCTATTATTCCTAATCTGTCTGTCAGCTATAGACACAGACATACCCTCATATCCATCCCTTATATCAAGACCAGTCCATATTTCATCTATTATGTCTATTCCATCTTTCATTATCGTCTTTCGCAAAGCTGACCTTCTCGTCAGATGAATTCATATATGTGCGAGTTCTTGGATGTATAGAAGTGACAAGGTCCCAGCGGAAGTAATGAGACCTTACGTAATTAAGATGAGTTTGAGATGAGTTTAAGATGAGGAAGGAGAGAGCTTGGGGAAGGA
>NC_091570.1:36385329-36392829 GCF_042767895.1 Penaeus vannamei
GAGGGAGAAGGAGAGAGAGAGGAGGGGGGGGGAGGAGAGAGAGGGGAGAGGGAGAAGGAGAGAGAGAGGGGAGGAGGGAGAAGGAGATAGAGAGGGGGAGGAGGGAGAAGGAGAGAGAGAGGGGGAGGAGGGTGAAGGAAAGAGAGAGGGGGGAGGGAGAAGGAGAGAGAGGGGGAGGGAGGGAGAAGGAGAGAGAGAGGGGAGGGTGAAGGAGAGAGAGAGAGGGAGGGAGAAGGAAAGAGAGGGGGAGGAGGGGAGAAGGAGATAGAGAGAGGGGGAGGAGGGAGAAGGAGAGAGAGAGGGGGAGGAGGGAGAAGGGAGAGAGAGAGGGGGAGGAGGGAGAAGGAGAGAGAGAGAGGGAGGGGGAGGGAGAAGGAGAGAGAGGGGGAGGAGGGAGAAGGAGAGAGAGGGGGAGGAGGGAGAAGTGAGATAGAGAAGGGAGGAGGGAGAAGGAGAGAGAGGGGGGAGGGAGAAGGAGAGAGAGGGGGGAGGGAGAAGAGGAGAGAGAGGGGGAGGAGGGAGAAGGAGAGAGAGAGGAGGGGGAGGGAGAAGGAGAGAGAGAGGGGGAGGAGGGAGAAGGAGAGAGAGAGGAGGGGGAGGGAGAAGGAGAGAGAGAGGGGGAGGAGGGGAGAAGGAGAGAGAGGGGGAGGGAGAAGGAGAGAGAGAGAGGGAGGGAGGGAGAAGGGAGAGAGAGAGGGGGGGGGAAGGAGGGAGAGAGGGGGAGGAGGGAGAAGGAGAGAGAGAGGGGAGGAGGGAGAAGGAGAGAGAGGGGGGGAGGAGGGAGAAGGAGATAGAGAGGGGGAGGGAGAAGGAGAGAGAGAGGGGGGAGGGAGAAGGAGAGAGAGAGGGGGAGGAGGGAGAAGGAGATAGAGAAGGGGAGGAGGGAGAAGGAGAGAGAGAGAGGGGGAGGAGGAGGAGAAGGAGAGAGAGAGGGAGAGGAGAGAGAAGGAGATAGAGAGAGGGGGAGGAGGGAGAAGGAGATAGAGAGGGGAGGGAGAAGGAGAGAGAGAGGAGGGGGAGGGTGAAGGAGAGAGATAGAGGGAGGGAGAAGGAGAGAGAGATGGGGAGAGGGAGAAGGAGAGGGAGAGGGAGAAGGAGAGGGAGAGGGAGAGGGAGGGGGAGGAGGGAGAAGGAGAGAGAGAGGGGGAGGAGGGAGAAGGGAGAGAGAGAGGGGGGAGGAGGGAGAAGGGAGAGAGAGAGGGGAGGAGGGAGAAGGAGAGAGAGAGGAGGGGGAGGGAGAAGGGAGAGAGAGAGGGGGAGGGAGAAGGAGATAGAGAGAGGGGGAGGAGGGAGGAGGAGAGAGAGGGGGGGGGGAGGGAGAAGGAGAGAGAGAGGGGAGGGAGAAGGAGAGAGGGAGGGGAGGGGAGGGAGGGAGAAGGAGAGAGAGGGAGTGGGAGAGGAAAGAGTAAGGGGGGGAGGGACGGGAATAGAGTGAAGGAGGGGGAGGAAGTGAAAGCGAGAGAAAGAGAGAGAGAGAGATACGGCGAGGGGAGAAGAGAGAGAGAGAGAGAGAGAAGAAAGAAAGAAAGGGAGAAAGAGACAAACAGACAGACAGACAAATTCAGAGACAGACGGACAAAGAAACATACAGACACACAAAGAAAGAAAGACAGGTAGAACGCGCAAGAGAAAGCAAACCACTTACCATTCCCTTCCATCTGGACTAAAAGGATTACCCTGTAAGAAGAGAAAGCTATTGTGTGTGTGATTGGTCAGTGTAGTTTGGCAAGAGGTGAGGAGAGTACAGCCAGCTGCTGAAGTGAGGGCGATGTCGACACAGCCGAGGCGAATCCACACTGATTGGAGAGTAAAGCGTATATCATACTGTCGAGGATATAAGCGTAGTAAGTAAGCGTCATATTCAGTATCATCATCGTCGTTATTATCATTATTATCCTCTCTATCGTACCAACTTTTTTTTTCAACTGCATTCAGATGAACAGTGTAATCCAGCAAGGTAATTTGGGTAAGTTAAAAGCATTGGATAGTAAGTAGACCCATGTTTATAGGTGGTATCACTTTGCATACATTTACATGGGAAGCGCTCAGGTGGTCCACGCGCGTGCAAGTGGACCTCCCTTGCAGTTCTTTTACATCAACGTTATTGCTTTCAACTGAAGAACCTGTGACTCGATTTTTTTTTATTATTATTATCTGCGTGGACGTGCTTTTCAACACACACACACTCAAACACACAGACAAATACACAAATATACACAGACATACACACACACACACACACACACACACACACACACACACAGACATACACACACACACACAAACACACACACACACACTCACACTCAAACACACACGCAAACACAAACACACACAAATACACACACTCAAACAAACACACACACACAAACACACACACACACACACACACACCCACACAATGTCATGATGCATTTTGATCTCGCCATGACACTTAACCCCCCCACCCCCATTCCCCCACCCCACCCCCACCCTCACTCTCAGCAACCACAGACTGGAAGCTGTTCTCTCCACCAAATTACTAGGCTTTACAACAGACAAGCTGAACTGGAACAAACATGTAGTCTCGGCCATCAGATCTGCATCCCACAGACTGTGTATGCTGCCTCATATGCTGTCCCTTGACTCACCAGCCTCAGTAATCTGCAACATCTACAGGGGCTATTAGGAGAAAAAATTTTCTTTTTCTCCTAATAGGGTCGAGCCTATTGCTTAGGTTGGCATGAGGTTCACGCCTACTGGCAAAGGCGAATCACAGTTATATCGGAATAAAATACTGGCTAAAGTAATAGTCGATTATATCATGCACATATAATAACAATAAAGCTGAGCAGAATATCCAAAAGATCATTTTTGCAAAAAAAAAAAAAAAAAAAAAAAATGCAATCATTGACCTTTGACCTGACTTATTGACCTAATTAGGCATTTTCAGCCTTGGCAAACAATATATTCGTATTCAGCACGAAAAACCGCTCAAGATAGACCTCCTCCTTGCTTGATTTTACTCAAAAAAATGATTCTAGAAACTTAAACTTAGGCATATTTTTGGATTTCTGGCCTAGTCCATATCCCTCATCCAGAGAGCGACAGAGCGACTGCAACGGCTTGCCACGAGAATCATCTTGGGACCCGAGTTACACCACCTACAACTCCCCCTGAACAACGTCTCAAATTGTTCAGCAACCCCCTTTCCTTCTGTAAAAATGTGGCAATGTTCAAGTTACCTTTCACCTTCAATGGCGAACAGGAAACGTATATATATAACCAGTAAATATTCTTCATTAGATACGTGTTCCGGTAACATCTGTTCAGAAAATTATATATGGCTAAACACTATCACATTAGCTTTCTCTCAAAATGAATCAGCTGACCAGACCATAATGAACAGAAAATCACACATATACGTAACTTTGTCTTTCTCTTTTTTTTCTTTTTTCAAACAGTGGTTTATAAACCTTTTTGAATTCGGTCATTCAGACATTACAACACACAAGCTGAAAGATTTAAATTAAAGAAACCAATGTTTTTGTTTCTGTCAAAGCAATTCTCATATTATATTATTATATTGCTTTGTGCCCTGTTCACTTCCGGGGACGAATGCAACTTGGGTACTATTGCACATATTCTACTTTGTATCTACAGTGAGGCTTCCCTTTCCAGTGTACAGTGCATCTACAGTGAGCTCTCCCTTTCCTTCTCTTTTCGGTCTATGGTGTATCTACGGTGAGCCTTACTTTCCTTCTCCCTCTCGATCTACAGTGCATGTACAGTATCCCTTCCCTCTCGATCTATAGTGAATCTTCCCTCCCTCTCTTGATCTATAGTGTCCCTTCCCTCTCCCTCTCGATCTACAGTGCATCTACAGTGAGCCTTCCTTCCCATCTTTATCTGCAGTGCATCTACAGTGAGCTTTCCTTTCCATCTTGATCTACAGTGCATCTACAGTATCCCTTCCCTCTCCCTCTCGATCTAGAGTATCTACAGTGAACTTTCCCTTCCCTCTCTATCTACAGTGCATCTACAGTGAGCCTTCCCTTCCCTCTCCCTTTCGATCTACAGTGCATCTACAGTGTCCCTTCCTTCTCCCTCTCCCTTTCGATCTACAGTGCATCTACAGTGTCCCTTCCCTCTCCCTCTCCCTCTCGATCTACAGTGCATCTACAGTGAGCCTTCCCTTCCCTCTAGATCTACAGTGTCCCTTTCCTCTCCCTCTCCCTTTCGATCTACAGTGCATCTACAGTGAGCCTTCCTTTCCATCTTGATCTACAGTATCCCTTCCTTCTCCCTCTCCCTTTCGATCTACAGTGCATCTACAGTGAGCCTTCCTTTCCATCTTGATCTACAGTATCCCTTCCTTCTCCCTCTCCCTTTCGATCTACAGTGCATCTACAGTGAGCCTTCCTTTCCATCTTGATCTACAGTATCCCTTCCTTCTCCCTCTCCCTTTCGATCTACAGTGCATCTACAATGTCCCTTCCCTCTCCATGTCCCTCTCGATCTACAGTGCATCTACAGTGAGCCTTCCCTCTCCCTCTCGATCTACAGTGCATATAAAGTGAGCCTTCCCTTCCCTCTAGATCTACAGTGTCCCTTCCCTCTCCCTCTCCCTCTCGATCTACAGTGAGCCTTCCCCAGCTCCTTTGAATTGGATCCACCCCCTCCTCCCCTCCAAAACCCCCCTCCCGCCCACCCCTCCACCCACCCACCCCTCCTCCCCTCCCGCCCACCCCTCCACCCACCCACCCCCTTCCTCCCCTCCCGCCCACCCCTCCACCCACCCACCCCCTCCTCCACCCACCCACCCCCTCCTCCCTTGCTAATATTTCGCGAAGTCGTCGATTGGACAAGTTTTATGTAATAAGTTTTAATCGGGTGAAAGGAGGTAATCAAGTCCCCACTTTAAGTTCGACGGATTAATTTTCTTACTAAGTTTTTTTTTTTCTTTTCTTTTCTAATTAAGTAATACGATAAAAAAAAATCTTTGAAAAGATTATACGCGTTTTCTTATAACAAGGAGTAAAAAAAAAAAAAATATTCGTTCTCTGTTGGATGTATTGTACGATCTCCTAATACGCTATCTTTCTTTTATCCGTCCCCTGTTCCCCTCTTCTCCTCTTATCCCTCTCTCCTGTTCTTCCATTATCCATTTATCCTTCCCCTATTCCACTATTCTTCTCTCATCTCTCTCTTATTCTTCCGTTATCTACCTATCCTTCCCCTATTCGACTATTCTCTCATCCCCCTCCTCTTCCCCCATTATTTATCTATCGTTCCTCTATTCTCCCCTTATCTCTTTCTCCTATTCCTCCATTATCCATTTATCCTTCCCCTATTTTCTTATTCTCTTATCTCTCTCCTATTCTTCCATTATCCAGTTATCCTTCTCCTATTCCCTATTCTCCTCTCATCTATCTCTCCTATTCCTCCATTATCCATTTATCCTTCCCCTATTCTCTTATTCTCTTATCTCTCTCTCCTATTCCTCCATTATCCATTTATCTTTGTCTTATTATCTTTCTCCTATTCTCCCATTATCCATCTATCCTTCTCCTATTTTCTTATTCTCTTATCTCTCTCCTATTCCTCCATTATCCATTTATCTTTCCCCAATCTCTTATCTTTCTCCTATTCTCCCAATATCCATCTATCCTTCCCCTATTTTCTTATTCTCTTATCTCTCTCCTATTTTTCCATTATCCATTTATCCTTCCCCTATTCCCCCATTCTCTTATCTCTCCTATTCCTCCATTATCCATTTATCCTTCCCCTATTCTCTTATTCTCTTATCTCTCCCTCCTATTCCTCCATTATCCATTTATCTTTCCCCTATTCTCTTAACTTTCTCCTATTCTCCCATTATCCATCTATCCTTCTCCTATTTTCTTATTCTCTTATCTTTCTCCTATTCCTCCATTATCCATTTATCTTTCCCCTATTCTCTTATCTTTCTCCTATTCTCCCATTATCCATCTATCCTTCCCCTATTTTCTTATTCTCTTATCTCTCTCCTATTCCTACATTATCCATTTATCCTTCCCCATTCCCCTATTCCCTTGTCTCTCTCCTATTCCTCCATTATCCATTTATCCTTCCCCTATTCTCTTCTCTTTCTCCTACTCTCCCATTATCCATTTATCCTTCCCCTATTCCCCCATTCTCTTATCTCTCTCCTATTCCTCCATTATCCATTTATCCTTCCCCTATTCTCTTCTCTTTCTCCTATTCCCATCCTTCCTGCACCCTCACAATACCTTCCTTTGCTTCTCTTCGCCTCATCTCGATAGCACTACCTGTCACATCGCCCCAAGTTCGTCCCGAGATAACATCACTCACTTCAAACATCACTTTTGCATCACCTGCGAGGTTCTATCCTCACCTGGTCTCCTTCCTCCCTCCCCTTCCCCCCTCCCCCCTTCACCTGTCTTAGCGAAGGAATCCTGTCCATCTTTCTTTTCTTTCTCTTTCTCTGTCAGCTGCTTTGTTTCCTGCTCTTGTTCTCACTTAACTCTTTCTTCTTCGCTCTTTATTTTGCTCTTTTCCTCCTTTTTTTCCTTCTGCTTCCTTCATTTTCTTTTCCCTTTCCCACTCTTTTCTTTCTTTTTTTCATCCTGCTTCCCCTCTCTCCGTCTCCTTCCCCTATACTTCCCTTCGCTTTCTTGCTCTTCCCTTCCCTCATTTCTTTCCCTCTTCCTCTCCCCTCCTTTTCTTCCATTTTCTCTTCTCCTTCCTCATACTCCTCCTTCCCCTTTCCTCATCCTGCTTCGATTTTCCTCATTCTCCTCTCCTTTCTTTCTTACTTCTTCTCTTTCCTTATCCTCCTTCCTCTTCTCTCATCCTCTCTTATTTTTCTTTCTTACCTCATCCTTCATCCGTTTCTCTTCTCTCCCCTCAACTTCATCCTCCTTATCTTCCCTTCCCTCATCTTCCTATCCTTTATTACCCTCTCGATTCCTCTCCGTCTCTCCCTTTCCCCTCATCCTTCAATCCCTCCTTTCCCTTCCCTTATCCTCACTTATTTTCCTTTCCTTCCCACTTTCCTCCATCCTCCATCCATATCCTTTCCCTTCCCTTTCTCGTTCCACTTCCCTCTCCCTCCTCCTCCCTGCCCCTCTCTCTCCCTCATCCTCATCCCCCAGCTTTTTCCCCTCATTTTCATTCCCTTTTAGCTTCATTCTCGATCCCCCTTTTCCCTCACTCACCCCTTTTCCACCCTTCCCTCCCCCCATCATTCCCCAACCCTTTCCCCTTAGCCCCACCCCTACCCCTTTCACCTCCACCCCTTTCCCCCTGCTCCCCGCTGTCCCTTTCCCCCTCACCCCCCAACCCCTTCCCTCACCCCCCCAACCCTTTTCCCCTCACCCCAACCCCCTTCCCTCTCACCCCTTAACCCTTTTCCGTCACCCTTCACCCCCCACCCGCCTTTCCCTCACCCTGCACAACTTTTGGCCTTTCCCCTCATTCCTCACCCCCCATCCACACACCCTTTCCCCTCACCCCCAA
>NC_091570.1:36397829-36402829 GCF_042767895.1 Penaeus vannamei
ACGCGTCAAATATCTCGACCTCGTGGCCATAAACGCGTCAAATATCTCGACCTCGTGGCCATAAACGCGTCAAATATCTCGACCTCGTGGCCATAAACGCGTCAAATATCTCGACCTCGTGGCCATAAACGGGTTAAATATCTTGACCTCGTGGCCACAAACGCGTTAAATATCTCGACCTCGTGACCTCGTGGCCATAAACGCGTTAAATATCTTGACCTCGTGGCCATAAACGCGTTAAATATCTTGACCTCGTGGCCACAAACGCGTTAAATATCTCGACCTCGTGGCCATAAACGCGTTAAATATCTTGACCTCGTGGCCACAAACGCGTTAAATATCTCGACCTCGTGGCCATAAACGCGTTAAATATCTTGACCTCGTGGCCACAAACGCGTTAAATATCTCGACCTCGTGACCTCGTGGCCATAAACGCGTCAAATATCTTGACCTCGTGGCCACAAACGCGTTAAATATCTCGACCTCGTGGCCATAAACGCGTTAAATATCTTGACCTCGTGGCCATAAACGCGTTAAATATCTTGACCTCGTGGCCATAAACGCGTCAAATATCTTGACCTCGTGGCCATAAACGCGTCAAATATCTTGACCTCGTGGCCATAAACGCGTTAAATATCTTGACCTCGTGGCCATAAACGCGTTAAATATCTTGACCTCGTGGCCACAAACGCGTTAAATATCTCGACCTCGTGGCCATAAACGCGTCAAATATCTTGACCTCGTGGCCATAAACGCGTTAAATATCTTGACCTCGTGGCCATAAACGCGTTAAATATCTTGACCTCGTGGCCATAAACGCGTTAAATATCTCGACCTCGTGACCTCGTGGCCATAAACGCGTTAAATATCTTGACCTCGTGGCCACAAACGCGTTAAATATCTCGACCTCGTGGCCATAAACGCGTTAAATATCTTGACCTCGTGGCCATAAACGCGTCAAATATCTTGACCTCGTGGCCATAAACGCGTTAAATATCTTGACCTCGTGGCCATAAACGCGTTAAATATCTTGACCTCGTGGCCACAAACGCGTTAAATATCTCGACCTCGTGGCCATAAACGCGTTAAATATCTTGACCTCGTGGCCATAAACGCGTTAAATATCTTGACCTCGTGGCCATAAACGCGTTAAATATCTTGACCTCGTGGCCATAAACGCGTTAAATATCTTGACCTCGTGGCCATAAACGCGTTAAATATCTTGACCTCGTGGCCACAAACGCGTTAAATATCTCGACCTCGTGGCCATAAACGCGTTAAATATCTTGACCTCGTGGCCATAAACGCGTTAAATATCTTGACCTCGTGGCCACAAACGCGTTAAATATCTCGACCTCGTGGCCATAAACGCGTTAAATATCTTGACCTCGTGGCCATAAACGCGTCAAATATCTTGACCTCGTGGCCATAAACGCGTTAAATATCTTGACCTCGTGGCCATAAACGCGTTAAATATCTTGACCTCGTGGCCACAAACGCGTTAAATATCTCGACCTCGTGGCCATAAACGCGTCAAATATCTTGACCTCGTGGCCATAAACGCGTTAAATATCTTGACCTCGTGGCCACAAACGCGTTAAATATCTCGACCTCGTGACCTCGTGGCCATAAACGCGTTAAATATCTTGACCTCGTGGCCACAAACGCGTTAAATATCTCGACCTCGTGGCCATAAACGCGTTAAATATCTTGACCTCGTGGCCATAAACGCGTCAAATATCTTGACCTCGTGGCCACAAACGCGTTAAATATCTTGACCTCGTGGCCATAAACGCGTTAAATATCTTGACCTCGTGGCCATAAACGCGTTAAATATCTTGACCTCGTGGCCATAAACGCGTTAAATATCTTGACCTCGTGGCCACAAACGCGTTAAATATCTCGACCTCGTGACCTCGTGGCCATAAACGCGTTAAATATCTTGACCTCGTGGCCATAAACGCGTTAAATATCTTGACCTCGTGGCCACAAACGCGTTAAATATCTCGACCTCGTGGCCATAAACGCGTTAAATATCTTGACCTCGTGGCCATAAACGCGTCAAATATCTTGACCTCGTGGCCACAAACGCGTTAAATATCTTGACCTCGTGGCCATAAACGCGTTAAATATCTTGACCTCGTGGCCATAAACGCGTTAAATATCTTGACCTCGTGGCCATAAACGCGTTAAATATCTTGACCTCGTGGCCACAAACGCGTTAAATATCTCGACCTCGTGGCCATAAACGCGTTAAATATCTTGACCTCGTGGCCATAAACGCGTCAAATATCTTGACCTCGTGGCCACAAACGCGTTAAATATCTCGACCTCGTGGCCATAAACGCGTCAAATATCTTGACCTCGTGGCCATAAACGCGTCAAATATCTTGACCTCGTGGCCATAAACGCGTCAAATATCTTGACCTCGTGGCCACAAACGCGTTAAATATCTCGACCTCGTGGCCATAAACGCGTTAAATATCTTGACCTCGTGGCCATAAACGCGTCAAATATCTTGACCTCGTGGCCATAAACGCGTTAAATATCTTGACCTCGTGGCCACAAACGCGTTAAATATCTCGACCTCGTGACCTCGTGGCCATAAACGCGTTAAATATCTTGACCTCGTGGCCATAAACGCGTTAAATATCTTGACCTCGTGGCCACAAACGCGTTAAATATCTCGACCTCGTGACCTCGTGGCCATAAACGCGTTAAATATCTTGACCTCGTGGCCACAAACGCGTTAAATATCTCGACCTCGTGGCCATAAACGCGTTAAATATCTTGACCTCGTGGCCATAAACGCGTTAAATATCTCGACCTCGTGACCTCGTGGCCATAAACGCGTTAAATATCTTGACCTCGTGGCCACAAACGCGTTAAATATCTCGACCTCGTGGCCATAAACGCGTTAAATATCTTGACCTCGTGGCCATAAACGCGTCAAATATCTTGACCTCGTGGCCATAAACGCGTTAAATATCTTGACCTCGTGGCCACAAACGCGTTAAATATCTCGACCTCGTGACCTCGTGGCCATAAACGCGTCAAATATCTTGACCTCGTGGCCATAAACGCGTCAAATATCTCGACCTCGTGGCCATAAACGCGTCAAATATCTCGACCTCGTGGCCATAAACGCGTTAAATATCTTGACCTCGTGGCCACAAACGCGTTAAATATCTCGACCTCGTGGCCATAAACGCGTTAAATATCTTGACCTCGTGGCCATAAACGCGTCAAATATCTTGACCTCGTGGCCACAAACGCGTTAAATATCTCGACCTCGTGGCCATAAACGCGTTAAATATCTTGACCTCGTGGCCATAAACGCGTCAAATATCTTGACCTCGTGGCCATAAACGCGTTAAATATCTTGACCTCGTGGCCACAAACGCGTTAAATATCTCGACCTCGTGACCTCGTGGCCATAAACGCGTTAAATATCTTGACCTCGTGGCCATAAACGCGTTAAATATCTTGACCTCGTGGCCACAAACGCGTTAAATATCTCGACCTCGTGACCTCGTGGCCATAAACGCGTTAAATATCTTGACCTCGTGGCCATATACGCGTTAAATATATTGACCTCGTGGCCATAAACGCGTTAAATAAATCGACCTCGTGGCCACAAACGCGTTAAATATCTCGACCTCGTGGCCATAAACGCGTTAAATAAATCGACCTCGTGACCTCGTGGCCACAAACGCGTTAAATATCTCGACCTCGTGACCTCGTGGCCATAAACGCGTTAAATAAATCGACCTCGTGGCCATAAACGCGTTAAATATCTTGACCTCGTGGCCATAAACGGGTTAAATAATTCGACCTCGTGACCTCGTGGCCATAAACGGGTTAAATATCTGGACCTCGTGGCCATAAACGGGTTAAATATCTTGACCTCGTGGCCATATACGCGTTAAATAATTCGACCTCGTGACCTCGTGGCCATAAACGGGTTAAATATCTGGACCTCGTGGCCATAAACGGGTTAAATATCTTGACCTCGTGGCCATATACGCGTTAAATAATTCGACCTCGTGGCCATAAACGCGTTGAATAATTCGACCCCGTGGCCGACATACGCGTTAATTATCTCGACCCCGTGGCCGACATACGCGTTAATTATCTCGACCCCGTGGCCCACATACGCGTTAATTATCTAGACCCCGTGGCCCACATACGCGTTAATTATCTCGACCCCGTGGCCCACAAATGCGTTAATTATCTCGACCCCATGGCCCACATACGCGTTAATTATCTCGACCCCGTGGCCCACAAACGCGTTAATTATCTCGACCCCATGGCCCACATACGCGTTAATTATCTCGACCCCGTGGCCCACAAACGCGTTAATTATCTCGACCTCGTGGCCCACATACGCGTTAATTATCTCGACCCCGTGGCCCACATACGCGTTAATTATCTCGACCCCGTGGCCCACAAACGCGTTAATTATCTCGACCCCGTGGCCCACATACGCGTTAATTATCTCGACCCCGTGGCCCACATACGCGTTAATTATCTCGACCTCGTGGCCCACATACGCGTTAATTATCTCGACCCCGTGGCCCACATACGCGTTAATTATCTCGACCCCGTGGCCCACATACGCGTTAATTATCTCGACCCCGTGGCCCACATACGCGTTAATTATCTCGACCTCGTGGCCCACATACGCGTTAATTATCTCGACCTCGTGGCCCACATACGCGTTAATTATCTCGACCCCGTGGCCCACATACGCGTTAATTATCTCGACCCCGTGGCCCACATACGCGTTAATTATCTCGACCCCGTGGCCCACATACGCGTTAATTATCTCTACCGAAAGTCCGTATCTACCGAAAGTCCGCATCTACTGAAAGTCCGTATCTACTGAAAGTCCGTATCTACTGAAAGTCCGCATCTACTGAAAGTCCGCATCTACTGAAAGTCCGTATCTACTGGGAGTCCGTATCTACTGAGAGTCCGTATCTACTGAGAGTCCGTAT
>NC_091570.1:36430329-36435329 GCF_042767895.1 Penaeus vannamei
GAATAATAAACCTTGTGTTTTTTTCCGGAGACAGAAACACAACTTTTGTAACGTCATCAAAATCTGATATCATGACCTCCTCGAGTTACTACTGATCTAGCCTTTCCCGACGCGAGCTCGTCGAGTCCGGGGTTTGATGCCGGACGTTACGGGTTCATGACGTCATCGTTTCTGGAGGCGGAGCTCATCACCTGGTCGAGAATAAGCTCAGCCCCTTGCTTCTGCGCGTGTGTGACAGTGTTACTTCCCCAGGGTCCTTCACTGAGTGTTAGGTCAGATGCCAGTTAAAATAAATTATTTTTAATCAATGCAGGGAATAAATCACAAAACAGCCAGCAGTCACTGGTGCTTAGTGTATTCTTACAACTTAAATATTTTGCAATACTACTTCAAGGAAAAGTATACAAGCTCAAACAAAATGAAAACTCCATGTAGATTTGCACCATTTACAGTCGTAAACACTGCGTGTGGAAAAGAATCTGTTGGCTAGAGCATCGTGTATATAAAGCTTATTACTTTCATGAAAACAAAAAGTTTTATATGTAATATATGCCCTATAAAAAGTAAAATTCAAAGGGATTATATTTTTTTAGATTATCCATGAATATTATTTTGACTGTAGGTCTTTAAAAAATCGAGTATTTATCATATAACTGCATTCGGACATACTAATACCGTGCGAGCAGTGAAGTCCGATGAAAGCATATTTCTTGTTATCAAGAGTAAAACTGCCTTGCATGTAATTACTTGATATATTTGGGTAATTGTATTGCCGCTGCTACATGTTCATTTAACAGTAGATGCCTATGCCATATTGATGTTTTGGTTGAACGCTTAAGCAATTTCGTGTAGAGGTTATATAGTCATATTTATTTCCGAGAGAGAGTGAATGACAGAGAGGGAGGGAGACAGAGGTGGATTGTGCAGTTATGTCTATGGAAATGGAAATAGAGAGAGAGAGAGAGTCATTCTATTCTATACACTTCTGGATGCGATTCCCATGGCGCCATGTCTAGACTGAAGTGTAGGACAGTTTCACCTTTCCTTTTACGCCTGGCAGCGGCATACCCATTAGCCACTTAGCTATCTGTGACGTCACTCTCCCAAACCAGGGACGTCCCGGGTTTGGCAAAAAAGATGACAGCCTAGGGACATCCCAGCCAATACACCAGATGCAGGATGCAACACCTCCCGGGTTTTATGCCAGACATTTCGAGTTCACCATGTCATCGTTTGTAGAGGCGGAGCCCATCATCTGGTCGAGAACAAGCCCGGCCCCCTTGCTTCTGCGCATGCGTGACAGCATTTCTTCCCCAGGGCCCTTCACTGAGCGTTAAGTCTGGCACTACAGATGCCAGTGAAAATAAATTATTTTTAATTAATACAGGAAATACATCCCTAAACTGGCGACAGTCACTAGTCCTTATTGTAATTTTACAACTTTCACATCCCTTTGCAACAATACTTCAATGAAAATACAATTTACAAGCTCAAGCAAAATGAAAACTCCACGTAAATCTGCACCATTTCCAGTCGTAAACACTGCCTCCCAAAAAGAATCCGTTGACTTCAGCATCGTGTATGAAAAGCTTATTACTTTCATGTAAACAAAAATATTTAAGTGTTGTATATACCTTAAATAAATTAAAGCTCAAAGGAATTGTGTTTTTAGATTATATTTCTATTATTTTGACTGTAGGTCTTTAAAAATCGAGTATTCATCATATGATTTCACGAGCAGCGAGTTGCGATGAAAGCATTTCTTTTTATCGAGTCAAAATGCCTTGTATGTAATTACTTGATATATTTAGGTAATTGTATTGCTTTTCCTACATGTTCACTGTAACGCATTTAATTAATGCAGTGATGTGGGGGGATATGAGTTATAGAAGGATGGATATCGGTAGTAGTTGGAGTTGTGGGGGATGGGTTGTGTTGGGATGGAGTAGAAGGAAGGGCTGTAAGGGGAATATGAGTAGGAGGAGGATAGATATTGGTAATAATTGGAGTTGAGGGAGGATGGGTTGTGTTGGGAGGGAGTAGAAGGAAAGGGTGTTAGAGGAATATGAGTAGGAGGAAGATGGATATCGGCAGTCACTTCGAGTGTGGAAAGAGCATGAGTTGTGGAATTTTGTGCCTTGAGCACATAGTTTTTAATATTTTCCATAGTTTCTGCAGTGGAGTTGGAGAGTTTTGTGAGACAAAGGTTTTCTTATGAGGAGGGGAAGAGGAGACCGGTGTCTGAGGAGTAAAGGCAGATGTAGGTGAATGTGAGTGTGTGGTAGGAGAAGGGGTGGAACGTTTAGTCTGCTGCGGGTAGTGAGGGGAGTGAGAGGGGATGGTGTTGGGGATGTAGTTGAGATTGGAGTGTCTGGATTTAGAGTGGCAAAAGAATTTGGCTGAGGAAGGTAGGAGGTAGAAGTGAAAATGGGGAAGTAAGTAGGTATAGAGGAGGGTGTAGGAACATCTTGGGATAGAGGGGGAGGGGCAGAGCGAGCGATGTTACTCGAGTAGGGAGTATAAGATAAACCTTGTCGACGTGCTTCCTGTCTGGCTTCACGCAGAGTGAGACCAAGAGTGAGAGTTGCTACCTCAGACTCAAACTTGTACGTGGGGTAGCCTCTATAAAATATGTTATGGGGGCCGCCGCAGTTAACACATATGCGCGTTTGTGCAGAGCAGTTTTTTTTTTTTTTTTTTGGGAGGGGGGGGTTATGACCAGGTTGGGCATATGGGGGGCATCGGGCTGCTGAACGGCAGTGTTTGGCAGGATGTCCAAAGCGTCAACAATTTTGGCATTGACGGGGAGGAGGTTGGCATGGTCGAACAGGGAGCGATTGTCCACCAATGTAGATATGAAAGGGAAGATCATGTATATGGGAAGTAATTTTGGCAATGTTGGTGGGGTTCTTTCGATGACCTCTAGGAGAAATGGAGTAGCACTGTACTGATATCACACCACGATCTTTGGGGCAGCCGAGTATGTCTTCTGACCAATCCATATCCATTAAGGCAGTTGGATGAGGTTGTGCAGGAATGGGGTTGCCAGAGAAATCAGTTAGATTTGATAATGCTATAGCTTGTTTCAGATGTAACTGTAACGAGACGGGAACGATCAGGTCGGGTACGGAAGGGGACACTGCCCACTTTCTTTTGGAGACATTGTTGAAAAGGAAGAGTGTTGCCTGAGTAAGGAGCTGTAGAGGGGATCACGAAAAATCGGTCCCATTTGGCTGGGCTAAATAGAGTATTTAAGATATTTGTGGAGTTGGGGGTGGTAGAAGGACGAGGACGCGTGGGAAAGGGAGTATTGTTGAGAGGGTTACTATTCCGGAGATGGAGAATAAGGTTGTAAGGTAGTAATAAGAGAGGATGGGGTGATTGATAAAGAAGGTTGTGGGAGTAGAGGTGATGAAGTTGAGGAAGTTGGGAGAGTGGGAATGTCTTCTGAATGTTGAGTCTCGACTTGGGTGGAAACCGTACTAGTAGGCATTGAGGAGTGGGTAGTAGTTGCAGTGTTCAGAGTCGTGGTCAACGAAAAGCCTGCGGTCGGGGAGCCGAGAGACTTTGAATTGGTGGGGATATTTGATGATACTAAGATACAAACTCTAAGATACAAACTTGGCAAGCCTCATTGTCCCTAATAGGGGTATTACATCTTCATTACTGGCCATGGAAAGCCTTGACTATGTTGGAGAAATAAACAGTCCACCCCTCAGAGTCCCCCTGACCAGACAAGTAAAACGGGAATACTGTTCCCATGGTTCCCTCAGGCTGTTCAGGACTGGCACAAAGTTAGCCTTTCATCCTTAGGAAGTAGATAGTAGAAGGGGTTGGAGAAGGGACGGAAACGAAAGAGCAGGAGGGAGAAAAGACCATGCAAAATTAGTTGAGTCGAGGGCTGAGGTTCAAGGCAGGGAAAATCCTTACATTGGGTCTCAGTCCTCTTCTCCTAAGCTCCCCCATGACAACAACGGACAAGGGAATGGGGGGGGTTGAAATAAGAAAAACGGTCATTTTGGCTTGTGAAACACCAAAATCTGATGCTTAAGCATTTAACATCACAATAAATGACGTATTACTTTACTTCAGCTGTGAAAATAAGACTGTTCATTACTAGTATTTTTTTTATTAGTCTGTTAAAGTTGTATCCTGTTGTAAAAGCAAAGGATTGTTAATATGCATTGCAGACAAATCTACTAAAGTAATTTGAAAAATCAAGTTTATTTAATTGATCTACTTGTTTTTTATTCTCATGGTTTATTTTTTGTTTGGTCATAGTGATAATAATTCTTAAAATAACATTTACCTAATCTCTGTAAGATTTAATGTAAATATGATTCTTAAAACAATACATGGTCACATTTTCAGGATATTAAAGCGGATTACTCCTCTCAGACGCATCCACTATGAATGCTATGGAATGTTCATTAGGCCATGTAATAGGTTACACCCTTTCATCCTTGGCATCATACTTGCTCCTGTTGTCTCCAGTCACTCTACAACCAGTCACGACTTAAGTGACAAAAAACCACCTCCACCTCCAGGGGTCTCCGTCAGGCTACCATCTAGGTCTTGCCGTTCTCCCGAGGAAGATGCCTCCAGCAAGACATTGCCAGTAAACCAAGTTACATATTCAATAAAGGGCAGCAGCAACGCGCATTTCTCTTACCACCTTATATGGGGACAACCTCTCATGATTAAGAAGAGACCCCTGACAATTCCTGTCTTACAAAGTAAATGGTTGCTTCAAGAAATTTCAGATTGCATGAAAATGGGCCTAGTCCATAACAAATGTCAGATACTAGGTGGGAGAAAATGTAATACTTATAGGTATATACCAACAAATGGATATTTATAAGCCAGTATACAAATTTCATTGTATTTTGGGTAAATGAAATATCATCATAATTGTCACTGATATGCACGTAACAAAATGCAGGCTGTGGAGTGGGAGTCCCACCATTTAGTTAATTACATTCCCATTTGCTGGGTCAATC
>NC_091570.1:36445329-36447829 GCF_042767895.1 Penaeus vannamei
GTTTTTCTAAAGAATGCAATAAGAAGATTCCTGGAATACAAAATATCATATTAAATGTTTTGCAATATCAATTTGAATCTGTAAAGAAAAATATAATTCTAAAAACAAAAAAAAGAAAAGACAAAAGAGTATCCGTATGTATATATATATGAACATAGTAATGTAAATATAGTAAAATATGTGTATGTATGAACATACATTCATATGTGCACACAAATAAAAAAGCATACCTTGTCATCTCCTTGAGATCTTGTATTATTTCTTTGCAGGAAATCTGTTGCCTCACTTGTGCTGCGTAATTGGAGGCAAAGCAATCCATTGATCCTACGACCGCAGCTAAAGAGGGGGTGCCTTTCCGGTCATCAGCTGGTGGGTGGTTGACATCAGCTCCCATTATCATGACTGGACTGGTGAGTATCTTGAAAATAGAATATTGAATATGGCCATCATCTTTATCCATAAAATACAGCAATATTTACTTCTAAATCAATGTGGAGAGAGAGAGAGAACGAGAGAACGAGAGAACGAGAGAGAACGAGAGAGAGAGAGAGAGAGAGAGAGAGAGAGAGAGAGAGAGAGAGAGAGAGAGAGAGAGAGAGAGAGAGAGAGAGAGAGAGAGAGAGAGAGAGAGAGAGATTTAAGAAAGCACGCCAATGCTTAAAATAATTGATACTTCAACAGAGTACTAAGAGACCCATATAGTACCCTACTTACCCCCCAAACCGCCGGGCATGGCATGTACATACATGCCATTGCCCACTGCGTGTTGAATTTAGTAATTGTTTTTACATAGAGATGGCTCCAAAAGTACAGTAACCAAAAAGCCAATTACGTGAACCTGTCTCACTTGTTTACCCTTTTCCTTGATTTTCAATAATATTCTTAATATTTAATAGTGCTGTTAGTAATGTCAGTAACAATATAATAATTATAATGTCTATAACAAAATGACAGTGTCAATATTGATAGCATTAGTAAAAAAAGCATTTTCCTGCTTTTTCATGGAAAAGTGAGGTCACAAAATCTACTGATGGACTCCTTTGTGGCTAAGCACTAGCAGAGCCATCTATGTGCAGAAACATTTAACCAAGCATTGCCAAAGGGAATGCACCATTTTCCCGTTCATCATCATCTAGGAGCTATCGCCGATGGGGGTGCACAGCCGCATCCACCCTTTGTTTATTCCAGCAAAGATCCCTCATGGCAAGCTGCCACTCTGCCCATCTCGAGCAATTCACGACAGGTTTGATTGTTCTGCCCAAGCCACAACTTCCTAGGTCATCCCACAGACCTCCTCCACCCAGGGTTGTCTCCATCAGAGACAACCTGACGGGCAGGATCATTCTGAGGAAAGTGAGCCAGGTGGCTGTATAGCCTAAGTTGCCAATCAAAAATTGTGCAGATAACAGGTACTGTGCCAGTCTCACGGTGCATCTGTTGGTTGGACACATGGCCCCTCCAACAGTACCCCATGATCTGGCGCAAGGACCTATTACAGAAGGCCTCAAGACAAGACTCCAAGGCACAGAATAATGTCCAGGTTTCACTACCGTATAGCAAAACTGGCATTATCAGGGCCTTGAAAACCCGTAGCTTGGTCCTTCTGCACAGGTACCAACATCTCCAAATACTCTTGTCGAGAGAGTTCATGACCCCTACTGCCAAGCCAATCTGTCTGCTGTCTGAGTTATGAACTACACTAACAAGGTATGTAAAGCTCTCTGTGACTTCAATGTCCTCGCCGCGAGCATGTACTGACTGAACAGGTTCTCCTAGGAAGTCCCCAAAGCCCTGGACCTTGGTCTTGGTTTAGGAGACCTCTAGACCCAAGGATTTTGCTTCATTGCTAAATGCATCAAGAGCCACCACTAAGGTTTCCAAAGACTCAGATAGAAAAGCAACAGGTCGATGTAGGCTGCAAGCAGCCCATGCCCGAACTCACGGCGGTGCCCTACAATAACTCGAAGCGCAAGGATACGCTCTATTGTGGACTTCCCAGGAGTGAATCCGGAATGCTCTGGCCTCTGGTGCCTCAGGTCTCTGATATGCATCTCAGAAGGATGTGGGCGAAAACCTTGCCTGGTACACTGAACAGTGTGATGCCTCAGTGATTGCTGCAGTCCCATCAGTCCCCCTTCCTCTTCCAGAGAGGGATGATCACACCCCTCAACAGGTCGGGAGGAATGGTACTGGACCGCCAGTTGGCAGCCAGGACAGCATGTAACCCCAGCGCCATAGGTTTACCAACAGCCTTTAACAGTTCAGCTGGTATGCCGCAGACACCTGCTGCTTTACCACTCCTCAGCTTGGAGATCACCCCCCTAACTTCAGTTAGGGAGGGAGGATCCTCAATGATGGGTGGGTCTGGCAACGGCTAAATTCCTTGCATCGCTGTACCATGTCCAATGATGTGGGTCTGGGCGCTGGTATCAGGAGCCAGAAATCCTCAATTTCTGGGACCTAGCAAAGTCCCGGAAAAGGAGGCTATTCTCACGACCAG
>NC_091570.1:36487829-36527829 GCF_042767895.1 Penaeus vannamei
AGGAAAACCTTTGCCAAATATAGATGAGTATTCTTTATTGCACAAATATACACTGATTTGCAAAACTCCCATTTTCCTTGGGAAAACTGTCACAGTCTTGGACAAAACATTTTGTACACCAAGATGAATCTGGTGAGGGTATTCAAAATAATCAAATAAGCAACCTTTAAATAACATGAGTCGAGTCTCAAGAACAAAGCAGATAACCTACGCAAGAAACTATAAAAAATAAATTTACGTTACTCTGGTCTGCCAGGTTTATGAATGGCAACTTCACTCTCTCCATACCTGAAATATCGTAGATGGCAATTCTACACATTCTGCACGGCTGCACTTCTTGAGTGCTACCTCCAGGTCCTTAAGACTATGAGTATTCACAATTCTCAGCTTCAAAATGTATCTACTCTTCTTGCCACTATCACCAGAAATATGGACCTGAAATGGTTTAAAAAATAGATTTACATAGATTCTCTTTTCACAATGAAAAAAGGAAAATACTCCAACTTTCACAAATATCTGAAAATTACATCAATCACCTTTGCACAAAACAATAATAAAAAAAATAAATAAATGAAATAATATAACCAATATGCTATATATATTCTTCTCTATGCATAAGACCATGAAAATTTTCTCCATATGTTAATTTTCATTTCATAATTCAAATCTTACGAATCTTTAAGTATGAAATCTTGATTGAGGTTTGGTTTCCTAATATCAATGGATTGCATTTATTTCTCGACTTGTTCTAATGTTCTAATCTTCTTCTTTTTAGTTATATTCTTAAATAATATCCTTAATGTTCATCTTCAAGATAAAAATAACAATGTCAAAATCATAGTAACAGTAATAATAGTAATAGTAATAGTAATAAAAATAAAAATGATGATGATGATGATTTTGATGATGATGGTGATAAAAATGATAAAAATGATAATAATAAAAAATAACAATAATAATAATAATAAAAAAGTATAATAATAATAATAAAAAAGTATAATAATAATAATAAAAAAGTATAATAATAATAATAAAAAATTAATAAATAATTAATAATAATAATGATGATGATGATGTATGAAAAAAAGGTGATGAGCATCATTGTGGGATCAAAATGGGTAAATACCCACATATAATAATAAAAAATATCTTGAAATTCCCAAATACAGAGATGAAACTTTAAACTAGCAACGTTTATTTGCTAATTTACCTGATGCGCACGACCATCACTAAGCTCTGGAATTTTTCCAAGGCCAACTGCAGACTTCATGCCATCATATGCTAAATTGTATTCCTTGAAGAACTGCGGATATCTCATCTTTAGGCCATCAAAAATCATTCTAGTGAAATGAGGGTAAAAAATCAAAATATTACTGAGTTTTTTGTCGTAGATTATTGAAGTGTATTAACAATATTCAAAGTCACTCAGATATTAAAAAAAGTTATAATCATCATCATCTTATCTGCACATCTATCTGCATGACAGAAGATATAGCCAACTGCTTGGCTTGGCAAGTGAACCCATACATCATAAAACATCATAACTTATCATGCTTCACAGCGTTCAATAATTATGATTTTTAAGGTCATTTCATCTGCATATATGAACAGAAATACAACAAATCTTTTGAATTTAATTCTTTTGCTTCAGTTTAGAAGCTTCTAAAGATATAAGAGAATTGACTATTATACTTCATACTTTACAACATTTATAGAGGTGTACATGTTCATGTGTTCTCTTATATTCATATATTAACATATCCATATTTATGCATACACAGGCACTCCTCATCAATCAATCTATCTTTTCGGATGCTGTATTTGTGACAGGCTCTACTCTTGTGGTTTCCTAATGTAAACTAAATTATTTCATTAACATATCAACCACTATTACCTTCCAATCATAACTGTTTCCACTTCATATATTATTTTCAAAACATGTGTAATGAATCTGTGTGTGCTATTAACCACATGCTGCCAGGGACGGCTTGTGCGTACATGCCATGCCCACTATGTATTTAATTTAGCAATTGTTTTTCCACATAAGTACTCCGTCAACAATGAGATAATTACGAGAACTACCTGTCTCACCTATTTACCCTTTTCCTTGATTTTTGCTAATATTTTCTGGTGTTTAATATTGCTGCTAGTAATGTCAATAGCAATATGGTAATCATGACGTTTATGAAAAAAATAAAAGTATCAATATTGATAGCATTAGTAAAAAAAGCATTCTCCGCAAACTCAAGGAAAGGTTACATCCGTATTTTTACCTTTTCTTTTACTTTCTAATATCTTATTATTGTAACTGATGTTAACATCTGATACTTTCAATGTTAATGGTAATCAAGTGTGACTCGTGTCATTCTACTTTAACCCAGTTTACCTTCATTGTAGGTGCCACTGCCTAAAATCTTTATCATATAAATGAAGCCACTATTATTGGAGAAAAACAAACTCTGTCTGACGAGCTAGTGACACGGGAATGGGCATGATACAATGCCATCTGTGTTTTGGTCCACAACAGCCATGGCATGTGCATACATGCCACCTATAGCCTACAGGTTAAGTATTATGGCTCTTCTTTGACATTATAAACAAATCCCTTTACATACTTACAATGGTTATAGGTATTACAACAACTAACAAACAAGACAAACATATCTGACAACCAATTGGCAAAACAGCACCTGCACCTACCAATTAAAGGTCTAGAAACTGAATCAGCATATACTCACAACTTCTTTTTCTTAGGAATATCCATTTCCCCACGGTTTGGTTCCTCAATGACTACATCATAATGGAATAAGTGTTTATCCCATGACTTGACAGTTATGGGATAGTAATTGGCCTTCAACTTGATGACTCTCCCAAGTGTACCGGCCACTGTTTGCTTATCTTTGCTTCTGGTTGGTGGTTTCGGATCTGCAAGTCATACACAAGACAATCAGTGAATTCTAAAAATCAATAAAGTATATTCTAAAAATGGTGAGGTAGTAAATAGCTGGTCAATATACAGAAGAATCATATGAAACTTAAGTAATAACAGTGCTTCACTTGGATAGCATTTTGAGAATGGAGCAATGCTATCTTCAATACATTCATAGAAACTATGCCTGAGTATTTACTTCGTCTAAAATGTTTACAATGGATCCAACCTATCAACCACTGTTTGTGCAATGCATTGTTAAGAGTAAAATGAAGGATGTGTCAGGGCTGTAATATGAATAGTAAATATATGCAATGGCTCCATATTATCTATTTGTTTTGTAACTTTGAATGAAGCCAATTGTCAAAAACATGCACATGGTATGGTTAAACCCTTAAGAATATCAGAAAAAAATTTATGGGCTTGAGCAACACTTCAAAATTTTAAACATTCTAAAAAGCTTGAAAAATCATAAGATTTCAAAGCAATTTGGAAACTGAAAAGGACCAAAAGTTGTATCAATTTGACCATAAAAAAAATATGTACCAAAGATATATCTTCTGGTACATACAGCATTGTATTGTCAGGTAAATAAGTAAATGGAGATCTGGATACAAAATGCTGTCATACTGTATTTTGCATCTAGCAGTACCTCAAGATAAAGAGAGGGTGGTAGGAAGAGAGAACTATATTCAGATAAAAGAAACTGAGCACTTGGACAGTAACAAACAACCACAGATTTAGCTCTTCTGTAATGCTCTTTTACAAACCCTTATGAGAAAAATAACATATGACTGAAAGAAAATTTGATTAGCTATGCATCTAAAGTTTATAATAAAATAATTAAATAATTAACTACAACCACCTGCCATTGAAATTATAAATTGGCATAGTTGTCAAATTTCACTCCAAGACTAAATGATATTTGGGTAAAAGTTACAGCAGGACCACAGCCATCAGAGAAGAAGTCCCCAATTCAAGCTAATAACCTTGGGGGATCCTGTGGGGAATCAAGGGTATTGGGTGTGGAGAGATAAGGACAATTTTGCTCACAGCAAGCAATTAAAAAATCAAAGAAAGTGGAAATATAAAAACCAATACTACAAATTATATTTCACATGATAAAGAAAGCGGAAAAAAGAAAAACCCTAGACAAGATTTGACCATGGAAGATTTGACCCAGTGTTGTACAAATAAACAAGGGAATGAACCCTATCATAAACCCCTAAACAAACCACAGGGATTGCCGTATGAACCCAAACCTTCCTACCCCATTTCTATGTTACTACATGCACTGCCATCAAGATTAGAGCTTCAAGTGGTTCATGAATATATATTGAAAGAGAGAGAGAGAGAGAGAGAGAGAGAGAGAGAGAGAGAGAGAGAGAGAGAGAGAGAGAGAGAGAGAGAGAGAGAGAGTGAGAGAGTGTGAGAGAGTGTGAGAGAGTGTGAGAGTGTGAGAGTGTGAGTGAGTGAGTGAGTGAGTGAGTGAGTGAGTGAGTGAGTGAGTGAGTGAGTGAGTGAGTGAGTGAGTGAGTGAGTGAGTGAGTGAGTGAGTGAGTGAGTGAGTGAGTGAGTGAGTGAGTGAGTGAGTGAGTGAGTGAGTGAGTGAGTGAGTGAGTATGTGTGTGTTTTGAGCTGCTAGGCGTGCTTCACCTGCAAGCAAGTACTTTGCAGTTGCTATATCCCCCCCTGTACTGCCTCAGATATTACACAGCTGATAAGAAATAACACCATCCTGGTCTTCTTTGAATATACTCATTCAAAGTAATATTATAAAGAATATATCTTACTATATTTTATAGCTTCCTAATTCCAATTACTATTTAAAGTAATATGATAAAGAATATATCTTACTATATCTTACAGATTTCTAATTCCAATACTATCATGATAACAACAAACATAACCACCACCACAAACACTGCACCACCATCATTATCATGGTATTACTGCAGCTGACAAAGCTGCTTGATTACTACCAGTGATACACTATCAGTACACACTGAAACTATAATCTAACCTATATTGAGGTTGCGCAACAAAACCTATATATTTTCAACAAAATTATACAAAATATATCCATCTTTAAATAACGTTTAATTATACATATTGCACAGAAGTCACTTAAAACCTTTCCTTTTCTTTGACAACTCTACCCTCAAAATATCATGTTGCTTGGAGGCTTGGGTCATTCTGCTACTCCCCCCACCCCTACCCCTATCCCACTCTAACCCCACATTCCTAACTTTATTAATATCGATAGCAAGGAAGGGCATGAAAGGTATCTGGGAAATTCCAGGGTAAAATTTACATAATATACACAGATTCAGTCACTGTGTTGTCTAATGCAGGGGGCTGTGTTCCTTGTAACCACCCATGGGAGGTTGCGACCCCCTGCCCATGGAAAACAAAAAATCTTCCATGTATTCACAGCAGGAGCATATAAACACCATGCAGGAGAGGTGTTGCCAAGTCTGTCCAATGCTCTTTCCTACCATTAATACGTGAAGGATTTTGCATTACGCAATTGGTAATTTTTTTGATTACGTTCACCAAACAGATCGCAAGGAATTCGGTACCATTGGATTCCTCTCCCTGTCTAGTTTCCAAATATATAGAAACCCCCCATATCCCCCACATTCTTGGCTGCGATAGCAGGGGTGGGCATGAAAGGTACCAAGAGAAATTGCAGGGTAAAATGTAAACGATATACATAGAATCAGTCACTACCACCCCCCAACCTCTGCCCAGGGAAACAAAGAATCCTCCATGCATTCACAGCAGGAGAGAGTATCAGTCAGACTTGGCAATGCCACTCCTGCATGGCAACCATACGCTCCCGTTTGCTGTGAATGCATGGAGGATTCTTTGTTTTCCTGGGCAGGTGTTAGGGGGGTCTTCCCCCCATGGGGGTGGTGGGGTTTAAAGGGGATACAGCCTCCTGCATTAGACAAATCAGTGACTGATTCTGTGTATATCATTTACATTCTACCCCACAATAAAACCTACATATTTGCACTGTAGACAGTGAGAGGAATTTAACAATATCAAAATTGCTGCGATCCATTAAATTGACATATTCCATAAAATTACCTAGGAAATATAGTGACTGATTCCGTGTATTATTTACATTTCCCTGGTACCTTTCATGCCCTACCCTACTATCAGGGATAAGAATGTAAGGGTTGAAGGGGTTTCCACACAATAAAAACTACACATTTGCATAGTAAATGGTGAGAGGAATCCAACATTACTGAAACTGATGCGATCTGTTATGCAAATGTATTAGAAAATATTACCCACTGACCAATTATGTATATATTATTCACATTATATCCCACACTTTCCCTGGTAACTTTTATGCCCTCCCCTGCTATCAGGGTCAAGAGTAATACTAAAGGGGAGGGACGATTACATTATATATATTTGGAAACTTGAGTGTGGGGTATCTAACAATACCAATATTGTCATGATCCATTAAGCAGAACTATTCAAAAAAAATTACCAAAAATACATGCTCTAGAGCATGGTTGGCCAACCAGTCGATCGCAATCACAAGCCTGTTTTAAGTCGATCACATTACTGTACCTGTTCATAATTCCTCCTTCAGAAGTTTTCATGCAAATAGCTGCAATAGCATATCCAAGTACTCATGATACTTAGATTATTACATCTCTTTTTTCTGGGAATAAGTTATATCTATATTTATAATAAGGGACATATCTGACCAACATACATATATTTATATTTATAATGAGGGACATGTCTGACCAACATGTATATATTTATGTTTATAATGAGGGACATGTTTGACCAACATACATATATTTATATTTATAATGAGGGACATGTCTGACCAACATCACACAAATATCACTGCTCTAGAGTTAAGCAGTCCATCAGAACTAACTTTATTAATATCGAGGACGGGCTTTATCATAAATAGACATGAATCTTATCCTTAGTATTCTCCAAAGCAGGGTATCCTGGCAGTGATTTCCCTTGGCATATTCATATTGCACCTTGGTATATTCGTCCGCCCTGTACTGAGAACATAATACCCATAACATACTCAGGATTATAAGCAGCCAATCAAAGTAAACGCAAATCTTACTTTCCGGAAGGACTTCTGATATCCAAGGCATTGTGCCTGATGCTGGCCTAGCGAGTGTCAACGCCTTCCACAACCTCTCCCTGTGCTTTTATACCTGCTATGAGTCACCGACCACCCTCTTCCGTCCACTCGCCCTCGTACGTGTTCAGTACACGATCGTCTGCGTTGGAACGTCGCAGCTGCACAGAGGGAAATTGTTGTACGTGCTAAACTTCAATTTTCCCTTTTCATTGTAATATTAGGGGTTGAATGTTGATTGTTCAGTGATGGTGGTATTGGTAAAGATCGTGATCCTTATCTGGTTTATTTTTTTACCGTTGTCATTAATCGTGTCATATTAACAATTGTGACTTGTTCTGTTCCGTGCTGTTTGTCAGGATAATGATATGGTATATAAACGTATTATTGCCAACGTTTTAATGATGGCGATGACATAATATTGCTATTACAACATTAAACAGATTAAAACTATTACCGACAACAAAATATGAATAATGATGATAGTGATGATGATGATAGTGATGATGATACTAATAACTATGATGATAATAATAATAATAATAATAACAATTACGATATTATTAATAATAATGATGATAATAATGATAATAATGACAATCATTATCCCTTTTTTCATTCTAATATTAGGGGTTGAATGATGCTTGTTCAGTGATGGTGGTATTGGTAAAGATCGTGATCCTTATCTGGTTTATTTTTTTACCGTTGTCATTAATCGTGTCATATTAACAATTGTGACTTGTTCTGTTCCGTGCTATTTGTCAGGATAATGATATGGTATATAAACGTATTATTACCAACGTTTTAATGATGGCGATGACATAATATTGCTATTACAACATTAAACAGATTAAAACTATTACCGACAACAAAATATGAATAATGATGATAGTGATGATGATGATAGTGATGATGATGATGATAACAATGATAATAATAACTATGATAATGATAAAAATAATAACAATTACAATATTATTAATAGTAATGATAATAATGATAATAATAATAATAACAATTACAATATTATAAATAATAATGATGATGATTATGATAATGATAATAATAATAATAAAAAAATAATAATGACAATAATAATAATAATGACAACAATGATAATAATAATAATAATGATAATAATAATAATAATGGTTACAATGATATGATATAATAAAGACAAATATAACAATGATAATAATAATAGTGATAATAACAATAATAACAATGATAGAAACAACAGTAATAGTAATAGTAATAGTAATAGTAATAGTAATAGTAATAGTAATAGTAATAGTAATAGTAATAGTAATAGTAATAGTAATAGTAATAGTAATAGTAATAGTAATAGTAATAGTAATGATGATGATGATGATGATGATGATGATGATGATGATGATGATGATGATGATGATGATGATGATGATGATGATGATGATGATGATGATGATGATGATGATGATGATGATGATGATAATGATAATGATGATGATAATGATAATGATAATGATAATGATAATGATAATGATAATGATAATGATAATAATAATATAGTTAATTTAAATAATAACGATGATGATGATGATGATGATAGCAATATGGCGTTGATGAATTTGTACTTCTATAAAATTGTGCTCTTAAAACAAAGGAGAATTCTATTGCACCATGTTGTGAAATATACACAAGACGTGTTGTATACGCGTTTCCTAGCCACTGTTACACCATGTTCTCTAAATTAGCGTTCATTGAGTTGCCAGATGCTCAAGAACTCTCGTGTCGTTAGATAGTACTGTAATCTATGCACGTCATGCTTCCCATGCCTTAGAGCCCAGAGCTATTCACTTTCTTATAGTGTGTATCAGGAATATGTTATGTTCTTACAATATTTATCCATATCCTAGGTTGCAGGGAGATGAAACTGGAGGTTTGAAGCGGGCAGACATATGCTATAGAGTTCTGTGGGTAATGGTGCAACAAAAAGAAATATTCAGTTATTGCGTTCCCAGTCTTATAGGTTTTCAAACCAATTGCCTGCTTACCTACCTACCTACCATTATAAATAATAAGAGTCGATAACAAAATGCCTAGTGAAGCTATATGTGAATAAATTTTACTGTACATTTCTCTTCCTGAAACCATAGTTTATTAATCAATATAAAAGGGTCATAATTTGCTCCAATATACTTAGAAAATCCTTAAATGATCAAAGTCTTAACTGCACCATGTTTCCCTCCCGTTTTTCTACCCTCTTACCACACATAACTCCCCGTCAAAACATGCTTAGGGAGGTAGGCCATGCCAGTCCTCCTCATAGTTGTTAGGCCTCAAGTAAACCCCAACAACAATTTTCGTTAGTACCTTACTCTCGTAATTTCATCCAAGGTTATATCAGATAGATTCAATATCACTTTGGAGATAATATTAAACACTGTGTGCAAAAATAACTTACAAATTTATTTCATAATAGTACTTAAAATTTGACTATAGTTCATTGCCCACTAACTTCGGGGAAAGACGAACTGGAATCTACAGCTAACTTCGTACTGATACTACAGTTAATCTCTGATCAGTTCTAATAGTTTTTACGGTTAATCACGCCGTTTTCTTCTAAAGAGTTCCGTCACTCAATGAAGCTCCAAACTGAACTGCCTACACGAAGGTTAGACCTAGGGATCCCAGGTCACTTAGACAGAGGCTTTGTTGTTTGGTTGTATGAATGCTGAGGTGGCAGTTTCAGAAGGCGACTTGGTATTTTGGTCCTTACCTCGAGTTAAAGTAACCACTAAGATCGTCCACAAGTATTTCACCTCTAACATACACACAGCTACAACTATAGTTTAACTACCACTAAACTCTATTTTGTGGTTTTACTCCCTTACAGCTAATTAAGGGTTACGTTTTACCAATTCATGCATCAGTGATAGCATAATTAGAGTGTCACTGTCTCTGGTCGATGACATAGTGATAGCGAAACCACAGGCAGTGCTACTTACAAATGGAGATGGTAGGGGAAGGGGTACTGGATGGAAGTGACAATACCTGGCAGCAGCAGCATCAAAGTGGGTGGTTACACCTACTACTGGTCGGGCCGGATCGATGGTCATCATCTTCAAGGGGTAGCGATAACCATCTACATCTGACTCAACCCTTCAGTAGCAGAGGTTGCTTCAGTTGATAAGCATGTAATGGCAATGAGACTGAAGTATGCTTGTGCCTCATGTCTCTTATTGCTCTGTTCGCTCATTCCAATGTTTGAAAACTCAGTGTAAAGAAGTTTTCTATGCCAAACTTGCAAACTGCATTGTTCTGTGAGACTCTAACGCGATATCTACTTGTGATCAAGCTGGCTATGAGATAACGGTTGGTTCCCATAGCACAGGAGCTGATTCCAGCAGTGAGAATAGCCTCCTCCGGGACTTTGCAAGGTCCAAGAGATTGAGGATTTCTAACCCCTGGTATCAGCTCTCTCAATCCACGTTGCTAGACATGGTATAGTGATACAGGTATCCCTGTTGAATTACCACCATTTGGTAGCCTGGTACCATTCATTCTGACCTGCTGAGGGGCATCTTTATACCTCTCTGAAAGGGGAAGGGTGATCAATGGGACTGCAGCAACTCCTGTGGCATCACACAGATCAGAATACCAGGCTAGGTTCTTGCTCTCATTCTTATAAGACATTCAAGACCACCTACTAAGGCACCAGAGGCCAGATGTACTAGTGGATTTACTCCTGGTAATAGACTATCCTAGAGCTCTGAATTATTGTGGAACTTTGTCATGAGTTTGGTCGAGGGCTGCTAACAGCTTACCTCAAGAAGGTATATGACCTAGTGTATAGCGAATTCCTCTGGGAGATCCTGAGACTTAGGGGATTTTAACTAGGATTGTTGGACTAAAAGCAAAATATGAATACTAGTAATGAAAGTACTTTAAAGTATGGTGGGTGTCTGCCAAGCCTCTTTCCTGTTGATTTAGGGGTGAGGTAAGGCTGTGTTCTTCCACAAACACTTTTCAACACTTGCATGGACTGGATAATGTATAGAGCTGCTATCCAAAGTCACTGTGCTAGGCAATATCAAGGTCACCGGTCAAGACTTTGCTGACAATGTTGCTATTCCATCTGAGTCTCTCGAATCTCTGGTGGCAGCTCCTGATGTATTTAGCAATGAGGTGAAGCCCTTGGATTTAGAGGTGTTTTGGACCAAGACCGAAGTCCAGGCTTTGGGCGGCCTGCTAGAACCTGTTCAGTTGGTACATGCTTGTGGTTAGGACATTGTAGATACCGAGAGCTTTACAGTCCTTAGTGCTGTGGTACATGACATTGAGTTGTCAGACCAGGAAGTCAGCAGATGGATTGGCCTGGCAACAAGAGTATATGGAGATGCCGGTTCCTGCTCAGAAGGATCAAGCTACATGTCTTCAAGTCCCTTATACTGCCAGTTATACTCTAAGGAAGTGAAATCTGGATGCTATCTTTGTCTTAGAGTTGCCTTTTATAACAGGTCCTTTTGTCAGATCATAGGGTACAGGGCCATATCAACCAACAGCTACACCATTAGACCAATATAGCACCCGTTACTTGAATGTCCGGGGCCGTAACCTCAGGCTAAACAAGCACTTAGCTGCTGTGGCTAACCCTACCCATTAGGTTGCCTCTTCCCGAGTCAACCATGGGTGAAGGAGACCAATAGGATGACAAAGGATGTTGTAGCTTGTATAGATTGATCAGACCTGTCCCGAGGAGTTACAGATGGACCGAGAGCCTGCCTGTTGGCTCACGATGAGGAACCTTCGTGGTTGGAAGCGAAGGATGGATGTGGCTATGTGCATCTGTTGGTGTTTGCTCCACTGATTGACTGATGCCTCCTATCTGCAATTTTATAATGAAGCCTCGACATGGTTTTCCTCATAAGCAGTGGCATTTTTAAGAGAAAAATGGATTTCTTGAACAAACCACAAAAATAGAGAATTTGGAGGTTAGATTATTAGATGCAACTATGTGTGATTGTGCAAACCCTAACTACAAAATGCACTTCTGAATTTCTCAAATGAGTAAGAAAAATACAGAATGATGTGTAGTGGTAGCTTACTTTTAAAATATTGCATTTCAGGAAACACTATTTATGAAAATTGAGAAAGCTCCGTAGCGAAAGCAATGGCTGCAGTGACAAGCAAGATTTTATTTGTTGAAAATTTTCTGCCCAGTCAACATCTGTCATTAGCAGCGTTCTCAAAATATAGCGATAGGGTGATGCTTGCAAAGCCCCATGGTAAACAAGTCTTGGTTCAAAAGGCGATGTTTGCGGATTCCCAGAATGGTTAATGGTCATAACAAGTAAATGTACCAGACATTAAAGGTCATACAGCACTATGAGAAAAGTATTGAGGTGAATGGTTAATGGAAGAAACATATAAATGTGTTAGTCATCTAAGGCCTTATAACACTAACGTAAAGTATTGTGGCGAAAAGGATAAAAAATAAGTTAACGCTTAGGATAAAGTGTATTAGATGTCAAAGGTTAGAGTGTGTTAAGAGGGAAAAGGGTACATAGGGGGTGCAAATGAAGTAAATCGATTAGTAAAGGAAAGGGTTAAGGGCATAGGGCGATTGGATGAAAATGGTGTATATCTGTAACTGGGGAAGCTATAGGAACATTGTTTAAGGAAAACTAGCGAATGAGCTATTGTAAAATAGTCATTGGGTAATATGGGTAGATATGGCTGTTGGAGGAGTAGCAGAAGAATCCGGGGGATAAAATAAAGGGACTGGGGAAGTTGATGAAGTATCAGGAAGAGTGTCAGGAGGCGAGGGATCTAAAGGGCACTGTTGCGACAGAAGGGATTCTCGTGAGTATCCAAATGGGAGTGGTTAGGATAATGGGGAACAAAGAAGGAATGGTGCAGATGGAGCAGGAGAGGATTGGGTGTGTTGGGAAAGAGTGGGAGGAAGAGGGGTAGGGGGAATGAATATCGGAAAATACTTTGAATGTAGAGGGAATAGGAATTAAAGGATTAGAGGGTGGATGAGGGAGCGGAACATTTTCTTGGGCCATGTCTACGACTTTTCTGATGTCTTCAGGTAGAGAGAGAGAGAGAAAAAAAACTCGTCGCCATGCTTCCTGTCTGGCATCATAGCTTGAATCTGAGAACTGCTACCTCACATTAGAGCTTATAGGCAGAGCACCTCCTATAAAATTCATTATAGGAGTCACCACAATTGGCACACGTACGTGACTGAGCAGGGCATTTTGAACAGTCATGACTAGGTTGGCCACATAGAGGGCAGCGGGCTGTGGGGCGACAGTATTTATCTGGTTGGCCAAAACGCCAATATTTCTGACATAAGCGAGGAAAGGAGTCGATATGGTCATACAGGATAGGTAACCATCAGTTTAAACTTCTTGGGGGAGGTCATGTCTACAGCAGCTAATCTTGGCAATATTGGTGCAAAACTTACGCTATCCTCTGGGGGAATCGTGTAGCACTGTACTGCTACTGCATTATAGGCAACAAGGCTGGCAAGTAGGTTGTTTTCAGTCTAATCAGTTTTTTGTCATGGATAGGACAAGCACTTGGGATGACGGAAGCAGTTCTGGTACAAATATTAAAAGGAGTGAGGTTCGGCAGGAATAGGTTTGCCAGTGAGGTCATTTAGGGGTAAAAAGCGAACGATCAGAACGACTGTGAAAGGAGACTTTGCCTACTTGTTTTTAGAGACATTGTTAGAAGAAACGGGTATAGTCAGAGTATGGGGCTGTAGGGGGGAATCATAAAAAATCGATCCCACTTTACTGGATTAGAGTAATCAAGAGGTTTGCAGAGGTGGAAGTAGTAGAAGAACGAGGGTGGGAGGAAGATCGGGTTTTGTGGGGTGAGGTAGTATTGTAGGGAGAAGTAAAATAAAAATGAAGAGTAGTAATGAGGGAGGTTGAGTAATGACCTGGATGGTTGATTCGGGATGGATAGAGTTGTCAAAAAAATCATGGAGGGAGTACGTGTCAGTGGTCGGAGCTGTAGTCAAATGAGAGGCGAGGGTCGGAAAATCAATGAAATCAAATTTAGATGGGCGATTTGGTGAAGGGGCAAGCCTTAATGCCCATTATAAGGGTTAACATCATTATTGACCAAGATAAAGCGGAAATAAGCGAGGAAAAGAAACGGTCCATCCCTCAGGGTCCCCATAAGGGGTAAGGGCTGGGTGATTAACCAAAGGAATACCATGCCTATGACTCCCGGAGGCCGTTCATGAGACATAAAACCAGCCTTTCATGCCTTCAGCACGGCTCTCAAACAGTGGGAAATGGACAGAAAAAGCGGACGAAGAAGAGAAGAAAAAAGGAAGGGGGAGACGAAAAACCTTGTAAAATTAGTTGAGGCGTGGGCTGAGGTCCTACAGAGGGGTAATCTCCTACACTGGGTATCAGTCACCGTCTCCTTAGCCCCCCCCACCCCCACCCGGTAACAAAGAGCAATCGTTTGGTGGGTATTGTGCAAAGAAAGACAAAAACTTTAAATTTTAAAAACACTCAAAAAGAGGAACCCATTCAATAATCTTGAAAACCCTATTATTAAGACAATGTTCACTCTCTGTAGTATTGTTTTGTGGAGTGCATATACACATAGATGGCTCCACAAGTGAAAAGAAATTTGCATACCTATGTGAACTCGTCTGATTACCTGTTTTTTTCTTGTGTTTTTGGTATCATTGCTGCTATTATTATCATTATAATACAGTGCTATTAACGATACTATTTTCAAAAATCAAGGAAAAGGATAAACGTGTGATGTTGGATTTGGGATTAACTCCTTGGTTGATTAACCACTTGTGGAACCATCTATATGTAAATACAGTTAGTAAACTACACCCACAGTGGGTATGGCATATACTTGCATATCATCCTGACAGCATGGTTTAAGAAATCTAGCCAATATCATGGTGTGCAATAAATGATAAAAATAAAAGCTTTAGAAAGGGATTCTCAGGTTTATAAGGCATTCATATAATCTCACAATTCACATCCAAATATAACAGTATCAGTAATGATGATAATGGTTTCAAAAATTTAAATAGTTCATGGTATTAAACAATCCAGATAATTCCATCAGTTGGGTAATTAGATGAGGTATCTATGTGTAATCAAAATTCCCAAAAGAAAACTACAGTAGATGTACACAATCCATGTGATAAACCTTCAAATATTTTTTTTTTCATTTACTGTTGTAACGAAGATGGGTGCACCATAGTAGTGTCTATGATACCAAATATTTCATATTGATAAAAAAACATGGATATAAATATATGTAAAAGGAATATATCATTTAATGCAATATGCATTTTTTTATCAAAAGAAAAACATTTGTCTTATCATAAATCTTATGGCATTGTAAAGCTATTAAATTTTGCTTCCAGCACTAGAAAATATACTGTATATATATTTGCTTCAAGGTATTCTGAACTTTTTAATTACCATTTTATTTGAAGTCACTATATATTTGGTTATTCATATAGCTATATATCTATATACATGTATATATCTATCTATCATCTATCAATCTATCTTTGTCAAATCAGCTAGAAGCTACGTGCATAAAAACAAAAATTTTAAGAGACCACTTTTTTGAAGGGGTTATGGCAAGATATACATGCACAGGAACCTGGACACATGACAGAACTCCCATAGAGCATTTGCTTTGAAATTTTAGAGCACTAAATAGCATTCCATCAATGGCAACTCTTAGCAATTACAGGCTAGCATAATAAAGTAGCACTTACCGGTTTAAATTTTTAGGGCTTAAGACAAATCGTTTGCTTTTCCTTCATCCTATAATACATAATAGCCTGCTCCTACTCTCTTTTAGACATATGACTGCTAGATATATCTCAGATAAACCAAAGTATAAAGTCAACCAGAATAAAACAATTGCATAATATTACTAAAAGGCACAAGATGAAAAAACTGCATAATTACTTGTATAACCCATTACTGCCTACATGAACTTACCTCATCTCCACTTACCTTGAGTCTTCAGGAAAAACACGTTTATTCTAATGCTCGTAATAAAGTAAAGGAGTAAAGAAATCTCACATGGCAGCCAATGGCACTCATTCTGAAGCCAAAGTCCTTTTTCGATTATTTTATTGAAAAAAATATTAATCACATTGTCCAGAATTAAACACAAGTGGGAAAGACATCATCGCATCACTTAATTCTACCTTGTGCAGGTGACCTTCCTAATAACCCGAACACACCTGCAAATGCACTCCAATCATTTCCCTGCACCATTGGGTTAATTCAGCATCTTATCAGCTATTTTTCTCCTTATCCCTTAATGGATATGATAATCGTAGATCCAGTATGTAATATCCTGTAAATGTGAAAATGCTGGAATGCATAGAATTTGAAATGATACTGCAGATACTTCTAACTTATTTTATTGAAAAATAATACATGTACATTTTGTTCCATGAGAATAGGAATGGTGAAATTACATTATTCAGCTGAGTGGTACATTCTGCCTTCCTTCATGCTTACAAAATTGTACAATATGAATAAATGTCACTTTGTTTCAAATACGTAGAATACAGGATGATAATTCTTTTATGTTTCCATACCTCTGATAAGTATTATTTCAAATATACAATATGACAAACTATTCTTAATCTTGAACTGAATTAGTGTATTTTACAAGCATAAAGTTTTGTTCACTGATGGACAATTTCAGCGTCTGTGGCAAACACAAAACTGGTCTTTGAAGTCCAAAGGTTCCTATTTTTTCTTTTTCTTCTTAGAGAATTCATATATCTAACTATGCAGAATACAATGATCATATTCATTGTTTCTATTTTCCATACTATCTTGAATCTATAATGTTGGATTTTAAAATGGGCAAGTAGTTTTAGATTTGTCATCAGTTACCTCTTTTAGATGTTCTTTGGCATGCTCTTGAGTAAATTTTATTCAATCACTGATTTCAAAACATCATTTTATTAACAAGTTAGTTGATATACCCTGTGCTTATTAGGTTTGGAATGACTACTTTTTTCCTATTATCCAAACCTTCAAATATATAGACACTGGAAACCCATTTCTTTTCTATTACCCACCACCAATCCATTTTTTTTTCTACGCGATAAGCTACATGTTATACTTCTTAGGATAGTAAATATTCAATACAATAAGAAGAAATGAAATGTTTTAAGGTTTCCTTTAACATTTGTCATAGGTGAGAAAACTGAAATCATGGGCCTCCTCTATCTAGCCCACACACCAATTTAAAAAGGAGACAATAAAATTACAAATCTAAATTTTAAACTTTAGCACTTTGCTTATATTGTTGAAAATTTACACGTCTCAGTGACTTACTGGCTGCGAATCAGACTGATTTCATATTACCTGCTAGCAATTACAAACTCTGTGCCCTGCATGTATCCCCTTTATCTCCTCTGATCATACACAATGCAGTTTACTAATGCAAATGCCAGCTTCTTTCGTAAGAAAAGAAAGAAAGAAAAAAAATGTACTTCCCACATCACGAACCACCATACAGCATCTTCCTTTAACCAAGTTGTACCAACACAGAAAACATATGAGTATGGTCTCCACTAGACTTTTTTCAGCTCAAATAAAATTATGTAAAACATGACTGAGATGATACCACTGTCTGAAAGTCATACCCGTCTTCCCTTTGGAAGGTACACAAAGCTGATACTTTTCATATATCTAGCACATAAAATACTTAAACTTTGAGATATTATGCAGTGGCCAAGTACCAACTGTAATGCCTGCCTCACTCCTGCATTGAAATTTCACCTATTTGATCTTTTACTTTGTCTCATTGCTCTTTCAATTTCAAACTGTCTTATATCAGCTCTTTCTAAAAATGCTTGTTTGTCTAAATACCTGAAAAAAAGAAAACAATTAATCAATGTTTCATATTTTTTTCTACAGGTTTGCATGGACATATTCAAACACAGGGCTTGCCCATTTTCCATAGCAGCATTTCTGCCATTCTCTAAACATCAGATGATAGAGAAAATTATATAAATAATAGAATTGGACCATACACTATCATAAACAGATAAATTTTAGATTACAGTTACAGTGCCTAGGCTCAGAGGCTGGTGATTATAAGATGCCTTGCATTTCTTTCTTGTTTATTGCACTGCATGAAACAATATACAATAAATACACTGCCAAGTCAACAATGTAACATTATACAACATAAAATGCACCCGCATCTCTTTATAGAAAATATATTATATGTATAAGGAAATGTGACACTGAACTTGTAAATTTAATTTACGAAAAAAGTATACGATTATTCATAGTAAGTGTGTTGTAGGGCTGAATGCTTTAAAGTCACTCTATGGGACTGTGGCTCTACCTTTGGTGATGTCCAGCTAGAAGACCCAGCTGAAGTGACATCGGATGAAATTTCTGCCGCAATGATGTTTGGTCTGCCACGTCATATCAGTTCATACCAGAATGGTTTCAGCAATTTTCATGTTTATTTTATTTGAACATGGGAAAATATCTCAATATTGTTTTAAATATTTTTCTTTTGCATGAAACCATCTGTAGTACTGCATAACAAAAATAAAGCCTTTGGAAAAAATCTGTAAAAGTCCTATTTATGTATCCACTCTATATATATCAAGCTCTCTTCTGAAGAGCGGAAAATATCCTTAACAAACAAACAAACAAACAAACAAACAAAAAAAAAGTGTACACATACAAAAAATCTTCTATGTGCCCACTAACTAATTCTCCATTTAGTGATTCACACTCATTTTTTCAGGCACTAACTCGCTTATTCACTGACTCACATAGTCAGTCATTATCTCACCTGCATACATGGGTGGGGATGTGGCTGTGTGGGTGGGAATGCAAGTGTGAGTGTGGATGGCTGGTGGACATGTGGATGTGGGTGGGTAGTCATTATCAGTACAGTGAGAGACGCCTTTAAGAACCTTTTAGACACAGTAACTGTAATCTAATATCAAACTTTGAAAATCTGGTGTCTGCAAGAGAACTCCTAAATCTTTTGCAATTTTCTTACAAAGACTTGCAGATTATTAATCACTGTTCAAAGGAAAGAGATGCCAAAGTAATGTGAAGGAAATCAAAATTTGTGTCTACTTACCCATGCTTACTCTTTTTGTGACTTTCCAGTTCTTCATCAATACCTTCTTCAGCTTTGAAGCTATTCCAGTCTAATTTGGTCTTTTCTAAAGTTGTCAATTTTTGCTTTTTATTATCCAAGAGCCCTATGATGTTCGATAATCCTGCAGGTCGTTTCACACCTCCAAGACCTGTAAATGTGTTCATAATGCTTTTGAAAGACATCTTGATCATGCTAATTATATAATGAAACAATAGGTAAGTATGTAGACACTTATCTGTCAATCGCTTTAATAACAGATATACCCACACCTAAATGCTAATTTTTTATCTAGATCAGGGGTTCCAAAACTTTTCCAGGCTTGTGTCCTCTTGGCTTCCAGGTGGATTCCTGGCACTCAATGTGTACAGAATTTGATTATTTTGTTATGCTTCAAATTGAATACAATATTAAATACAAAGATGTATTCCCCAAATAAAACCTAATTTAGTACATCAAATCATTTGGCAGTTTTAGCTGCGTCAGCAAAATAGAAGGGAAATCAAAATCTCACCATAGTTATAGGTAATGGAATTGATGTGCTTGGTGCACATTTTGTCATTCAGATAAACAAAAGAAAGAGAGAAAGAAAGAAAAGAGAGGAAAAGAAAAGACAAGAAGAAAAAAAATATTAATAAACTTCTAATACCATCTTGTTGTTCCCTGTATGCTTCACCCCTCCCCCACCCACATCTATCCACCTCTCCCTGGGTGGTAGTACTGCCCACTTTGGGAACTAATGATTTTGACGTATGTACTATGGTTAATGACTTATAGATGTACATTTGATATGTAACTATTAAGTAGAAGAAATTCTTACCTCCAACTGGTGAAGCTTTCTTGTCAAGTGTTGTACTGCTCTCGGGAGTTAAAGTTGCGGCTTTTGCCTCGGCTGAGTTGGCATCTACTTCTTTTTCTATTCTGTAAGATTATGAGGGCCATTGTTTTGATTTGTTGTATGATTAAATTCTGTTTATAGGAATACCATTTTCATCTTGTCTTTCTTGACATGCAAGTTGGACATGTATCTATCCTAAAAATAAAAAAAAATAAACAATTAATATTCACAATATGTATTAAGCATACTTATATTATCTGGAATCTATACCTTACCTTTGAATAGAAGTCAAAGTTTCAATCTTTATCTTAATAGCAAGCAATTCACCCAAAGCTCTTACCTCTAACACACTGGCACTTCCAGCAACTTCTACTTTATCTGAGAATGAATTTCAAGCTTGAAAATGAGATTTCTTGAAAAGGAAAACAAAGCTGAAATCCCCCCCCCCCCACCCGACCCTGAGTCCTCACCTTACTTCTTCTCCAGCAAATTCAAACACCTTGGTAATTTTTACAGTGCTTGGTTTATTATCTTGGTTTTCTTTTTTTAGGTCTTTCTTTGGTTCTTCTTTCTTAACTGTAGCTGAAACAGGATGAGCTGCAAGAAAGAGAAAAAAATTCACGTCATAAGAGATAAATATTCTTTCTTTTCCACATTATAGCCCATTATCCTGAGGGACGTAAAGAGAGCAAATGTGGTAACTTTAAGTAAAGTACAACAAAGTACCACTTAAAAGAGAGGAAATGACTATTCTCCCTCCCTCCCTCCCTCCCACTGTCTTCCTTTCTTTCTTTCTTTCTTTCAAACTCCACTATATTTACAGATATAAAGATTTACTTTAAATGAACATTTTCTATGCTTTGAAGTGATTTCAGTTAACTCTGAGTATTATATATAAGATCATGAAGTAAATCTTTAACCTTGACTAAATATGTCTGATAAAGGTTGTTAAACAGACCAAATTTTTCTTGTCACATTTGTTGTATCACTAGGTTTGTGATTTTTTGTGGGATCCGCAAGTTTGAGCCTTGCCTTGAGTACGATGCAAGCTAACTGGTGCCAATTTAGCAGTGGAATACATTAAGACAAAGATTCTCAATTATTTCACTTCCCCAGACCCCAAAAAGGTTTCCCAGGTATGTCCAAATGCCACTTCATCAGAATCACCAGCTTTATCAAATACTGATATGGGTTCAAAAATATCAATACCTTGAAACAGAACAGCAAAGAACACACCAAAAATCATGATTATCTTTTCATGCTGAATCAATTTAGACATAAATATGAATTACAATCAACAAATTATAATGACCTAATCTAGTGAGATTCATGCTAATATTATGGGGAAATTAAAACAGAATCATAGTGCACCTACTTAGTATAGCTAATATCACTAAGTCCAAGGTTCTCAGCCTCTGGTTACAATACCCAAGAAGGTTATAGATACTCATGGTTAGGAACCAAGATTGTCAGTCAAAATCAAATCAGTTTAATCAAGTGATTGTATCCGATTATGAAATCATTGCTTATAAACAAAATCATTTAGAGAAATATTTTAACTAAGGATATGCTAGTGACTATCAAAGTATTTTTTATGTTATTTTGTGTACTATTACTGTTTATTTTTGCTATCAAAATATTTCTCATGTATTTTGTGTACAATCACTACATGTTTTCTGAAGATTAAAATAATACAGATTGACAAATAAAATCACAATACAGGAGCAGTTCCTTCTGATGAACATGACTTACACTAAAACTTTTTTCGTTTTTGACTTATCCAACTAAAAATTTGGAACTATATAGGTAAAAATAAAGTGTGAAATAAGTTACACTTAGAGCATTGTATTACTATTTAAACCTTGGTTATAAATATTATTCTATAAACATGCCAAAATCTATATTTATACAACAAATGGAGCCTTTTTAATTCTTATATCGGGAAACCATAGGTAAATCATAGATGTAAAAATGTTATCAACAAATTAAATTTGATCTTAATTTCTAAATATACAAAAGATACAAATATTCTAATTACAGCCAAGTTACTGAGATATTAGTCATATAAAACAGACTTCAAATCTTACACACTCTTGAGAAAGAGAGATCAAAAACTACATATGCTAAATGAGAGAAATATATTGTAGGGAATAAAATATGGTCATCCTATTCTGCTTACCAGACGTAGAATTAGCACTACTTGAAGACTTCTTCCCTAATAAGGCTGCCCAACTTGAAGCTTTTGGCTTAGGTGGAGGGCTTGGTTTATCTTCAACATCGGCAAGGAAATCTGAAAAGAGAAAAAGACGTCTGGTGGCTCATAAAATCCCCATAAATAAATATATATATATATATATATATATATATATATATATATATATATATATATATATATATATATATGGTGTGTGGTTCACCATGCTTTGTGTAATACAAATGAAGACCATTTTGTAAATCTTTAATCTTTGCCAGAAAAGTAAACATATAAATTCCTAATAATAATAGACAATCTTGTCAGGAATTAGGCAGAAAGAAATAGCTCTACCTAAAAAATAAAAATAAAAACCTAAATAAGCCTACCAATAAAATACAAGAAAAAAGAATGAAAGAAAAAGTACACTACACAGCTACTCCCATTGTCCCTAAAATGTTCCATGACAATACAGTCATGAAAAAAATCGGGTGAAGACCTTGTGACACCACTATGCTACCAAAGAAAATTTTGGCTGAGGGCCAGGTTGATGAGAATGTGCTTTCATGAAAAATTTAGCCAAGGGCTCAGGCAACAGGAATGACTTGTCATGAGTAAACAAAGCTCTGAGATGAAGATTCGACTCAGTGGGCATTTAAGAGGGGACTCTTGCACCATTTCCACTGACGGTGGAATGTACTATCCTTGTGCCATGACCAGAAGAGCACCAGGTCCTGGGAGGACACTATTTCCATGCTCAGAATCCCTTCCTGCCCACCATGACAAGGCAGTGCAGGGTGTTACAGAAAACTAAACATTACCAAAATATAGAAAAATTACACTACACAATGTTATTATTATTGCACAGAGTTGTAGACAACCTAGATATATGATAAGGAGTTTGTGTAAGGAAAACAGTCTATTACTATCTTGATACAGAATATTAAATGAGAAATACTGACTTTGAAAAATGGGGGGGGGGGGGGGGGGAATGCTTGTGCAGAAAAAGAGATCACAACATTGCAAAGAGTCTATTACCATCTTGATAAAGCATATCAAGTGGCAAATACTGACTGTGGAAAATGACAAAAAGCAAAAAATGCTAATGTAGAAAAAGATATCACATTGCAAAGGGATGCAAGGAGTCTTGACAATGGACGAGTGTTCATGCAGACCAGGGGTACAAGTCACTTGGTCCAGGTGTAGGCTGTGATGCACCCAAAGCCTACAGATTAAGATTCACCCAAGTAAAGAAACAGCTGCTCTGTTTAATTGAATGTGCATGGTCATTTGAATGGAGGCTAACATGTATGCGCAATAAAGTAGATATAAAAGGAGGAGATTGCAAGGGAGCAACACTTTGAGCTGTTTCATCTACCTACAAGGCCTGTATTTTGAGTTTCTAGTTAGTTTTAAATAAGTATGGGGTTCTGTGATTTCCTTTTTCTGTGATGTCCTCCCCTCTATATAAAAAAAAGTATATACATACCTGCCCATAAATTATCCTCTTTCTTTTTATCCTTCTCACTGCTTACTACATCTTGCTCTGCTTCTTTTTCTTCTGTATCCTGTTCCTTATCTTCTATATGTGCTAAAAGAGGGTTCGTTTTTTTGCCCTTTTTCTTCCTTCCTTTTTTCTTTTTATCTTTTGCTGCTGATTTTCCTTCCCCATCTTCATCTAAATCATCATCTTCCTCTTCCTCTCCACCACTTATCGGTTCATCGTCACTCTCAACACCTGAAAAATAAAAGAGAATAAAAGATATGTTCTAGCTTTACATCTGGTAGGGACTCCAATAACATGGATCATCTTTATTACAATTTAAATCCATTAAGTATCTGCACAAGTAATCAATATTAAACCATAACGTCAGACAGTACTTTCCATCAGAGATACAATGTCTGACCCTAGGATAATTAATCACATGTAACCTCTCATAAACTTTTTCCTTTCATTCTTTTTTTTTTTTTATGTAATGAAGGTGAGGAAGTAATTCCTGTACTCTTCAGCAAGTTCCTTCCAGCTAAAACTCTCCGAAAGCCAGGCCCATTCTCCCGACTCTCTGACTTGTAACACCGGGTACTATAAATTTACTAATTTCTGTGTTTTTTAAATGGGTGTACCACACTCCCAGATATCATCTATTCCTCAGAAAGATTCACTACACATGATCTCCACTGGTTTTCTCCATACAACTGTATGGGTGGGTGCTTCATGCGCAGGGTGGTGTGAAGCGATGGAGTGGTAGTCTAGTTAGTGTTAAGAGCTTCTGCATGCCTTCTCGCTTACAGCTGCCACCGCTGGCTAGCCTCGTGCGAAAAAGGGAGCAGCTCTGCATAAGCCTCCCCCTGCCAGTGCATAGCCTCTCCATCATCGAGACTCCCTGCAGTGCCTCCTCGTGGCCACCCATGGAAACTGGGTACCTTGCGGTTCCAGGCTAAACTGAGGGGGATCTCGGAGCAGCAGGAGGCCCCAGAGGTTCAGGGCCATGGCCCACCGGCGTGTGGACACGCCCTGGCCCTGTACCAACTCCTGCCCCCTAGCCCCCTGGGGTTAATGGGAGGCTCGGGGGAGGTGGGCCCTGCCAGTCCTCCTCCCCCCAGATATAAACCAATCGGCAGTAAAACATATAAATGGAGAGGCTGGGAGGAGGGGAAAAGCCCCTCCCACCCAGCAAGTGAGGCGGACTGTGGGCCCTGCTGGGAGGGCGACTGCTGGAGCGCAGGCTGGGAACGGGGACTACCCGTCTCGCCTGCGCTCTGGTGGCCGCCAGCCCAGAGTGAAGCTTGTGGGGGAAAGCCCTCGGGAACCCCACAGGTGGATGATGGGGCACGCAGCCCGCCACCCCCTTTTATATGGGGCAATGTCGGTGGGGGTGGCAGAGGTGGCATCCACCCGGAGCGACTGCCAGAGGCTGAACCTCAGGCGGGAAGTCAGGGTGGGGGCTTGGAACGTCCGTTCTTTGCGTCAGGATGATCGGTTGCCTCTACTGTCGAGGGAACTGGGGAGGCTGAGAGTTGAGGTGGCTGCTCTCTCGGAGGTGAGGAGGCCTGGCAGCGGCACGACCTGTGTAGGTGGCTACACCTATTACTGGTCGGGCCGCAGCGATGGCCACCATCTCCAGGGAGTAGCCATTGCCGTCTCCAGCAGACTTCAGCCCTCGGTAGTAGAGGTTACTCCTGTTGATGAGCGTATAATGGTATTGAGATTGAAGCTTTCTTTTGGCTTCATGTCTCTTATTGCTGTGTACGCTCCTACCGATGTTTGTAAACTTGACGTGAAAGAGATGTTCTACGCCAAACTTACATCTGTGGCAGACAGATGTCCCCGACGAGATATTCGCATTGTTCTGGGCGACTTCAATGCGGTATCTGGCTGTGATCGAGCTGGCTATGAGATGTCTGTCGGTCCCCATGGTTCAGGAGCTGATGCCGGTAGCGAGAATAGCCTCCTTTTCCGGGACTTTGCTAGGTCCCAGAAATTGAGGATTTCTGGCTCCTGGTACCAGCGCCCAGACCCTCATCGCTGGACATGGTACAGTGATGCGGGTAACGCAGCCAAGGAGATCGACCACATACTTGTTAGCACTCGTTGGAGGATCCTTCAAAATTGCAGGGTGTACAGGAGTGCTGAGTTCTGTGGTACTGACCATAGATTGGTTGTGGCTACCCTCCGAGTCCACTTCAAAACCCCCCAGCGGTCAAATGATCACCCTAGGGTGTTTCATTTGGACAGGCTGAGGGAGGGGGAGTGTGCCCGCGGGTTTGCTGAGGCAATCTCTGATCGTTTCGCAGTGCTTGGCAGTCTGACAGACCCTGTTCTTCTGTGGGATAGCTTTAAGCGTGAAACGCTTGATGCAGCTCAAGATACGATTGGTGTACGCCCGAGAGCAGTACAGAATTCCATCTCGCGGGAGACACTGGAAGCCACAGATGCATGTCGTGCGGCTCGTCTGACAGGGGATCGGGAATTGCACCGTTCTCATGTGCGCAGAACTCGGTCCCTGTTAAGAAGGGACAAGGAACAGTTTATTAGGAGTCTTGCAGAGGAGGTAGAAGGCCATTTCTTAGTAAATGACCTTCGTCCTGCATACCAAGCCCTGAGAAAGCTGAACTCCAAGCCCTCTTCACAGGTGACAGCAGTTCGCTCAGTAAGTGGTCAGATCGTTTCAGATCCTGTTGCGGTGCGGGGACGTTGGGCTGAGTATTTTGAGCAGCTGTACCAGGTTGACCCACCAACAGTTAACTTGGATGCGGGTAGTGTCGAGATCCCGCTGCCAGATCCACCTATCAGTGAGGACCCTCCCTCCCTAACTGAAGTTAGGGGGGCGATTTCCAAGCTGAAGAGTGGTAAAGCAGCTGGTATCTGCGGCATACCAGCTGAACTGTTAAAGGCTGGTGGTGAACCTATGGCACGGGGGTTACATGCTGTCCTGGCTGCCATCTGGCAGTCCGGTTCCGTTCCTCCTGACCTGTTGAGGGGTGTGGTCATCCCTCTCTGGAAGGGGAAGGGGGACCGTTGGGACTGCAGCAATCACCGAGGCATCACACTGCTCAGTGTACCAGGCAAGGTTCTCGCCCACATCCTTCTGAGACGTATCAGAGACCATCTACTGAGGCACCAGAGACTGGAGCAATCCGGATTCACTCCTGGTAAGTCCACAATAGACCGTATCCTCGCGCTTCGAGTCATTGTAGAGCGCCGTCGTGAATTCGGGCGTGGGCTGCTTGCAGCCTACATCGACCTCAAGAAGGCGTTCGATACGGTGCATCGGGAGTCACTTTGGGAGATCCTGAGGCTGAGAGGAATACCAACAAGGATTATTGGACTAATAGCAAGCCTGTATACTGGTACTGAAAGTGCTGTAAAGTGTGGTGGGGGCCTGTCGAGCTTCTTTCCTGTTAGTTCAGGAGTGAGGCAAGGCTGTGTCCTTGCACCAACTCTTTTCAACACTTGCATGGACTGGATACTGGGCAGAGCTACTGTTCAAAGTCATTGTGGGGCAACGCTGGGCAATATCAAAGTTACAGACCTTGACTTTGCTGATGACGTTGCCATTCTATCTGAGTCTTTGGAAACCCTAGTGGCGGCTCTCGATGCATTTAGCAATGAAGCAAAGCCCCTGGGTCTAGAGGTCTCCTGGACCAAGACCAAGGTCCAGGAATTTGGGGACTTGATAGGAGAACCTGTTCAGTCGGTACGTGCTTGCGGCGAGGACATTGAAGTCACAGAGAGCTTTACATACCTTGGTAGTGTAGTTCATAACTCTGGGCTGTCAGACCATGAAGTCAGCAGACGGATTGGCCTGGCAGCAGGGGTCATGAACTCTCTCAACAAGAGTATTTGGAGATGTCGGTACCTGTGCAGAAGGACCAAGCTTCGGGTTTTCAAGGCCCTGATAATGCCAGTTTTGCTATACGGTAGCGAAACCTGGACATTGTCCTGTGCCTTGGAGGCTCGTCTTGAAGCCTTTTGCAATAGGTCCTTGCGCCAGATCATGGGGTACTGTTGGCGGGACCATGTGTCCAACCAACGGTTGCACCGTGAGACTGGCACAAGCCCTGTTATCTGCACAATCCGTGATCGCCAACTCAGGCTATACGGCCACCTGGCTCGCTTTCCTCAGGATGATCCTGCCCATCAGGTCGTCTCTATTCGAGACAACCCTGGGTGGAGGAGGCCTGTGGGACGACCGAGGAAGTCATGGCTTGGGCAGATCGACCAAACCTGCCGTGAAGAACTAGAGATGGGCCGAGTCCCTGCCTGGCGTCTAGCCATGAGGGATCCTCTTAGGTGGAAGCGAAGGGTGGATGCGGCTATGCGCCCCCGTCGGCGTCAGCCCCCATGATGATGATGATGAACTGTTTAATCCAATTGATGTAAGCCAATTTTTCCCCTTTTCTGAGATGGTCCCATTCTGTCAGATGATTTCTCAAGGTCAATTTGTTTGGAAACTGAATGGTTACCTCAATCTGCCATCCGCCATCATTCTAAATATACTTCATCTTTTTGATAGAAAGGTCGAGAAGTTGGTTTTGAATGGCTGGATGCAGCATATGCAATATTATTGACGTACTTCAACAAAGTATCATCACTATTCTGTTACCCAGTCATCCACCATCAACAACCTATCAATTGCATCTTTACCTCAGTATAAAAAAAGGGGGTACAGCTTCATATTACTATAGATGTATCATTTAACCCCTTTGATTCAGGCGATGTGACCATCATGTCATGAAAATATTGTGCTTGAGGGCTGGATGACATGATAATGCTGTCATGGGACAAAATAGCAGCAGGGTGGGTGACATGAACTTACCATCATGAGTGTGAGTGGAAAAGATTTGCCAAAACTCTTGGAGGGTGATTAGACTCATTTAACAATTACGAAGAGGATTTTGCATTATTCCCATCAAGAGTGAGGAATGTAATGTTCGTAAGCCATGACTGGAAAACTGCTGACTCCAAAGAGGATGCCATTTCCATGCTCAGTATCCTATTCCTGAACACTGTGACTGGCAGCACAGGTTGTATTACAGAAAATTTAATATTATGAAATAATAAGACATAAAACAAAAAAACAAAATGTTATTTACTAAACTGAGAGATGATAAGTCTAAGGAAAATAGTCTATTACCATCAGGAAAAAGTAAATCAATAATAAAACAAAATAAATACAGCTGCAGCAGCCTCATTCATTTTCTATCTGTTGCCGCAAAGTACTAATAAATAGGCTAGTATGGAAAGTATGGTAGATGCACACCTGAGATTTTTGTTTGAGTTCCTGGTTGCACACCTGAGTGATTTATAGCAATTAACAATCAAAATAATTATGTAACATGGATATGGAATAAGGAATCTACTAATAGTTTAAAGGACTTTCAAGCACTTTGTTATCTCAAAAGTTCCAAGATGTGTACTCTTGAAGTTCACACTTGGTAACCGTTGCACACTGCACATTTTGATTAATTTTTTGTGCACACCCAAGATCTCATCAAAAAGTATTGTACTTTCCATACTGGTAAATGGTGGGTACTGGGGGGTTTGCCCCCCCTGTCTGGGGTGTAAATAAAAGGTAGGAAAGGTTAGGTTGTGTTATTGGGTTCGCATAATACCTTGGTTTTGAGACTAGAGGGTGCGTCGCTCTTGGCAACAATTACTGGTGGTTAAGAGAATAAAGCTCCCTGATACTGCATGAAGGCCTACTACTCGTGGTATTAGTCAGCAAGTTGTTCTCCATTTGTACCCAGTACATTCCCTTGTATACACCATGCGCTCCCCCAAAACATGTCGAACGCTATGCAGAGATTGCATAAAATACCAATCACCAAAGGTGTGCTCGCATCTTCTCCAAAACTCACCAACAGCATTAGAAACACTCGCGTTTCATCGCATAAATCTACAGTAAACTTGCAACAGCAGGTAACTCCTTGAAGCAGAAACATACAGACGATTTCTAACATTCACTGCCTTCCCTTGATGATAAACCTTATGCCTTACACACGTTTCTTAAACCGCACCGCTTGATACCAACCTTGCGGCACAAAATCTTCGTCACTCGTGTCTGAATCGTAATCTTCATCTTGCAACATCCTCCCTTCTTCTTATATAAAATTGAATCCTTAAAACCCTCCGCCCGTGACGCGCGCTGCTGAGTACGCGGATGAGACAACTATTGCCTAAATCCGGTTTGTAAACGACATACCTAATTCGCTTTTTACCATTTCCAACACAACAAATATCCAAATAAATTAATCTGTGTAAGCAATATAGAAATTACAAAATATTTTCAAAGTTTATTTTGAAAAGATGATGCCTAATATGAGAAGTCGATGGGAAATATAATGTTACAATAGGCGGATTTAAAAATGTCTTTCTATTGCGTGTTTGCGTTCGATCAACTACTCCCCCTTCCCCTCCTCCCTCCCCCTCCCTAAGGCCGGTCAGGATGAATGTCGCAAATAAATTACAATGATACGTTTTTCCACCTTTCTGTATACTTCTGTTTAAACATAAACATTCAATGTACATATTTTCATGCATATAAGTGGAACATATGTATATGTCTATAGATATCTATCTGTGTCTATAATATATATACATGTGAGGGAAATAACTGGTATATTTGGAGGAAAAGCAGGAGTTATTAGAGACAATATGTACATATCTGTATACATACATACATACATACATAATATATATATATATATATATATATATATATATATATATATATATATAAATATATATATATATATGTGTGTGTGTGTGTGTGTGTGTGTGTGTGTGTGTGTGTGTGTGTGTGTGTTTATATATATATATATATATATATATATATATATATATATATATATATATATATATATATATATATATATATATATATATATACATGTATGTATATATTAAAGCCACCTGCGATTAAACAAAGACGGAATCTCGTGAAAGGCTTCCGGGAAAGTCAAAATGAACTTGATTATTTTTATAATCACAGGGCGCATTTTTGACCAAGTCTTATTACTTGGGTGGCATGAAAGTCTCCAGTATAAAAACAAACTAATTTATTTTCTAAATTGAATATTGATAATACATGAAGTCCGAATTGCACACTTATTATCGTTTTTCTCAGTATCCTTTCACTTATTTTTCTTTTTATATTATCTTTTCCTTCAGTGACTTCTTCAAAGGGCCGTGCTTATCCTATAAGGGGTAGGGGTGTCACATCTATTTCCTCCATGGTTGCTTGGGTACTCATAAGCATATTTCCAAGCCTACGGGTCTCTTTCGGGGTATAAGTAAGTACCCATGATTTTAGGAGAGAAATCACTTTGGTCTCGACTTCTGACCAGCACGTTGGGCCTTCTCAGTTGGATTTTATTTGTGTTCTCGCTTGGGTTGCAGAGTTCATGTCTCTCAAAGTGCGTTTTTGAGTGCGTGAGACAACTGGACTTGTGCGCATGACACACTGACTATCAGCAGGGTGGACTACTTTGCAAATCAAGAAAGAAAGCCCAGAAGGATCCATTCGCATTGTGGGAACACTGCATGAAGGTCCGTCCCTCCAGTGTTGCCATTAACCTTCGTTAAGTTAACCCTTAGTCATCTTTTTCTCTCAACTTGCGGATCCGTACCTCCTGGGAGAAAGATCTTTTGCAGTCACACCTTAACTATTTATCAAGATCTTTGTCTTATCATTTTTTTTCTCTTGTAAATGAGCGTGTCTGTGGGCGCTGAGAGTAGTGGCACCGAGGCGGGTGGCGTCCAAGATAAGCGCTTGGCCAGCTGATAGATCTTTTGGAGAAAGTACTTGGATGAAGCTTTGGTATTTCTCGTTCACTCATGGCCTACTTACAAAAGGAGTCCATTCCGATGGGTGTTTGGTTCTCTTGGTAAATTCCACAGATGTTACAATATATGGTAAAAGTGTAGATTACAATTTTAGAGTGTATAGTCATGATACAAAGAGAGACCATGCATGTCGGTGTACGCACACGAACGAACGCACGGGGAAAACAAACAAGGAAACAGTCTGCGGTCGGCTTGAAACCGACTGAAGTGAAACCATCACCATACCAGAAGAGAGAGGGAGAGGGAGAGGGAGAGGGAGAGGGAAAGGGAGAGAGAGAGAGAGAGAGAGAGAGAGAGAGAGAGAGAGAGAGAGAGAAAGAGAAAGAAAGAAAGAAAGAAATCGGACACAGGAACATTCCGTAATTGTTTTCTTACTCTTGGAATAATAACAACCACCACCATGTTCTCCCACAACCCTAACTGATTGCCTCCCAACACCTTTGCTTCCCAACCTCTCTTGTTTTTCTTCGCATAAGACGAACGCTGAAATATCTGTGAGCGATCCGTAGAAATATCTGCCAGGCTGTAGAGGTAGTCGGACTTTTTCTCTTAATAGTACATTCTCCTTCAACCCAACAAATCCTCTCCAGTGGCAGAGCACAGCGGATACTAACCTCAACTACACCGAGCCCGGACACTTCAATTCGAAGAGCCTCTTGAAGTTCATGTCACCCAACTTACTCGTGGCTTGCTGGCCTGCCTAAACCCTGCCTTTGCCGTGCCTTCTTTATGTCTCTTTAGTCAGCCATATGAGACACCCTTAGTGCTGTGCGGCTTGCCTAATGTGCATGCCACTATTGTCATTATCATCTTCCCCGCTAGAATCTGAATTGTAAATAGCTTCGCCAAGGAGGTTATGTTTTGGGTAGCGTTGGCTAGTTTGTTCATATATTCATTAGTAGATGCCATGAAGTTCGTTGTGTGAATCATGTTCCTGATCCAGGATTTTTTAAGGATTCATTAGCAGTGCGAGAGAGGGACAACTTAAACTCTTTGAAACTTAAATTGCTACTATTATCATTATTGTTGTTATTCTTCGTCTTAACATTATCGTCATTATTAATGTAATTCTTCAAGAGTGAGTATTTTTATTGCATCAGTGACCCATCTGCTTTGGCGGAGGTGTGCGCTCTCTGAGTGCTTCTTGTTATAATTGTTATCATTGTCATTGTGATTGTCACTAGCATCCTTTCATACAACCATCGCTGTTATCATGAACGCTACCATTATTGTTACTAAATGCTATTATGATTGGTGTTGTTATTGTTCAATGAATAGATTGGGGGTGAAACTACTTATTAAAGTAAAGTGTAAGAGAGGAAAATAGGAAGATTAAAAGGAAAGGGAACGATTAACTTATGTCTAAGTAAAATCATAGGAAGATACTCACGTGTTTTTATTCTGTTAATGAAATTTATTATTGATTTATAATTAGTAGGGAAAGGGAGGGTATAGAGTGCACCTTAAAGGTGAATGAAGTTAGAACATTGCTTGTTTATATTATAATATTTATTGCTAAGATTTACATTATGCTATGACACAATTCATATATAGATACACATAGATTTATGTACATATGCATATATAGGTGTATATGTATATAAATATATACACATATTTATGTCTATATACACATATTTATGTCTATATATATACACACGTCTCTCTCTCTCTCTCTCTCTCTCTCTCTCTCTCTCTCTCTCTCTCTCTCTCTCTCTCTCTCTATATATATATATATATATATATATATATATATATATATATATATATATATATATATATACGCAAGCACACAGTAACGTGTATACAAAAATGGAAATGAAAACGGCTACAATAAAAAATGAAAGTAAATTGTTACGTTTCAAGGTGTCCACGAATTTAACTTCAGACAAACGATTAACGGAAATGGATATTTGTCCGTTTTAAGAGGGAACTTGCAGTGTTCGAAACGTATCGATTTACACACACACACACACACACACACACACACACACACACACACACACACACACATATATATATATATATATATATATATATATATATATATATATATATGTGTGTGTGTGTGTCTGTGTGTGTGTGTGTGTGTGTGTATGTGTGTATATATGTGTAATACACACACACACACACACACACACACACACACACACACACACACACACACACACACACACATATATATATATATATATATATATATATATGTGTGTGTGTGTGTGTGTGTGTGTGTGTGTGTGTGTGTGTGTGTGTATGTATGTATATGTGTATGTATGCGTGTGTGTATATATGTATGTATATATATATATATATATATATATATATATATATATATGCATATATAAACAGACACACACACACACACACACACACACACACACACACACACACACACACACACACATATATATATATATATATATATATATATATATATATATATATATATATACATGTATATATATATTTGAATATACATGTAGCTATATATATTATATATACATACGTGATATATAGATAGATAGATAGAGAAATAAGCAAATATATATAGATACATATCAATACATATGCATATATAATATATATATTAAACATGTACACCCGCACGCAAACACACACATCAATGTACACAAACACACGCACACACACACACATGTGACCTTTATAGAAGGAATTCCTTCTAAAGCTCATGTTTATAAATAGTAATGAAATTCAACACACACACACATACACACGGGCGAAGACACATACATACACAAACACATAATTATAATGATTAATGTTTGTATATATATATATATATATATATATATATATATATGTATGTATATATTATATGTATATAAATAAACGTATATACTCATTTGTATATATATACATACATATGCATATATTCATATGTGTGTGGACATGCATATATGTAACACACACACACACACATACACACACACACACATACACACACACACACACACACACGCATATCTATCTATCTATATATATATGTATATATATATGCATATCTATATATATACATATCTATATATACATATCTATACATATATACATAGATATATGTATATAAATATTCATATATGTATTTGTGTATTTATGTGTCTTCGTCCGTGTGTATGCCTGTGTGTGTGTGTGTTTAATTTGATTACTATTTATAAAGAGCATTAGAAGGAATTTCCTTCTTTAAAGGCCATGAAAGATGCTCAACCATGACGAAACATCTAGAATGGATATGCAAGCTTGAAGTTTTAACTTTGAAGTGCAATATAAAAATCACAGTGCTGCTATTCTAAACACTACCACACCATGTGAAGGTCTTAGCATCCTGTGGTACTCCGCTGGTAAATTATGAGATAGATGATAGGTCCAAGGAAGGAATCCTGTGGCACTCCGCTGGTAAATTATGAGATAGATGATAGGTCCAAGGAAAGAATCCTGTGGTACTCCAATGGTAAATTATGAGATAGATGATAGGTCCAAGGAAGGAATCCTGTGGCACTCCGCTGGTAAATTATGAGATAGATGATAGGTCCAAGGAAGGAATCCTGAGGTACTCCGCTGGTAAATTATGAGATAGATGACAGGTCCAAGGAAGGAATCCTGAGGTACTCCGCTGGTAAATTATGAGATAGATGATAGGTCCAAGGAGGGAATCCTGTGGTACTCCACTGGTAAATTATGAGATAGATGATAGGTCCAAGGAAGGGATCCTGTGGCACTCCGCTGGTAAATTATGAGATAGATGATAGGTCCAAGGAAGGAATCCTGTGGCACTCCGCTGGTAAATTATGAGATAGATGATAGGTCCAAGGAAGGAATCCTGTGGCACTCCGCTGGTAAATTATGAGATAGATGATAGGTCCAAGGAAGGAATCCTGTGGCACTCCGCTGGTAAATTATGAGATAGATGATAGGTCCAAGGAAGGGATCCTGTGGCACTCCGCTGGTAAATTATGAGATAGATGATAGGTCCAAGGAAGGAATCCTGTGGCACTCCGCTGGTAAATTATGAGATAGATGATAGGTCCAAGGAAGGGATCCTGTGGCACTCCGCTGGTAAATTATGAGATAGATGATAGGTCCAAGGAAGGAATCCTGTGGCACTCCGCTGGTAAATTATGAGATAGATGATAGGTCCAAGGAAGGAATCCTGTGGCACTCCGCTGGTAAATTATGAGATAGATGATAGGTCCAAGGAAGGGATCCTGTGGCACTCCGCTGGTAAATTATGAGATAGATGATAGGTCCAAGGAAGGAATCCTGTGGCACTCCGCTGGTAAATTATGAGATAGATGATAGGTCCAAGGAAGGGATCCTGTGGCACTCCGCTGGTAAATTATGAGATAGATGATAGGTCCAAGGAAGGGATCCTGTGGCACTCCGCTGGTAAATTATGAGATAGATGATAGGTCCAAGGAAGGAATCCTGTGGCACTCCGCTGGTAAATTATGAGATAGATGATAGGTCCAAGGAAGGAATCCTGTGGTACTCCGCTGGTAAATTATGAGATAGATGATAGGTCCAAGGAAGGAATCCTGTGGCACTCCGCTGGTAAATTATGAGATAGATGATAGGTCCAAGGAAGGAATCCTGTGGCACTCCGCTGGTAAATTATGAGATAGATGATAGGTCCAAGGAAGGAATCCTGTGGCACTCCGCTGGTAAATTATGAGATAGATGATAGGTCCAAGGAAGGGATCCTGTGGCACTCCGCTGGTAAATTATGAGATAGATGATAGGTCCAAGGAAGGAATCCTGTGGCACTCCGCTGGTAAATTATGAGATAGATGATAGGTCCAAGGAAGGAATCCTGTGGCACTCCGCTGGTAAATTATGAGATAGATGATAGGTCCAAGGAAGGGATCCTGTGGCACTCCGCTGGTAAATTATGAGATAGATGATAGGTCCAAGGAAGGAATCCTGTGGCACTCCGCTGGTAAATTATGAGATAGATGATAGGTCCAAGGAAGGGATCCTGTGGCACTCCGCTGGTAAATTATGAGATAGATGATAGGTCCAAGGAAGGAATCCTGTGGCACTCCGCTGGTAAATTATGAGATAGATGATAGGTCCAAGGAAGGAATCCTGTGGCACTCCGCTGGTAAATTATGAGATAGATGATAGGTCCAAGGAAGGGATCCTGTGGCACTCCGCTGGTAAATTATGAGATAGATGATAGGTCCAAGGAAGGAATCCTGTGGCACTCCGCTGGTAAATTATGAGATAGATGATAGGTCCAAGGAAGGGATCCTGTGGCACTCCGCTGGTAAATTATGAGATAGATGATAGGTCCAAGGAAGGGATCCTGTGGCACTCCGCTGGTAAATTATGAGATAGATGATAGGTCCAAGGAAGGAATCCTGTGGCACTCCGCTGGTAAATTATGAGATAGATGATAGGTCCAAGGAAGGAATCCTGTGGTACTCCGCTGGTAAATTATGAGATAGATGATAGGTCCAAGGAAGGAATCCTGTGGCACTCCGCTGGTAAATTATGAGATAGATGATAGGTCCAAGGAAGGAATCCTGTGGCACTCCGCTGGTAAATTATGAGATAGATGATAGGTCCAAGGAAGGAATCCTGTGGCACTCCGCTGGTAAATTATGAGATAGATGATAGGTCCAAGGAAGGGATCCTGTGGTGGAGTTACTCCGCTGGTAAATTATGAGATAGATGATAGGTCCAAGGAAGGGATCCTGTGGTGGAGTTACTCCGCTGGTAAGTTATGAGATAGATGATAGGTCCAAGGAAGGAATCCTGTGGCACTCCGCTGGTAAATTATGAGATAGATGATAGGTCCAAGGAAGGAATCCTGTGGCACTCCGCTGGTAAATTATGAGATAGATGATAGGTCCAAGGAAGGAATCCTGTGGCACTCCGCTGGTAAATTATGAGATAGATGATAGGTCCAAGGAAGGGATCCTGTGGTACTCCGCTGGTAAATTATGAGATAGATGATAGGTTCAAGGAAGGAATCAAGTGGTACTCCAATGGTAAATTATTAGATAGATGATAGGTTCAAGGAAGGAATCCTGTGGTACTCCAATGGTAAATTATTAGATAGATGATAGGTCCAAGGAAGGAATCCTGTGGTACTCCGCTGGTAAATTATTAGATAGATGATAGGTTCAAGGAAGGAATCCTGTGGTGGAGTTACTCCGCTGGTAAATTATGAGATAGATGATAGGTCCAAGGAAGGAATCCTGTGGTACTCCAATGGTAAATTATGAGATAGATGATAGGTCCAAGGAAGGAATCCTGTGGTACTCCAATGGTAAATTATGAGATAGATGATAGGTCCAAGGAAGGAATCCTGTGGCACTCCAATGGTAAATTATGAGATAGATGATAGGTCCAAGGAAGGAATCCTGTGGTACTCCGCTGGTAAATTATGAGATAGATGATAGGTCCAAGGAAGGAATCCTGTGGTACTCCGCTGGTAAATTATGAGATAGATGATAGGTCCAAGGAAGGAATCCTATGGTACTCCGCTGGTAAATTATGAGATAGATGATAGGTCCAAGGAAGGAATCCTGTGGTACTCCGCTGGTAAATTATGAGATAGATGATAGGTCCAAGGAAGGAATCCTGTGGCACTCCGCTGGTAAATTATGAGATAGATGATAGGTCCAAGGAAGGAATCCTGTGGTACTCCGCTGGTAAATTATGAGATAGATGATAGGTCCAAGGAAGGAATCCTGTGGCACTCCGCTGGTAAATTATGAGATAGATGATAGGTCCAAGGAAGGAATCCTGTGGCACTCCGCTGGTAAATTATGAGATAGATGATAGGTCCAAGGAAGGGATCCTGTGGTACTCCGCTGGTAAATTATGAGATAGATGATAGGTCCAAGGAAGGAATCCTGTGGTACTCCGCTGGTAAATTATGAGATAGATGATAGGTCCAAGGAAGGAATCAAGTGGTACTCCGCTGGTAAATTATGAGATAGATGATAGGTCCAAGGAAGGAATCCTGTGGTACTCCGCTGGTAAATTATGAGATAGATGATAGGTCCAAGGAAGGAATCCTGTGGCACTCCGCTGGTAAATTATGAGATAGATGATAGGTCCAAGGAAGGGATCCTGTGGTGGAGTTACTCCGCTGGTAAATTATGAGATAGATGATAGGTCCAAGGAAGGAATCCTGTGGCACTCCGCTGGTAAATTATGAGATAGATGATAGGTCCAAGGAAGGAATCCTGTGGTACTCCGCTGGTAAATTATGAGATAGATGATAGGTCCAAGGAAGGAATCCTGTGGCACTCCGCTGGTAAATTATGAGATAGATGATAGGTCCAAGGAAGGAATCCTGTGGTACTCCGCTGGTAAATTATGAGATAGATGATAGGTCCAAGGAAGGAATCCTGTGGTACTCCGCTGGTAAATTATGAGATAGATGATAGGTCCAAGGAAGGAATCCTGTGGCACTCCGCTGGTAAATTATGAGATAGATGATAGGTCCAAGGAAGGATTATTATTGTGCCACTCTGTGAGTATTTCCACATCACGAAAACAAATTACACTGAACACGAGTAGAGGCAGAACACTGCAGAAGCTCCCAAGATATCGCAGTGCTGGAGGCTTAGAGAAACACACTTCTCTACCATTCCTTGCCTAACGGATTGGCTTGGCATAAAATGTGAGCTTTGTCCGCTGAGGATAGCTCCTGTAGATTTCCCTTTCTCAAGACGAAGGTGGGGTCGCGACTCATTCTGTAATTGGACGAAGGGAAAGCGTCCCCCGTCTCTGTTGAATCGTACGGGGTCCCATCGCCCCAGGTCAGTTCTCCGTGTCTCTCCTGCAGGTCCACGAAAAGGTCGACTCCTTTTTCTGCGAAGTGTAAGGGAAACTTTGATTTTGGTTTTTGAGAATCTTTGTTTCGAGGAAAGTTTGTATCAAAAGGTAGGGTTCAGTATTAAAGTGCGCATTTCCTTATATGCACCATTCATCTACAGTCGCTTCTACCAGCAATACTATTCTACATGTAAAGTACACTTACTACTACAGTATAAAGTCATAACCTATAAAAAATAGGAAACCATTTTAATGAAAAGGGGAAAATACAGTTACTAACCGGTAGATTCCATGATTTCCATAGCGGCATACCATTGCTGTAGTGTCTTGGTCATGGCAAGCCGGTGTCCGGGAATCTTCCTGCAGAAAGCCAGGGCCGCCTCGAAGGTCATATATTTCGGCACGCGTAAATACAAGAACTTGTCCTCTTCGACCGAGTACTCTCCGGCAACCGACTCTGCAGAGACGAGAGCGAAGTCGGGAATAAGTACAGCGCAAAGATATGAAATGCGAAACTGTCGTAGTCAGCCCATGTTGTCATGCAAAAAACCATTATTCTCCCAGCTGGGATCGTCAAGCCCTCATGA
>NC_091570.1:36530329-36532829 GCF_042767895.1 Penaeus vannamei
TATAAAGTATAAAGAAGTATATAGAAGTATAAAGTATAAAGAAGTATATAGAAGTATAAAGTATAAAGAAGTATATAGAAGTATAAAGTATAAAGAAGTATATAGAAGCATAAAGTATATAGAAGTATAAAGTATAAAGAAGTATATAGAAGTATAAAGTATAAAGAAGTATATAGAAGTATAAAGTATATAGAAGCATAAAGTATAAAGAAGTATATAGAAGTATAAAGTATAAAGAAGTATATAGAAGTATAAAGTATAAAGAAGTATATAGAAGTATAAAGTATATAGAAGTATATAGAAGTATAAAGTATAAAGAAGTATATAGAAGTATAAAGTATATAGAAGTATAAAGTATAAAGAAGTATATAGAAGTATAAAGTATAAAGAAGTATATAGAAGTATAAAGTATATAGAAGCATAAAGTATAAAGAAGTATATAGAAGTATAAAGTATAAAGAAGTATATAGAAGTATAAAGTATAAAGAAGTATATAGAAGTATAAAGTATAAAGAAGTATATAGAAGCATAAAGTATAAAGAAGTATATAGAAGTATAAAGTATAAAGAAGTATATAGAAGTATAAAGTATAAAGAAGTATATAGAAGTATAAAGTATATAGAAGTATATAGAAGTATAAAGTATAAAGAAGTATATAGAAGTATAAAGTATATAGAAGTATAAAGTATAAAGAAGTATATAGAAGTATAAAGTATAAAGAAGTATATAGAAGTATAAAGTATAAAGAAGTATATAGAAGTATAAAGTATAAAGAAGTATAAAGAAGTATAAAGTATAAAGAAGTATAAAGAAGTATAAAGTATAAAGAAGTATATAGAAGTATAAAGTATAAAGAAGTATATAGAAGTATAAAGTATAAAGAAGTATATAGAAGTATAAAGTATAAAGAAGTATAAAGAAGTATAAAGTATAAAGAAGTATATAGAAGTATAAAGTATAAAGAAGTATATAGTATAAAGTATAAAGAAGTATATAGAAATATAAAGTATAAAGAAGTATATAGAATTATAAAGTATATAGAAGTATAAAGTATAAAGAAGTATATAGAAGTATAAAGTATATAGAAGTATAAATTATAAAGAAGTATATAGAAGTATAAAGTATAAAGAAGTATAAAGAAGTATAAAGTATAAAGAAGTATATAGAAGTATAAAGTATAAAGAAGTATAAAGAAGTATAAAGTATAAAGAAGTATATAGAAGTATAAAGTATAAAGAAGTATATAGAAGTATAAAGTATATAGAAGTATAAATTATAAAGAAGTATATAGAAGTATAAAGTATAAAGAAGTATATAGAAGTATAAAGTATAAAGATATAGAAGTACAAAGTATATAGAAGTATAAAGTATAAAGAAGTATATAGAAGTATAAAGTATATAGAAGTATAAAGTATAAAGAAGTATATAGAAGTATAAAGTATAAAGAAGTATATAGAAGTATAAAGTATAAAGAAGTATATAGAAGTATAAAGTATAAAGAAGTATATAGAAGTATAAAGTATATAGAAGTATAAAGTATAAAGAAGTATATAGAAGTATAAAGTATATAGAAGTATAAAGTATAAAGAAGTATATAGAAGTATAAAGTATATAGAAGTATAAAGTATAAAGAAGTATATAGAAGTATAAAGTATATAGAAGTATAAAGTATAAAGAAGTATATAGAAGTATAAAGTATATAGAAGTATAAAGTATAAAGAAGTATATAGAAGTATAAAGTATAAAGAAGTATAAAGTATAAAGAAGTATATAGAAGTATAAAGTATATAGAAGTATAAAGTATATAGAAGTATAAAGTATAAAGAAGTATATAGAAGTATAAAGTATAAAGAAGTATATAGAAGTATAAAGTATATAGAAGTATATAGAAGTATAAAGTATAAAGAAGTATATAGAAGTATAAAGTATATAGAAGTATAAAGTATAAAGAAGTATATAGAAGTATAAAGTATAAAGAAGTATATAGAAGTATAAAGTATATAGAAGTATAAAGTATAAAGAAGTATATAGAAGTATAAAGTAAAAAGAAGTATATAGAAGTATAAAGTATAAAGAAGTATATAGAAGTATAAAGTATAAAGAAGTATATAGAAGTATAAAGTATATAGAAGTATAAAGTATAAAGAAGTATATAGAAGTATAAAGTATAAAGAAGTATATAGAAGTATAAAGTATAAAGAAGTATATAGAAGTATAAAGTATAAAGAAGTATATAGAAGTATAAAGTATATAGAAGTATAAAGTATAAAGAAGTATATAGAAGTATAAAGTATATAGAAGTATAAAGTATAAAGAAGTATATAGAAGTATAAAGTATATAGAAGTATAAAGTATAAAGAAGTATATAGAAGTATAAAGTATATAGAAGTATAAAGTATAAAGAAGTATATAGAAGTATAAAGTATATAGAAGTATAAAGTATATAGAAGTATAAAGTATAAAGAAGTATATAGAAGTATAAAGTATAAAGAAGTATATA
>NC_091570.1:36537829-36545329 GCF_042767895.1 Penaeus vannamei
TTTTTTTTTTTTTTAACCAAAACAGGGTCTCCAAAATTATACTAAATGTTCATTACCAAACTTAAAGCAAGTAAATCCTCCCCTTTCGGTTCTTTATTCGAAAGACTCCCAAAGGAGTTTGAGTACGAAATAAGTATGAAACAGATTTTCAACCCTTTTTAGAGTAGGGTGTCTTCCCAGAGCTTTGGAAAAGAGGTACCATTACAATACCCAAAAAAGAAAAAAAAATCAAATTTATGACCTAGAGGTTATCATAAACATTTGTCGCCCAGATAATATTGGAACACATAAAACTTAACATAAAAGGTAGTTCGACCTCACATTAAAGGCAGAACTACGAGACCTAGACTAACCGCAAACTATGGCACGAATAGTGTTGATAGATTTCCAAAAGGGAATTCGATCATATAGAGCACCCTGTAGCCATTAGAAAGCCTTTTCTTTCGATTTTGCCGTCCATCACTGCCATCTTTTATTGCAACCTTCCCCTGAGGTCTCCAGCACAGTATCAAAAATCAACACTGTTTCAGAGTGGGACGAATGAACATGCGGTGTACCCCAAGGAACTCATTTAGGTCCCATCCTATTCCTGGCTGTCATTCACAACCTCTGCAGAACCTTTCAAATCCATGTAAGATATGTAGGTGATTTGAATGTGTCTGAAATTATAAATGCATTGAATGGTGTAGAATTTGATATGAAAAAAAAAAAAAAAAAAAAAAACTAAATCAACACTCTAGAGAATGTGCTCAGATCAAAATGGTACCAAAACCACTGAATTGTGAATCGATGTTTTTATGTCCTCCAAAGAGACCATTAGTTTTCCAACAGCCCACTTTAACTGAAAACCACCTAACAATAACTTACACTTGTAAACTCGTACGTATTCATATTGACTCCTAATTGCCATGGAATGACAATGAAAACTGTTTTCTATTGAACATGAATAAATGTCTCTATATTTTATATAGAGCACGCCAATCAGGCTCTAGGATCCAGACTACTTTCACCCATAAAAACTTCTCCAGAGTCTGCAAGCCCTGTGTGGCACCCAGAGCTTACCCAGACGAAACATCTTCAACTTGAACGGGTTCGAAATAGATGTTTTAGAATCATTCTGGGCCATTAATATGAGAGTTACGATAATGCGTTAAGGGGATGCTGGATAAAAGGTGTCCACTATCCTCATGAGTGTCGAGTACACCATTAACTGTCTTTGGTATTCAAAAACTATTGGACAGTAGAAAGGAACTAACATTCCGGTTGGATGTAATTTTTACTTACATATCTATGTATGTGATAGCGTTTATATATATATATATATATATATATATATATATATATATATATATATATATATATATATATGTGTGTGTGTGTGTGTGTGTGTGTGTGTGTGTGTGTGTGTGTGTGTGTGTGTATGTGTGTGTGTGTATATATATATACATATATTTATACATACACATACATGCACACACACACACACACACACACACACACACACACACACACACACACAGACACACACACATGTATATATATATATATATATATATATATATATATATATATATATATATATATATATGTATATATATATGCATACACATACATATATATATATATATATATATATATATATATATATATATATACATATATATATATATATATATATATATGTATATATGTATGTATGTATATATGTATATGTATATACATACATACATACATACATTTATATATATATATATATATATATATATATATATATATTCATATATATATATATATATATATATATATTCATATATATATATATATATATATATATATATATATATATATATGTATGTGTGTGTGTGTGTGTGTGTGTGTGTGTGTGTGTGTGTGTGTGTGTGTGTGTGTGTGTTTATATATAAGCATATAAGGGAAGACCTTTAGATGATTCGTGTTAAGGATTGGGATTAGATTCTGGGTCAACAGCTAGCAAATTTTACAAATGCCTGTATCAGTTTAATCAGCAAATAATTTTGACGCGAGTTCCTATTTGTGGAAAAAGGATCAAGAATTCACAAATTATTATACACTAATTCAAAAACTTGAATGAGGAATCTGCATGCCCCTAAGTGTATCTATAGCATTGCTACACTCAAAAATATTCTCATATTATAAATGCAGTCATTAAAGAATATTCTCTCACTGTGAGAGTAAAAAGTAAGTAACCTCAGTTAACATGCCGTAGTAAAAACCACCTCTAAATGATTGCACAATAAAATTACACTACAATTCGATGGAAGGTCTCTTAACAAGTATCAATTGAGTTACCCTTCTAGTCATGAACTTCGCTTTCCGTTTTCTATAATGCAGATAATCATTAAAAACTGCGCAAGAAGGCTAGCGTTAACTATCATATATCTACAAGGAAGTACTTTTACTAACAACACTCTCTCTCTGAGTGTGAATATATATATATATATGCACACACACACACATACATACACACACACACATATGTATTTATCTCTCTCTCTCTCTCTCTCTCTCTCTCTCTCTCTCTCTCTATCTCTATCTCTCTCTCTCTCTCTCTCTCTCTCTCTCTATATATATATATATATATATATATATATATATGTATATATATATATATATACATACATACATACATATATTTACACAGATAGATAGATAGATAGATAGATAGATATGCACATGTACACACACACACACATACACACACACACACACACACACACACACACACACACACACACACACACACACACACATATATATATATATATATATATATATATATATATATATATATATATATATATATATATATGCGAGGGGCATTTCATTTCGGATATCCCGTACACCCTACCCGGAGATCCGAAAATAATCTGGAACTCCTTAAAAGATTCTTAGGTAATCGGGAAATCCTCAAGAAATTTCAAAATCCTAAAATCCCGCAGCATTTTTTTTCAGCATCATGGTAAGAATACCAAAGAAATCAATAAAAAGTGTCAAAAAATCGATAGAGTATTTTACTGGGCGATACACTCGAATCTCACCCTACATCACTCCGCTGAGCGAAGTACTTAAGTGGCGTCTATGAATAGTCTGAGTACTTCGCTGAGCCAAATATTTCCCTCACTTAGGCGGGTCGCTTGAGTGTAGGTTAGATATTTTATTTAACCTACTTTCAAGGAATTCGTAAGTTTCACCGCAAAACAAAACATCTTTCATGTCAATATATAATAACTACACATTTTTATAGCGCCATGTACATGAACAGAAATGAATATATTGCGGTATATATTAACCGATTTGTTTAAAATCCGCGTCCGATTGCATACCGTCGAGTCCCAAATGCTTCGTGTTTCTTTCGAACCTGGCACTGAAAATTTCGAAATGGAACAAACCTTGACTTTGACCCCCAAGCACAAGAGGACTTGTAATTGGACTAAAGATGATGGGTTGAGCCTCTTGGAACTAATAGAGGTGAAGGAGATAATAAAGGGGAAATCTGGGCCGAACCTTACAGTTCAAGACAAGCGCAAGGCTTGGGAGTGGATTCACTCCCGCCACAGTGTCACTAGCACTTTCATTTCTGCAGAGATTGCACGTGTTCGATTTGTACGAGGGCTTACTTGACCTCTGATCATGTCGGTCACATAAATTAATCTTTCTCGATCTAATTTGAACCGTTTATTCAACTCGTGATCACGGCGATATTTATCAAAATACTGAGTATCCTTAAGTGTACTTAGCAGACGAAATTTCATGGATGCATCACTCAATTTTCAGTAGTTTACTTAAATCTTATTAAGCAAACTACTCAGCGTCCCTAATTGCACTCAACTGGACTATGTGGTCCACGCAACCAAGGTCTATATAAGTACTTATATAGACCTTGCACGCAATAGCACTGGGAGTAGCACAAAAGCGAGTGAAGCTACGAAGTAGAGTTGTGGTGAGCAGTTATAGTGATCACGAGTTGAATAGACGGTCCAGATTAGATCGAGAAGGATTGATTTATGTGACCGACATGATCAGAGGTCAAGTAAGCCCTCGTACAAATCTTACACGTGCTATCTCTGCAGAAATGAAAGTGCTAGTGACACTGCGGCGGGAATGAATCCACTCCCAAGCCTTGCGTTTGTCCTTTATTATCTCCTTCACCTCTATTAGTTCCAAGAGGCTCAACCTATCATCTTCAGTCCAATTACAAGTCCTCTTGTGCTTGGGGGTTAAAGGTAAGTTTTGTTCCTTTTCGAATTTTTCGGCGGCAGGTTCGAAAGAAACACGAAGCATTTGGGACTTGACGGTATGCAATCGGACGCGGCTTTTAAACAAATCGGTTAATATATACCGCAATATATTCATTTTTTTTTATGTATATGGCGCTTTAAAAATGTGTAATTATCTTATACTGACATGAAAAATATTTTTGTTTTAAGGTCAAACATAAAATTTGCTTGAAAGTAGGTTAAATGAAATATCTAACCTACACTCAAGCGACCCGCCAAAGCGAGGGAAATACTTGGCTCAGCGAAGTACTCAGACATTTCATAGACACCACTTAAGTACTTCGCTCAGCGGAGTGATGTAGGGTGAGATTCGAGTGTATCGCTCAGCAAAATACTATCTTGATAAATACCGCCCCAGATATCAAAGGTATAGCTTACAGCACACTTGTAAGTCCAACGCTTTCGTACTGTAGGGTTTTATAGGACCCCTACACCAAGTGATAGACATAACTAATACCTTGAATTCTATTTTGCCAATATACTTAATTTGTATCAAACGCAAATATCCCTAGGTGTGGCCGCCATGGTGCTACGGTAACAAGCACAAGCTGGGAAGGAACGGTCGGTGATCCAGCGCAATAGTTAGAATCCTACCCAGGGTCTGTTATTAGGAAGGGCATCCACTAACGATCTCCCTCTGCCAAAACCAAAGTCCTTCAAAATAAAGTGTCGCCTAGCCCTGTAGAGAGAGCTCAAGGACGCAAAAGCGCCTGCCTGGCTTATTTTACGACTAACATCCATATTTGCGTACCAACGTTTTGCAGCGGGATATCTTTGCGCACTGGAACTCACGCCAAGACTGATGTGGGTATAATGTTTGGCTGAATACCACAGGATGGCTTTACTTAATACCACAGGATGGCTTTACTTAATACCACAGGATGGCTTTACGTAATACCACGGGATGACTTTACTTAATACCACAGGATGGCTTTACTTAATACCACAGGATGGCTTTACTTAATACCACAGGATGGCTTTACGTAATACCACAGGATGGCTTTACGTAATACCACAGGATGGCTTTACGTAATACCACAGGATGGCTTTACTTAATACCACAGGATGGCTTTACTTAATACCACAGGATGGCTTTACTTAATACCACAGGATGGCTTTACTTAATACCACAGGATGGCTTTACTTAATACCACAGGATGGCTTTACTTAATACCACAGGATGGCTTTACTTAATACCACAGGATGGCTTTACTTAATACCACAGGATGGCTTTACTTAATACCACAGGATGGCTTTACTTAATACCACAGGATGGCTTTACTTAATACCACAGGATGGCTTTACTTAATACCACAGGATGGCTTTACGTAATACCACAGGATGGCTTTACGTAATACCGCAGGATGGCTTTACTTAATACCACAGGATGGCTTTACGTAATACCACAGGATGGCTTTACTTAATACCACAGGATGGCTTTATGTAATACCACAGGATGGCTTTATGTAATACCACAGGATGGCTTTATGTAATACCACAGGATGGCTTTATGTAATACCACAGGATGGCTTTACTTAATACACCAGAATGGCTTTACTTAATACCACAGGATGGCTTTACTTAATACCACAGGATGGCTTTACTTAATACCACAGGATGGCTTTACTTAATACCACGGGATGACTTTACTTAATACACCAGGATGGCTTTACTTAATACCACAGGATGGCTTTACTTAATACCACAGGATGGCTTTCCTTAATACCACAGGATGGCTTTACTTAATACCACAGAATGACTTTACTTAATACCACGGGATGGCTTTACTTAATACCACAGGATGGCTTTACTTAATACCACAGAATGACTTTACTTAATACCACGGGATGGCTTTACTTAATACCACAGGATGGCTTTCCTTAATACCACAGGATGGCTTTCCTTAATACCACAGGATGGCTTTACTTAATACCACAGGATGGCTTTACTTAATACCACAGGATGGCTTTACTTAATACCACAGGATGGCTTTACTTAATACGACAGGATGGCTTTACTTAATACGACAGGATGGCTTTACTTAATACGACAGGATGGCTTTACTTAATACCACAGGATGGCTTTACTTAATACCACAGGATGGCTTTACTTAATACCACAGGATGGCTTTACTTAATACCACAGGATGGCTTTACTTAATACCACAGGATGGCTTTACGTAATACCACAGGATGGCTTTACGTAATACCACAGGATGGCTTTACTTAATACCACAGGATGGCTTTACTTAATACCACAGGATGGCTTTACTTAATACCACAGGATGGCTTTACTTAATACCACAGGATGGCTTTACTTAATACCACAGGATGGCTTTACTTAATACCACAGGATGGCTTTACTTAATACCACAGGATGGCTTTACTTAATACCACAGGATGGCTTTACTTAATACACCAGGATGGCTTTACTTAATACCACAGGATGGCTTTACTTAATACCACAGGATGGCTTTACTTAATACCACAGGATGGCTTTACTTAATACCACAGGATGGCTTTACTTAATACCACAGGATGGCTTTACTTAATACACCAGGATGGCTTTACTTAATACACCAGGATGGCTTTACTTAATACCACAGGATGGCTTTACTTAATACCACAGGATGGCTTTACTTAATACCACAGGATGGCTTTACTTAATACCACAGGATGGCTTTACTTAATACCACAGGATGGCTTTACTTAATACCACAGGATGGCTTTACTTAATACCACAGGATGGCTTTACTTAATACACCAGGATGGCTTTACTTAATACCACAGGATGGCTTTACTTAATACCACAGGATGGCTTTACTTAATACACCAGGATGGCTTTACTTAATACCACAGGATGGCTTTACTTATTACCACAGGATGGCTTTACTTAATACCACAGGATGGCTTTACTTAATACCACAGGATGGCTTTACTTAATACCACAGGATGGCTTTACTTAATACCACAGGATGGCTTTACTTAATACCACAGGATGGCTTTACTTAATACCACAGGATGGCTTTACTTAATACCACAGGATGGCTTTACTTATTACCACAGGATGGCTTTACTTAATACACCAGGATGGCTTTACTTATTACCACAGGATGGCTTTACTTAATACCACAGGATGGCTTTACTTAATACCACAGGATGGCTTTACGTAATACCACAGGATG
>NC_091570.1:36552829-36557829 GCF_042767895.1 Penaeus vannamei
AAAAGTCGCAAAACCGCATAATGATGATGATATAAGAGCCAGAAATGACTAATGTGTTTCTCTTGGTTGGAGAAAATGTGGTTTTAGAAGAGCCTAGTGACATCATTAGCCTGGCTGCCACAAAAACTCGTTTGATCTCGAGTAAAATCAGGTTATAGTTTCTAAACGACGAGAAGGGCATGATTTGCAGAAAACGGATACCTAATAATCAAATTAATTAAATTTATTGTCGTGAATGCACAGTTTTTGCCAAGTGCACGTTTTGTCTTGCTGACGTTTGTGCGTACATGTGTTTGTACTTAGGTCACCGATGGTTAACAATGACTGTTAACCATTGATTATATAATTCTATAATTTTCATACATCATGCAAATCAAGCAATAAAAGGAGAAAAAATGAGACTGTTACAAATTAATGCCTTTGTTTTATTGCGTTGCTTGCTTTTAATTTTACATACACAAGCACATCATATTTCATTTGTACATCTTCCCCCACATCCAAGCGCAAACTGCAATCTTAAAAATCTTCCACGTTTTAATGTACCTCATTTTATACCACGATAAGATCTAAACGGTGATGCAAATTCCTCGCAAATCGAGATCGCTTCGGAATGGCATTGACAAAAAAGAAAGAAAAAAAAATGAACGTCACCTCACACTCCCGACGCGCATCCCTTAGGCACCAATACGCTCCGCACCAAGTCCGCAGTCCACCCGGTATAAAGAAGTCAGTTCTCCGAGTTCGTGGAATGCTCTACATGAGAAAAGAATGTTAATAAGCCAGAGGTTCTCTACGGTCTCACCTTATGGTCTAACGAGTGGAATGGATATTAAGTTGAGATTAGAACTCATGCAAAATTGTAACTTAGTGTTTATTCTGCGCTATCATTACATTCGGTGATGCAACCAATCAGTAGTAAGCAGCAATGTATCAGAAGGTAATTTAATGGACCAGTTTTCCTATATTCTCATCTACAGAGGGTAATGCACTGTATACCAGTAAACGTATGTGTGCATCCGTGTGTATGTATATATATGCATACATACATACATACACAAACACACACACACACACACACACACACACACATATATATATATATATATATATATATATATATATATATATATATATATATATATATATATATATATAAAGTATATACACATACACACACACGCATATATGTATATATACATTTTCATACATACATACACACACATGCACATATATGTGTTTATATATACATTTTTTAATGTGAAATAAGGTATATTCTAAATTTATAAATAAGGTATAAACTAAATTTACTGTTGCTCATCTCGTCAGTATCAATTTTGATTTAGGTGGCATGACTTTAACGGTATGAAAGCTCGTTGGGTGGTCTCATTCCTCTGTTATGTGTGCCAAATATATAATGGGCATAGGAATATCTGTAACCAATAGCTATTCATTCTATAAACAAAGAATCATAAATTAGTGGCATGTCACAGAGCAAATCTTAATGAACACCATCATAAAAAAACAAGTTGTATTCTGTCTAACTAATTTGATCAATTTTTAAGCTAAACTCTACATTACACTTCCTTTGCCTACTAATTATTAATCAATAATCATTAACATAAACATAAGAGAAATATATTTGGAACGGAATCGAGACCCTCACACCCAGTCTATCAGACTTTTTCCATGATTTTACTTGGACATTGATTAATCATTCCCCTTCCTTTTAATCTTCAATTTTTCCTCTCTTACAGTTTACTTCAATAAATTATTCCACTCTTAGTCTATTCACTGATACTGCCGGAACTGTCACCTAAAACTATTTCCGTTACAGTATTCGCAGGCCTTTCAAATAACTATACAAATAACTCATCAATATTTCCTAGCAACAAAGCATTATGGTGTGTTGTTCTCACTGCATTTTCTCAATATTTTCTATTTTCTTTGTATAGGAGGAGAGGAAGGAATCACCTAAATTAACAGAATTCAATACAAAGGGATTTCATACTTACGTTAATCCACTTATCAAGCATTTCAACATATATCATGGTAAAACATGACTCTTTATACTTGCACTGAACCTACCTGTGTACGTGAGGAGAGCAAGGACTCATCTGACAGATAGTTGAAATAACTAACTTATTGCTTTACCCCAAATTAATTGTTAACATCTAAACAAACAAACCAATCATAAATGATCATCAAAATTTGCAGTATTTGTTATAACACTAAATTTTGCTATACTGATAAGCCTTTAGAAATGTGAAAATATGTAAACAAACGTTTCAGTAACGTACATACATCTTTACAACTAGAACCAATGCACCATTTTAAATGTTGAATAAATAATGATCTCGACATATATACATATATGTATATGTATATATATATATATATATATATATATATATATATATATATATATATATCTGTGTTTATAAGTGTATATATGTGTGTATGTATACGTATATGCATATCTATATGTATCTATATCTATCTATCTATATATATATATATATATATATATATATATATATATATATATATAAATCTATCTTTATATAAACACACGTGTGTGTGTGTGTGTGTGTGTGTGTGTATGTATAAAGTTATATATATTTATGTGTATATATGTATGTATGCATACATTATATATATATATATATATATATATATATATATATATATATATATATATATATGTGTGTGTGTGTGTGTGTGTGTGTGTGTGTGTGTGTGTGTGTGTGTGTGTGTGTGTGTGTGTGTGTAACTGCACTACAGCTTGTATCGAAGATCAAGTTCCTTTTCACCCCTGCGTTATGTGCTCATGTTTATATAGTAAACGAAAGTATTTATGGCAATGTTTCGTTTTATGTGTGTATACTTGTCTTTCTTTGCGTTCGTATTTGTGGATATATATGTTCGACTTTGTTTTTTATTGCAAGGAGATTTCACTGACTACTTTGCAAAAAAATAAAAATTGCAATACCGACTCTTCGGTTCTTATCCATTTCTCAAAAATTCCAGACTTCTTATAAGTCAAAGTAATCAGATATTGCATATCGTCAGAGTAAGCAAACAAGCAACATGAGGAAAACACGTTCAACTAAGACTTTCTACAAACCGCTAACGCCTCGATAGATCGAGTCAGAGGTGCCAAACAACAACAACAACAACAACAACAACAACAAAAACAAATGCCAAGTAACGTCGAACGCTAAGAGGCACTCCCATTCGGACCGTACAGTGGCACCCCCGTTCAATGGCTACCCCCTCCTCCCCCCCCCTACCATGCTGTCCACCGTGAAAATAACATTTTTTTTTCCTTTGTCGTTTTCCCTTTTTACCAAACTATTCTCGCGTGTATTCCGGATCGATGAAACGACGGAAAAAAAAGAAATTAATGGAAAAAAAAGGGAGAGAAAGGAGGGAGAAAGAGGGAAGGGAGAAGCAACTTGAATGTGTGTGGCCTTCAGTTGGGGTTGAAGGTGGGGGAGGGGGGGAAGGGGAGAGTCTGCTCGTCACGGCGCCACGCTCCGCTGACGGTCACGTGACCTGATAAACTAGACTTATAGATGCGGGGCAAGTATAAGCGTGAATGTGAGCGTATATACATACACGTGCATATATATATATATATATATATATATATATATATATATATATATATATATATATATATATATATATACAAACACATACACACACACACACAGGTGTGTAACAGTATTATAGTAATATCAAACACCTATTCCTCTGCACATTTAAACCACACTTATGCACACACAAATGCAGACTCATGCGCTCGCTAAGTGAAGCATGTCGAATGTTACAGGGCGATACTTTGTGTGTATGTGAATATGTATGTGTGTGTGTACATGTGTGATTCAGATGTGTAGAGACATATGTGTGTCATTTTACTAGAATACTGTTACACAGATGTCGGCTGCAAGAAGACAGGTCGTGTCAGGTCGTGCTCCTGTCTCCTCTTTGCGAACCCATATGTTGATGGAAAAGGAGAGAGAGAGAGAGAGAGAGAGAGAGAGAGAGACAGAGAGAGAGAGAGAGAGAGAGAGAGAGAGAGAGAGAGAGAGAGGGAGGGAGGGAGAAAGAAAGAGATAGAGAGAGGGAGATTAAGAGAGAGAGAGAGAGAGAGAGAGAGAAGAGAAAAAGAGAAAGAGAGAGGGAGAGAAAAAGACCGTAAGCATCCAAAAATACGCGCTTATCGACCTAAACACCACCTACAAATGCCTCCATCTCTCTCTCTCTCTCTCTCTCTCTCTCTCTCTCTCCTCGGAGGCCGAAGACACGAAGACAGAGCAGAGGGCGAGCGGAGGAGAGGAGACAAACGCCAGGGTATATAGTCCCAGCCGTTTTAATGCCGACAGCGATGAGAATGGCGCCAATGATCCGTGTTGTATTTCGCGAGGCTTCTCAAGTTACCAGGCGATCATGACTTTTATATGAGGACTTCCTGTGTCTAGGGAGGAGAGAGAAAGGGAGGAGGAGGGGGTGAAGAGGGATTAAGGATTAAAGGGGGGAGGGGGGAGGTAGTGTCTTTTGGCCTCCTCGTTAGCGTTATGGGCTTGTTATTGGTGTTGTTAATGCCTCAGTGGGTGTTTGGGTTGTTTGTCGTCGTTTGGGTGGTTTTGAACTAGGTTTGTTGTTCAAAGTAAACGTTTTTTAATCGGCGTAAGTTACCTTATCCTTTTAGAATAAGAGATTGACCTCCCCTCTCCTAATTTTTCGCGTATGGAACAAATTCTCTAAAGAAACAAAATAGATCAGGAATATGTGTATATATATATATATATATATATATATATATATATATATATATATATATATATATATACATATATATATATATATATATTTTTTTTTTTTTTTTTTTTAAGGCCAAATACACTCCTCTCAGACATAACAACAACAACTCGGACACAACAGCCAAACAGACCTTAGAAGCATCAGCGTCTGCCTCTGGCTTGAATCCGCTGCAG
>NC_091570.1:36575329-36580329 GCF_042767895.1 Penaeus vannamei
TCTCTCTCTCCCCCTCGCGCTCTCTCTCTCTCTCCTATTTCCTTTTTTATTTTTTTCGTCTATTTCTAAAAAGATATTTCCTCTTCATGTTTGTTTTCTCTCTTTCTCTTGTCATTTCTTCTTATTTATTTCTTATACTTTTATACGCATTTTTACGTCGTTTTCTAGCAATTATATTATTTTTACTTGTTTCAAACAGTCGTTTCTTCGCTTTTCTGTTAAAGTTATCTTTTTATTATGATTGATGATTATTTAACTTGATTTTACATTTTCTTATATCTATCTATATCTATCTATCTATCTATATCTATCTATATCTATATCTATATCTATATCTATATCTATATCTATATCTATATCTATCTATCTATCTATCTATCTATCTATCTATCTATCTATCTATCTATCTATCTATCTATCTATCTATCTATCTATCTATCTATCTATATACAGTATACCACAAGTTTTCTCTTCATGTCCTTCGTCGCAGGTAAACCAATTGCTTCATCTCTGTTTTTCTCCCATCTTTAGAACCTCCTTTTCACCTCCCCCTCCCCCCTTCCTCTCCCCCTCCTCCTCCCCCAGTTCCCACCTCCTCGTCCTCTCCCTCCCCCTCCCTCTCCCTCCCTCTTCCCCTCCTCCTCCCTCTCCCCCTCTTTCCTCCCCCAGCCCCTCCCCCTCCTCCTCCTCCTCCTCCTCCTCCTCCAGTTCCTCCTGGTCCTCCTCCTCCTCCTTCCCCTTTCCCTCCCCCTCCTCCTCCTCCAGTCCCTCCTCCTCCCCCTCCCCTCCGCTTTCTCCCTGCCTGTCACACCGAGGACCACGACGCCCACTCATGCAAACCGACCAAAACGCCCACATAGGATGGTATCGCCGCCCATAAGCTGGTTAGACACACACCTCCACATCTGCTACCCCCCCCTCCCCCTCCCCCCTCAACCCCTCCCTCCCTCCCCTCTGTCCCTCCAGTTCTTAAGACGGTCGCTTGGGAGGTGAGGGAGGGAGGGAGAGAGGGGAGGGAGGGGGAAGGAGGGGGAGAAGGAGAATAGAAAGAGAGAGAGAGAGAGAGGGTGGGGGAGAATGGGAGAGAGAGAGAGAGAGAGAGGGGAGGGAGGGGAGAGGAGAAGGAGAATAGAAAGAGAGAGAGGGGTGGGGAGAATGGGGAGAGAGAGAGAGAGAGAGAGAGAGAGAGAGAGAGAGAGAGAGAGAGAGAGAGAGAGAGAGAGAGAGAGAGAGAGAGGGGGGGGGGAAGGAGAGGGAGGGAGAGAGAGAAGGAGAATAGAAAGAGAGAGAGAGAGAGGGATGGGGGGGGGGGAAATAGGAGAGAGAGGGAGGGGGAATGGGAGAGAGGGAGAGAGAGAGAGAGGAGGGGGAGAGGGAGGGAGAGGGGGCTTTTGGGGGAGGTCTCCATCTTCGGCAAATTAATCCTAAGAAGCCGTTGAATCTGGGGGGGGGATGGGGGAGGGAGGGGGTGGTTAGGGGGGGAGGATGGCAGAGAGTATCAGGTGAGAAAGGGGAGGAGGAGGGGGAGGCGTCGCTGGGGGGGGAGGGGGGAGAAGCATGGAATAGGTGGGGGGGAGGAGGGGGAGGGGGGGGGGGAACAAGAGCATGACACAAGATGGATGATCACAAGACGACCATGTGACACAAGAGATAAAAAGGGAAATCCTTGGAGGGATTTGAATAAAGGCGCGAGTTTCAAAACGTAACGGTCGAATTTTTCGTTGTTGATTAATATCATTTATCGTAAATGGCATCTATAATATTAGTAATTTTCCTTTGGCTCCTATAATCCTTTTGAGGGAAAAATGGAGAGATCTTTTATAAATAACTTTGCGACAATAATTTGATATCAATCATTAAATTCTTTTGTCTCCCCCTTCTAAATAATTTTTTCCATGTTATTTTTCATCTTTACAACATTTTCCACTAATTCGACAGTTGTCACAGTGCTTCACATACCTGAAAACAATATTATTGTCTCTAATATCAATAAATTAATTGTCAATTTGGGTTAAATCATGTTCGTTAACGGTTAACTATCGTCCCTGTTTACATCTTTTGATTTTATTTCAATTTGCATAACTATATTACGTAATGTTATTCATTTAAGTCATCGTCTGCTAATGGATATTCAGTGTGAACGAAAGTGTGATTTTATCTGATTTTGAAGAAGAGTCGAAACTTAAAGTTTTTTTTCGGTTATGATAGTAAAAAAAAAAAAAAAAAAAAAAAAAAAAAAAAAAATCTGATTGAAGAAGTCGAAACTTAACGTTTTTTTTTCGGTTATGATAGTTCAAAAAAATATTTGAAGTCATCGCTCGAACTACGAAATATTCATGAAAAAGAAAGATAAAATAGAATGACAGTTCAATGAAAGTTAACGGTAGATATTATTATTGTTATTATTTGCTTATTATATTGTTATTATTATATTATTATTATTATATTATTATATTATTATATTATTATATTATTATATTATATTATATTACTATTATATTCTTATTATTATTATATAAAATTGCTATTATTTATATAATGAGTCTAGGGTGAATTATACAAAGTTGGATATTTAGAAGTAATTAAAAAAAAAAAAAAGATGAAATATATAAGAAATGTTGCATCTCCAATACCCTTCAATAGCTATCTATCATTAATGTCTACGGTATGTCGCTCCCTATTTCACAACTACAAAAAACCTCAGTCTAAATTGCACAAATTAATGCACTATCACACACACGCACATACGCACACACACGCCAGCGCACACACGCACACGCCAGCGCACACAGAAACACACACACACACACGCACACGCACACAGAAACACACACACACACACACACGCACACACACACACACGCACGCACACACGCACACGCCAGCGCACACAGAAACACACACACACACACACACGCACGCACACACACACACACACACACGCAAACGCACACACACGCACACACACACACACACACGCGCACACACGAACGCACGCACACACGCACGCACACGCACGCACACACACACACGCCAGCGCACGCACGCACGCGCACACACACACACACACGCACGCACGCACGCACGCACACACACACACACACACACACACACACACACACACACACACACACACACACACACACACACACACACACACACACACACACATATATATATATATATATATATATATATATATATATGAATGTACATATAAACAAACACACACACACACACACACACACACTCACACACACACACACACACACACACACACACACACACACACACACACACACACACACACACACACACACACACATATATATATATATATATATATATATATATATATATATGAATATACATATAAACACACACACACACACACACACACACACACACACACACACACACACACACACACACACACACACACACACACACACACATATATATATATATATATATATATATATATATATATATATATATATATATATATATATATATATATACATACATATATACATATTCCTATCTATTTGCAAAGAAGGAAAAGGCAAATGAAAGCTATAAGAGAATACAGCATCAGAGGCAAGCAAGGGTAGCATACCCACTGCATATAATTAAGGCATCTCCTACCCATGCTCCTCCTATGTATGCCTTAATGACTCTCATTATGATAATCGAACTTTCAAAGGAAGCTGCTTGTCGTGATGGCCAAGTTTACGTAGAGTTCATGGCATCAGCAAATCCTTGGTTTAATGGGTGACTGTGGCATTTCTCAGTGAGTTTGCTTTTGGTAACTATGTGCAGGAGGGGAGGTGGAGGAAGTGGAGGAGGAGGAGGGGGAGGAGGAAGTGATGGTGGTGGAGGAGGAGGAAGTGGAGGAGAATGAGGAGGAGGAACAGTAGGGGAGGAGGAGGAGGAGGAGGAGGAGGTGGAGGTGGAGGAGGAGGAGGGAGGAAGTGGAGGAGGAGGAGAGAATAATGATGATGATGATGGTCATGAGGAGGAGGAGGAGGAAGAATGATGGTGAGGAGGAGGAGGAGGAGGAAAAGTAGGAGGAGGAGGAGGAGTAGGTGGAGGAGGAGGAGGAGGAGTAGGTGGAGGAGGAGGAGGAGGAGGAGGAGGAGGAGGAGGAAGTGGACGAGGTGGAGGAGGGAGGAGGGGAGGAGGGAGAGAATGATGATGATGATGATGAGGAGGAGGAGGAGGAGGAGAGAATGATGATGATGAGGAGGAAGAGGAGGAGGAGGAGGGAAGTAGGTGGAGGAGGGAGGAGGGAGGAGGGAGTAGGAGAGAATGATGATGATGATGATGAGGAGGAGGAGAGAATGATGATGATGATGATGAGGAGGGAGGAAGTGGAGGAGGAGGAAGTGGTGGAGGAGGAGGGAGGAAGTGGAGGAGGGAGGAGGAGGAGGAGAGAATGATGATGATGAGGAGGAGAAGGAGGAGGAAGTGGAGGAGGAGGAAGTGGTGGAGGAGTAGGTGGAGGAGGAGGAGGAGGAGGAGAGAATGATGATGATGAGGAGGAGAAGGAGGAGGAAGTGGAGGAGGAGGAGGAGAATAAACAGTCATTAAGGACACACATGCACACATATTCTGCGTCCAGCGTAGAAAATAAAAGGGGGTAAAAATGTATATATATTGTATGTTAACATTTTTTTATGAATGGCAAATTTCTTGTCGGAAAAAATCATAATCAATATTGTCAATATTATTATACTTGTTATCTTTATTATCATTTTCCTTTTATTGTTATCATAACTCATAATTGTCGTTATCATTATAATTACTGTTAATAGCAGCAGCGGCAGCAATTATAGTATGACGATGATAATAATTATCATTATCATAATTGCTATTATCATTACCATTGCAATGTTGATAACGATCATTATCATTAATTCTACTCATTTTATTTTTACAAATATCATTGATACTGTAGTTATCATCAATACCAATATAATAATCATAATGATTATCAT
>NC_091570.1:36590329-36593710 GCF_042767895.1 Penaeus vannamei
CACGCTCCATCAGTAGCTGTAGCGTTTCCTTTGAAAGAATTGTATAAATATATTTTTTATATTCTAAAATTTTTTGTAGTATTTCTCGTGGGTATTTTTTTCGGAATTCGTTTTACAAAATGATATTATTTTGGCTTACAATTATTTTTTTTTTCTAAAAGCCGCGAGATGATAAAGAGGTAACATCACCTCTTGAAGATTTCACGTTAAGATATTCGCTCGCAAATGCTGACTCAGCAACACTTCCACGAGAGTCTTATTTCAGCAAACACTCTTACGCTGTTTCTTCAGTAAACACCCGATCAACCATCATTTGGGGGGTAACTGAAGAATCTCTTTCAGAAGTATACATTCTTACGTTCATTTTTGACTTTGACACGTTTATTGAGACAAAAGTAAGATTACATCTCAAAAGGATGAGGTAACTTAGGTTATCCTCACCCTTACTTAATAAGTCCCTGTGCGGGCTCACAATTCATTATACAAAACTTAGGTACAAAAATATTTAAAATCAAATACAGCACTTAATTTATAAAGAATTACAAGCATTACGAGAATTCAGAGTCATTGGCTTACATACGTTCGTTCTCGCTACACACCCACTTCGTACTCCCTGACGTGTGCCCCTTCCTCTCGTTCCACCTTCCCTTCACTCTCCACCTGCCCATTCCTTTCCCTTAACCCTTCCTCCACCTCCACCCCCATCCCCTTGGCCCTCCACCCACTGCCCATCCCTCACTCTCGTTCCACCTTCCCTTCACTCTCCACCTGCAAACATTCCTTTTCCTTAACCCCTTCCTCCAACTCCCACCCCCATCCCTCCTCTCGTTCCACCCTCCGTTCGCCCACCTCCCCATTCCTTTCCCTTAACCCCTCCTCCAACTCCACCCCCCACCCCTTCGCCTTCCTCCTACCCATCCCTCCCCCTAACACTCCTCCACCTCCACCCCCACCTTCCCTTCACCCTCCACCTACCCATTCTTTTCCCTTAACCCCTCCTCTACCTCCACCCCTACCCCCTTCGCCCTCCGCCTGCCCATCCCCCCCCCCCCAACATACCCCAACACTCCTCCTCCACCTCCACTCTCCCTCCACCTTCCACCTACGCCCCATTCCTTTCCCTTAACCCCTCCTCCACCTCCACCTCCACCCCCTTCGCCTTCCTCTACCCATCCCTCCCCCTAACACTCCTCCACTTCCACCCCCACCCTCCTTTCACTCTCTCCACCTGCCCATCCCTTCCTCCCAACACTCCTCCTCCAACTCCACCACCATCCCTTCGCCTGCCCATCCCTCCTCCCCTCCCCACAGACCCCAACACTCCACCTCCACCTCCCCCCCCAAACGCCCACCCCAACCCCCTCCATCGCTTCATAGCCATAGAGTCAAGGGATCAAAGCCGCCCGTGACATAGCTGCGACCGCCCCTCCATCACCGCCCACGATCGGTCTTATCTCTTGCTTCAAACAGCCACATCGGGCGTGGGCTGGGCGGCGAGGGGGGGCAGGGAGGGGGGGGAGGGGAGGATGCTTACCCTCACGCCCTCGCTGTGTCTCGAGTCGTCGAGTTCTTGCGACTAATCTCCCTTCCTTTTGTCACCCTCCCCCTCCACCCCACCCCACCCTCCCCCACCCCAGTAAGCCTCCTCTCTATTTTGGTCTTGTGGTCTTGTTTACCTCCTCCCCGCGCTCTCTCTTATCTACGTTCGATTTCCCTTTTTTTTTTCCTTTCCTCTTTTCTACTTTATTCCCTTTTCTCAATTTTCTCTATAAACGAATTATAGCTTATTTCGATTTTGTAAAGATTTTCCATGTATCTGTTTGAGTTCGAGTCGTATACTCTCTTTCCAACATTTCTTCACGCACGAAAAAAATTCGTCACAGAAGCAGAAAAACAAATGAACTATTTATATTTCGTGATCGACTATTCTTATCCTTTTATGTTTATTTTTACGAAAGCTACCCATGATAATACCAGGGGAAAGCTACCAATAATAATACCAGGGGAATATTGACATCTCCCTGAAAACATGAAAAAAAAAATGCACTGTCAAGACAAGCGCAACAGTTCATTGATCCGAAATGATTCGAAACGTCAAATTTCGCTGTTTCGTAATATCGAATCCAGACCTTTTCGAAAAAAATAATCAGAGACTGCGTTACGCTACGTTGCAAAATACTTTTACGTCTGAAATTGTGGCCTCAACATAAAGCAAACGTTCTGGTTGGTTAATATTTGTGAATGCATGTGATTTTTAGCCATCATGTGGCTCTGGTGTCTAGGTATGACGGCCACAGCAGGGATTTATATTCTTCACTTATAGGGTCTTTGTTGTAGTGAGAGAGAGAGAGAGAGAGAGAGAGAGAAAGAGAGAGAGAGAGAGAGAGAGGGAGGGAGAGAGGGAGAGAGAGAGAGAGAGAGGGAAGGGAGAGAGAGAGAGGGAGAGAGAGAGAGAGAGAGAGAGAGAGAGAGAGAGAGAGAGAGAGAGAGAGAGAGAGAGAGAGAGAGGAGAAAGGGAGAGAGAGAGAGAGAGAGAGAGAGAGAGAGAGAGAGAGAGAGAGAGAGAGAGAGAGAGAGAGAGAGAGAGAGAGAGAGAGAGAAGGGGGGGGGGAGAAAGAGAAACACAGAGAGAAAGGAGAGACAGAGACAGAGAAAGAGCGAGAGGGGGGGAAGGGAGAGAGAGACAGAGAGAGAGAGGGTGGAGGAGGGAGGGAGAGAAGAGGGAGAGGGAGAGGAGGAGGGAGAGATAGATAGAGATAGATAGATAGATAGATAGAGATAGAGAGAGAGAGAGAGAAAGAAAGAGAGACACATACGTACATAGAGAGACTTGTATATATATATATAGATATATATATATATATATATATATATATACATATATATATATATATATATGTATATATATATACATATATACATATATATATATATATATACATATATATATATATATATGTATATATATATATATATATACATATATATATATATATATATATATATATATATATATATATATATATATATACATATTCACACACACAGGCACAGAAGCACAAACTCAGACCATTACAATGTATCTTGTATCCGGATAACGAAAAATCAGAATCGAACGAAATTATTTTGTCACGAAGACTAAACGACAATTAAGCGGAAGCCGAGGTCAGAATTCCCTTTGGGGGGGGGGGTTATTAAGGTCGCTCGAACACCGATCTCGCCCGTGTTAAATCTAAGGGTGAACGTGGGTGGTCGAATGTGTCTCTCTCTCTCTCTCTCTCTCTCTCTCTCTCTCTCTCTCTCTCTCTCTCTCTCTCTCTCTCTCTCTCTCTCTCGTTCTTTCTCTTTCGCGTTCTCGCTCGCTCGCTCTCGCTTTCGTGC
>NC_091570.1:36606710-36615433 GCF_042767895.1 Penaeus vannamei
TAGTAGTTTGATTAAATATTATTAGTTTGATTAAATATTATTAGTTTAATTAAATATTACTAGTTTAATTAGATATTATTAGTTTAATTAAATATTATTAGTTTAATTAAATATTATTAGTTTGATTAGATATTATTAGTTTAATTAAATATTATTAGTTTGATTAAATATTATTAGTTTAATTAAATATTATTAATTTAATTAAATATTATTAGTTTGATAAAATATTATTAGTTTAATTAAGTATTATTAGTTTGATTAAATATTATTAGTTTAATTAAATATTATTAGTTTGATTAAATATTATTAGTTTGATTAAATATTATTAGTTTAATTACATATTATTAGTTTAATCAAATATTATTAGTTTAATTAAATATTATTTGATTTATATTAATATTAGTTTAATTTGTATTGATATTGGTTTAATTTATATTAATATTAGTTTAATTCATATCAATATTAGTCTATATTAATATTATCTTATATTAATATTAGTTTACTTAATATTAATATTAGTTTAATTAATATTAATATTAGTTTAATTCATATTAATATTAGTTTAATTCATATTAATATTATCTTATATTAATATTAGTTTAATTAATATTAATATTAGTTTGATTAATATTAATATTAGTTTAATTAATATTAATATTAGTTTAATTCATATCAATATTAGTTTAGTTAAATATTATTATAAATTTGATTAGAAATTTAATTTTATTATAAATTTTATTAGAAATTAATTATCATTATAATTTTTTTCTGAAATCAAATATTATTATAAATTTGATTAGAAATTGAATAGTGTATATGAACAGCGAAATTGGTATAGTGAGTCTATTGAGACTTTGGCCATTCGCCTAAGTCACTCTTGGTGCATATTTAGGGCAGGTTGATGGAAGTTCATCAGATTTATTGAATGAACTTTGTCGATCTCAAAAAGACTCGTTTTTTTATCTGTAGTGTGCATGTTTTTATTAATGGGTACATGCACTATTTTCATAATCAGCTTGTTCAGTTTTCATATTTTATCGTTTTTTAATGGGTATATGATTAGTATTTTTTTCCTGGACTGTCTATATTAATTTTTCTACACACTATGAGGCATATATTTCAAGTTATTTATGAACAGTATGCATATGAATCATTATGCAAGTTTATATACAGACTGCATGCTTGTATTTTTTTTTTTACCATTTCAGTGCTTTCACAGACACATTAGACTTTATACGTGCATTCTTTTACCATTCCAGTGCTTTCACAGACACAACAGACTACATACATGCATTCTTTTATCATTTCAGTGCTTTCACAGACACAACAGACTACATACATGCATTCTTTTACCATTTCAGTGCTTTCACAGGCGCAACAGACTTTATACGTGCATTCTTTTACCATTTCAGTGCTTTCACAGGCGCAACAGACATTATACAGGTATTCTTTTACCATTTCAGTGCTTTCACAGACACATTAGACTTTATACGTGCATTCTTTTACCATTCCAGTGCTTTCACAGACACAACAGACTACATACATGCATTCTTTTACCATTTCAGTGCTTTCACAGGCGCAACAGACTTTATACGTGCATTCTTTTACCATTTCAGTGCTTTCACAGGCGCAACAGACATTATACAGGTATTCTTTTACCATTTCTGTGCTTTCACAGACACAACAGACATCATACGTGCATTCTTTTACCATTCCAGTGCTTTCACAGGCACAACAGACTACATACGTGCATTCCTTTACCATTCCAGTGCTTTCACAGGCGCAACAGACATTATACGTTCATTCTTTTACCATTTCAGTGCTTTCACAAGCGCAACAGACATTATACGTGCATTCTTTTACCATTTCAGTGCTTTCACAGGCGCAACAGACTACATACGTGCATTCTTTTACCATTCCAGTGCTTTCACAGGCGCAACAGACTACATACGTGCATTCTTTTACCATTCCAGTGCTTTCACAGGCGCAACAGACATTATACGTGCATTCTTTTTTACCATTCCAGTGCTTTCACAGAAATTATACAGGTATTCTTTTACCATTTCTGTGCTTTCACAGACACAACAGACTTTATACGTGCATTCTTTTACCATTTCAGTGCTTTCACAGAAATTATACAGGTATTCTTTTACCATTTCTGTGCTTTCACAGACACAACAGACTACATACATGCATTCTTTTACCCTTTCAGTGCTTTCACAGGCGCAACAGACATTATACGTGCATTCTTTTACTATTTCAGTGCTTTCACAGGGGCAACAGACTACATACGTGCATTCTTTTACCATTTCAGTGCTTTCACAGACACAACAGACATTATACGTGCATTCTTTTACCATTCCAGTGCTTTCACAGGCGCAACAGACTACATACATGCATTCTTTTACCATTTCAGTGCTTTCACAGGCGCAACAGAGTTTATACGTGCATTCTTTTTTACCATTCCAGTGCTTTCACAGGCGCAACAGACATTATACAGGTATTCTTTTACCATTTCTGTGCTTTCACAGACACAACAGACTTTATACGTGCATTCTTTTACCATTTCAGTGCTTTCACAGAAATTATACAGGTATTCTTTTACCATTTCTGTGCTTTCACAGACACAACAGACTACATACATGCATTCTTTTACCCTTTCAGTGCTTTCACAGGCGCAACAGACATTATACGTGCATTCTTTTACTATTTCAGTGCTTTCACAGGCGCAACAGACATTAAACGTGCATTCTTTTACCATTTCAGTGCTTTCACAGACACAACAGACATTATACGTGCATTCTTTTACCATTCCAGTGCTTTCACAGACACAACAGACTACATATATGCATTCTTTTACCATTTCTGTGCTTTCACAGGCGCAACAGACATTATACGTGCATTCTTTACCATTCCAGTGCTTTCACAGGCGCAACAGACTACATACGTACATTCTTTTACCATTTCAGTGCTTTCACAGACACAACAGACTACATATATGCATTCTTTTACCATTCCAGTGCTTTCACAGGCGCAACAGACTTTATAGTGCATTCTTTTACCATTCCAGTGCTTTCACAGGCGCAACAGACATTATACGTGCATTCTTTTAACCTTTCAGTGCTTTCACAGGCGCAACAGACATTATACGTGCATTCTTTTAACCTTTCAGTGCTTTCACAGGCGCAACAGACTACATACGTGCATTCTTTTAACCTTTCAGTGCTTTCACAGGCGCAACAGACTACATACATGCATTCTTTTACCATTCCAGTGCTTTCACAGGCGCAACAGACTTTATACGTGCATTATTTTACCATTTCAGTGCTTTCACAGACACAACAGACTTTATACGTGCATTCTTTTAACCTTTCAGTGCTTTCACAGACACAACAGACTACATACATGCATTCTTTTACCATTCCAGTGCTTTCACAGGCGCAACAGACATTATACGTGCATTCTTTTAACCTTTCAGTGCTTTCACAGGCGCAACAGACATCATACGTGCATTCTTTTACCATTTCAGTGCTTTCACAGGCGCAACAGACTTTATACGTGCATTCTTTTACCATTTCAGTGCTTTCACAGGCGCAACAGACTACATACGTGCATTCTTTTACCATTTCAGTGCTTTCACAGGCGCAACAGACTACATACGTGCATTCTTTTACCATTTCAGTGCTTTCACAGGCGCAACAGACTACATACGTGCATTCTTTTACCATTTCAGTGCTTTCACAGGCGCAACAGACATTATACGTGCATTCTTTTACCATTTCAGTGCTTTCACAGACACAACAGACTACATACGTGCATTCTTTTACCATTCCAGTGCTTTCACAGGCGCAACAGACATTATACGTGCATTCTTTTACCATTTCAGTGCTTTCACAGGCGCAACAGACTACATACGTGCATTCTTTTACAATTTCAGTGCTTTCACAGACACAACAGACTTTATACGTGCATTCTTTTAACCTTTCAGTGCTTTCACAGGCGCAACAGACTACATACATGCATTCTTTTACCATTCCAGTGCTTTCACAGGCGCAACAGACTACATATGTGCATTCTTCTACCATTCCAGTGCTTTCACAGGCGCAACAGACTTTATACGTGCATTCTTTTAACCTTTCAGTGCTTTCACAGGCGCAACAAACATTATACGTGCATTCTTTTACCATTCCAGTGCTTTCACAGGCGCAGCAGACTACATACGTGCATTCTTTTACCCTTTCAGTGCTTTCACAGGCGCAGCAGACTTTATACGTGCATTCTTTTACCATTCCAGTGCTTTCACAGGCCCAACAGACTACATACGTGCATTCTTTTACCCTTTCAGTGCTTTCACAGGCGCAACAGACATCATACGTGCATTCTTTTACCATTCCAGTGCTTTCACAGGCGCAACAGACTGCATACATGCATTCTTTTACCATTTCAGTGCTTTCACAGGCGCAACAGACTACATACATGCATTATTTTACCATTTCAGTGCTTTCACAGACACAACAGACATTATACGTGCATTATTTTACCCTTTCAGTGCTTTCACAGACACAACAGACATTATACGTGCATTCTTTTAATCTTTCAGTGCTTTCACAGGGGCAACAGACTGCATACATGCATTCTTTTACTATTTCAGTGCTTTCACAGGCGCAACAGACATTATACGTGCATTCTTTTACCATTCCAGTGCTTTCACAGACACAACAGACATTATACGTACATTCTTTTGCCATTCCAGTGCTTTCACAGACACAACAGACTACACACAAGCATTCTTTTAACCATTCCAGTGCTTTCACAGACACAACGAGAGCTTTTGCAAATGTTAGAAGGACTGACAATGGCGACGGTATATTATCACTTCGCAGACAACATGCATCGGCGGAGAGAAACATTTAATATCATCGGTTAATTCTTAATATTGATAGTCCGGCGGGACGGTCGACCTCCGTGGGGCGCCTGCGAGAAGTGTGGCCAATCGGAGATGCTCTCTGTGTGACGTACAGGGTGGGGAAGCCTCCTCTCTCTCTCTTTTACCTCCTTCCTTCTCTCCCCCTCGCCTCTCTCTCTCTTTCTCTGTCTTTCTCTCTCTCATATTCTCACTCTCTCCTTCTCTCTTCCTCTCTCTCTATTTCTCTATGTCAGTCTGTCTCTCTCTCTCCCTCTCACTCACTCACTCTCTCTCTTCTTTCTTTCTCTCTCTCTCTCTCTCCCTCCCTCTATCTCTTCTTTCTCTAGGTCTCTCTCTTTCTCTCTCTCTCTCTCTCTCTCTCTCTCTCTCTCTCTCTCTCTCTCTCTCTCTCTCTCTCTCTCTCTCTCTCTCTCTCTCTCTCTCTCTCTCTCTCTCTCCCTCCCTTCCCCCTTTCCCTTCCCTTCCCCTCCCTCTCTTACCCCCTTCCCCCCCTTCCCCCACGCCTAGAAGTCCAATGGCATAGGATATGACTGAAGGTGGGGTTGTAGTGTTGAAAGGGAGAGGGGGGGGAGGTTGGGGGGGGAGACTGCTCTGGATTAGGCTGGAGGTGATGAATGCGGGCGTGACGAATGGGCGGCTGGTAAAGGGGGGGGGGAGGGTGTCTTCCACAGCTGGTCACCGCCGTGTTCTTGACGGGGACGGTGGTGTTGGTTGGCCTCAAATATATTTTTTTCTGGGCGTTTCAGTCTGAGTTTGAACTTAATCTTTCCTTACAAGTCTACAGAATTTGTACTGTGTATGTAAGTTTATAGAAATGCATACATACATACATGCAAACGTACGTACATACATACACATGCTCACACACATATATACATACACATACTCACACACACATGCATACATACACATGCTCACACACATACATACATATATACCTATACACACACACATACATATATATACCTATATACACACATACATACATATACCTATATACACACATACATATATATACCTATTCACACATACATATATACCCATACACACTCACTCACTCACTCGCACACACACATACAGACATGCACACATACACACAGGCACACACACACAAGGTCTATATAAGTACTTGTATAGACCTTGCACACACACAGAGATAAACACACAAGCATGTATATGTTTACTGTCCTTAATCCTTGTTGCTGCAAATTGAAACCCTAAGTATTCTTGAAATATATATGAATGTATTAATCGTTTTTTTTTCTGTGTCTGCTGATGAGTTCGTGATCCATAGACAAAGTGCCATAGCTTCTAGTTTTGAAAACGAGGATATTTTTGTAGCTTATATTTCGTCAGCTGATCTCGTACTCTCGTGCTCCGTCTAACCTCAGGAAAGGAGAAACTGGCAACTCACCCGACTCTCGAAGACTCCGATTTGCTGAGACTCTTATCAGAAAAAAAAATAATAAAGTGGTGTAAAGCAAGAAGAACGATTGTGTATAATTCTGAAAAAGTTTTAAAGTATCAAATTTTATCTGATTGAAAAAGAAAAAAGAAAAGATGAGTCGGGTGATCCAGAGTCCGCTTGAGTTGCCAGATATTTCTTTCTTGAATGGGGACCCTTTCCATGGGTTATTACACTCTCTAAATATATAGAACAAATGTTTTTTTTTGGATTTTCCCCTTAACTTAATTGAAACTTCATTTTTCACTAGTTACCAATGTCTTTTTTTTATCTGCATTCGTATCCATGCAGTGAGAAGTGCTACTTTGTTTAGTAAAATTGTTTGAAGTCTTAGTAAACCACGTATATTTTTAAAAAATTTTTAACATCAACGATTTTTTTTTTTTTTTTTTTTTGTTTCCCCGTCCAAAATCTTTTATCTAAGGGCTCACTTATCATTCATCCGGAAACCCAATTTATTAATGTTTGACAAGTATAAACCTTTTCTAAAGGCCCTATGGCATTTTTCCGTTAATTTCTGGGGTTCCGTCTGAATCTGAGGTTTTCCGCAAGGATTGTCTGGGGAGAGAGAGAGAGAGAGAGAGAGAGAGAGAGAGAGAGAGAGAGAGAGAGAGAGAGAGAGAGAGAGAGAGAGAGAGAGAGAGAGAGAGAGAGAGAGATCGCCTCCCAGACCAAGACAGTTACGACCGTTTCCGTCTGACTAATTTCCGTGTTGATCTTGTGCTATTAATAAATTACATAGGATGAGTGAATGTAAACATAAGCTAACGTTTTAGAACTTACGTATATACAATATACAACATCATATTTCTCTAAAATAACGTAATATGTATGAGAATGTATGATTCCCGGGACCTCACTCCGATAGCGCCATGTTTGTTTACGTGATTTTCGCAAGATCATTCGGAAAAGCAAAAAAATTGACGGAAAAAGTGCTAGTGTGATAGGGCCTTAAATCCCAGTCGCTGAATAAAACCAATCACAAATACTGTATTCTTATAAAGGCTGGAAAGTTATTTTTATCTGGACTAATTGTGTTTTGGTTTACCAATCTTTTTTTTTTATTTTTCCAAAAGATTTAAAAAAATTTTTTGTTAAATCTTTTTTTTAACAAAACAAAAAAAAAATTTTTTAAGGGAAACAAACAAAGAAAAAGGGGTTGGCCTTTGGGGCTCTTCTTTCCCGCTTGGGGGGTGATACTGGCTAATCTGAGCTAAGGAAGATAGATTGCAGATAGACAACAGAGCAAAGAGGAAAGGAGGAACTAAGAAAGACGAAGGATTAAAGTTAGGGTTAATGATTCATTTGCCATATATAAGTATTATATACACCAAGGAACGAGGTTAGACGTGGGGAATCGACTGTCAGGAATGAGGTCAACTTATTATACGGAGGCTGCAGGGGTCAGATAAGGGGAATCTACGTCTCCTTGAACGGTTGCCAGGTATGAGGTCAAATTAGGGCGCCCTGATACTGTGGGGTTAAATATGGATATGAGACAAATTTGACATGAATTGACATCACTTCCGGTGCAAAATGCTGATTGTGAATTATTAACTTTTTCATTCCTGTGAAAAGACTGTAATCTGGGTGGAAGCAATCATTGTTGTGCAATAATTAAACTTCTTATAAATTCGATTGCCTGTTTCTTTCATATCCAAAGTAGTGAGAACATGTAAATAATAGTAATATAGGAAAATATCGCCTAACCTTAACATCACAAGAACAACATTAAGGATTAATACCAGGAAGCTGTAATAGTGCTATATAAAGGAGAAATATCCACTACCATATTTCCCCGTCTGCAAATGTGCACCGAACCACCGGGAAGGAAAGTATCCACTCGCGCCAAAAACACGAATTGGGAAATACACGCCCACACACCGGCATACGTAGGGAGGGAGGGAGGGAGGAGAAAGAGGGGAGGAGAGGGAGGGGGGAGAGGGAAGGGAGAGGGAGAGGGAGAGTGAGTGGGAAAGGAGAGGGAGAGGGAGGGGGAAAGGGGGAGGGAGAGGGAGAGGGAGAGGGAGAGGGGGAGAGAAGAAGAGAGAAAAGAGAGAGAGAGAGAGAGAAGAGAGAGAGAGAGAGAGAGAGAGAGAGAGAGAGAGAGAGAGAGAGAGATCGCAAAGGGGGGAGGGTAGGGAGCCAAAGTGAGGGAGACAGACCCAAAGTGAGGTTGAGGGGGGTGGGGGGGAGGTGTGTTATCACTGATGTTAACCTTCTCTTACAAGTTATCCTTTCAATGAAACAAAGAATGAAAGAATGCCTTACAGCTGATTCTTTATATAACTTTCCTTCTATCATACAACAATTCTCAAAAAAAAAGAAATG
>NC_091570.1:36630933-36633433 GCF_042767895.1 Penaeus vannamei
GGAGGAGGAGAGGGAGGAGGGAGGGAGGGAGAGGAAGGAGGGAGGGAGAGGGAGGAGAGGGAGGGAGGGAGGAGAGGGAGAGAGAGAGAGGGAGGGAAGGAGTGGAAGGGAGGGAGAGGGAAGGAGGAAGGAGGGAAAGGGAGGGAGAGGGAGAGGGAGGGAGAGGAAGAGGGAGGGAGGGAGGAAGGGAGAGGGAGGGAGGGAGGGAAGGAAGGAGGAAGAGTGAGAGAGAGGGAAGAAGAGGGAGAGGGAGAGAGAGAGAGTTGGTTTGTGTATGTGTATGTATGTATGCAAGTAAGAGTGTGGTGTGTGTGTGTGTGTGTGTATGTGTGTGTGTGCGTGTATATGTGTGTATGTGTGTGAAACGATTTCTCTAATCATGGTTTCAATATTTTACAGATAAATGGCATGTGTGAAAGTTTAAATCTACAAATAAAATGACAACCACAATGGATCAGTGTTTAAAAAAATCCTTAAAAAAAATAGTCTCTTTTTAATTCAAACAATTAATTACATTTTCCCTGATTCTAAGGCATTGGGGAAAGTATTTGAAAAAATAATTGTAAAAACCCTTCATTTAAATTAACATCTGGTAGACATAGAGGCGTTGAATCTTATATAAATAAAATATCTTTACTTTACCAATGACTCAAAAAAAGGAAAAAATCGAAAAAAATGAAAAGTAAAAAAAATAATAATAATAATAATAATAATAATAATGATAAATAAATAAAAAATAAGAAATAAAAAGTTTTAGCATTAGACGATATTGAGATCCTGAACTGATGAATATGGAAGAAGGACAAACGTAATAACCAACGCTTATTAATTAAATTCTCGCTTCCTTACGGTCAGACAATATTAAGATTCCATTCATCTCACTAAATTGATTCCCGGCCAAATTTCAGCTTCATTAGCCATTAATGTGATAGTCTCTTTAATAACAACATCACGACTAGCCTTAATGAACCCCATTTTGAATATTATTAAAAAATTATAAACATCATCCTGGCACGTACCGACCATCTTCCTCGTCTTCCCGTTCTCTGAGAAGATTTTCAACCCGTTTTTTATGACCTTTTAAGGGGAGACTAATAAAAAAAAACGTCTGCGGGAGTAGCTCCGGATGTGGTGATTACCCCGGTCGTTCCCAGGCCGTGTGGTTGTTGCTGTAATTAGGAAGCAATCCCAGAAGAAATGCGGGGAGGGAGGGAGGGAGGGAGGGAGGGAGAGGGAGAAGAAGGAAGGGAGAGGGAGAGGAAGGAGAGAGGGAGGGAGGGAGGGAGAGGGAGAGGGGCAATGGAGGTCGAGTTGAGGGAGGAGGGAGGGAGGGAGAGGGACAACGGAGGTCGAGTTGAGGGAGGAAGGAGGGAGGGAGGGAGGAAGAGGAGCAATGGAGGTCGAGTTGAGGGAGGGAGGGAGGGAGGGAGAGGGGCAATGGAGGTCGAGTTGAGGGAGGGAGGGAGAGGGAGAGGGCAACGGAGGTCGAGTTGAGGGAGGAGGGAGGGAGGGAGGGAGAGGGGCAATGGAGGTCGAGTTGAGGGAGGGAGGGAGAGGAGGGAGGGAGGGAGGGAGAGGAGTAATGAGGTCGAGTTGAGGGAGGGAGAGGAGGGAGGGAGAGGGGCAATGGAGGTCGAGTTGAGGGAGGGAGAGGGGCAATAGAGGTCGAGTTGAGGGAGGAGGGAGGGAGGGAGAGGGGCAATGGAGGTCGAGTTGAGGGAGGAGGGAGGGAGGGAGGGAGGGAGAGGGGCAATGGAGGTCGAGTTAGGAGGAAGGAGGGAGGAGGAGAGGGGCAATGGAGGTCGAGTTGAGGGCAATGGAGGTCGAGTTGAGGGAGGAAGGAGGGAGGGAGAGGGGCAATGAGGTTTAGAGTTGAGGGAGGAGGGAGGGAGGGAGAGGGGCAATGGAGGTCGAGTTGAGGGAGGAGGGAGGGAGGGAGAGGGGCAATGGAGGTCGAGTTTGTCGAGGGAGGAAGGAGGGAGGGAGGGAGGGAGAGGGGCAAATGGAGGTCGAGTTGAGGGAGGCGGAGGGAGGGAGAGGAGGGAAGAGGGGCGGCACGGAGGTCTGGAGCTTGAGGGAGGAAGGAGGTGAGGGGCAATGGAGGTCGAGTTGAGGGAGGAGGGAGGGAGGGAGAGGGTAAGCAATAGAGGTCAAGTTGAGGGAGTGAGGAAGGAGGGAGGGAGAGGGGCAATGGAGGTCGAGTTGAGGAGGAAGGAGAGGGAGAGGGCAACTTTAGAGGTCGAGTTGAGGGAGGAAGGAGGGAGGAGAGGGAGGGAGGGACAGGGGCAATGGAGGTCGAGTTGAGGGAGGAAGGAGGGAGGGAGGAAGAGGGGCAATGGAGGTCGAGTTGGAGGAAGGAGGCAGGGAGGAGGGAGAGGGGGCACGGAGGTCTGAGTTTGAGAGGAGGAAGGAGGGAGGGAGGGAGGAAGTGAGGAGCACAATGGAGGTCGAGTTGAGGGAGGAGAGGAGGGAGGGAGAGCGAGTTGAGGGAGGAGGAGGA
>NC_091570.1:36640933-36643433 GCF_042767895.1 Penaeus vannamei
CTCCACTGCACCCCAACCCCTCACCCCCTCCTCCCTCCACCCCACCCCCACCCCCTCTCCTCCCACAACCTCCACCCCAACCCCTCCTTCCTCCCTCCACCCCTCACCCCCTCCTCCCACAACCTCCACCCCACCCCCTCTTTCCCCCTCACCCCCCAACCACCCCCGGGACATGTTGCTTCGTTAGGCTCGTTCTCCCTCGCTGTCGTGGCTTATCTGTGGCTGTCGAAACGGCTGTTCACCTGTCTGGCTATATGTCTATCTGTTCTTGCACGTGGGTGTTTTGAGTGTGTTTGTGTGTTTGTGGCTGTTTGTGTGTGTGTATGTTAGTGTGTGTCGGTTTGTGTTTGTGTGCGTGTTTGTGTGTGTATGTGTGTGTCTGTGTGTTCGTGTGTGTATGTTTGTGTGTGTGTTTGTGTGTGTATGTTTGTGTGTTTGCGTGTGTATGTTTGTGTTTGTGTGTTCGTGTGTGTGTATGTTTGTGTGTGTGTGTATGTTCGTGTGTGTCTGTTTATGCGTGTGTATGCTCGTATGTGTGCATGTTTGTTCGTGTGTGTTTGTGTGTATATGTGCCCCTACCTGTGTGTATGTTATGTGTGTGCATGTATGTGCTTGTGTATCATCAAAACAACCATAAAAATCCCAAATTTTGAGCCAAAACCATCATACCCAAAAAAAAACAAAATACACTCGTCTTTATCTCGACGACCACCCAAAGAACAGGATTTCTTTAAAGCTTTTTTTTTTACCTTTCAGAATTAAGAAAACAAGTCTAGAGAACAGAATGAATAACCGTAACTAACTGAATCTAAATCTAGACACGGAGAAAAAAAAATGTGTATTAATAATGGTAAAAAGAAAATCTTTGTCAGATTGAAGCTCACCTCACGTGGTGACATGGGCAGGGGAGAGCTAAATAAATGGACATGGAGGACGAGAGAAAGCGAGAGAGAGAGAGAGAGAGAGAGAGAGAGAGAGAGAGAGAGAGAGAGAGAGAGAGAGAGAGAGAGAGAGAGAGAGAGAGAGAGAGAGAGAGAGAGAGAGAGAAAGAGCGAGAAAGCGAGAGAGAAAGAGGGAGGAGGGGAGAGAGAGAAAGAGATGAGGAGAGAGAGAGAAGGATACCATGTGTATTTTGAATACATACAGATACAGAAACAGAGACTTGAAGAGAAATAAAAAACAGGAATGAGGTAAAAGTACAAAAGAACATACACAATGAGCAAGAAAGAAAAAAAGAGAAAGGAGAGAGAAGAAAAAGAAAGCAAAAAAAAGAAAGCAAGAATAGAAAGAGAAGAGAAAAGAAAAGAAAGACGAGAAAACAAGAGAAAGGAAGACAGAATTGAAAAGAAAGAAAAGAAAAAGTAAAAGAAAGAAAAACGAGAAAACGAGAGAAAAGAAGAAAGAAGAGAAAAGAAAAGAAAGAAAAAGAGTCGAGACAAGAAAAAGTAAAAGAAAGAAAGACGAGAAAACAAGAGAAAATAAGAAAGAAGAGAAAAGAAAAAAAAGAAAAACGAAAGAGTGGAGAAAAGAAAGAAAGACGAGAAAACAAGAGAAAAGAAGCGAAAGAAAATAAGCCAGAAAAACGAAAGAGAAGAAAGAAACGAAGAAAGAGGGCGTATGCCTCGGCAGAACTTGGCATTACCATCCCATTGACCAGGTCCCTTTTAACCACCGGTGTCTCGCCCCTGATGCTCGAGTGGGCGTGACCAGGTCCCTTTTAACCACCGGTGTCTCGCCCCTGATGCTCGAGTGGGCGTGACCAGGTCCCTTTTAACCACCGGTGTCTCGCCCCTGATGCTCGAGTGGGCGTGACCAGGTCCCTTTTAACCACCGGTGTCTCGCCCCTGATGCTCGAGTGGGCGTGACCAGGTCCCTTTTAACCACCGGTGTGTCGTCCCTGATGCTCGAGTGGGCGTGACCAGGTCCCTTTTAACCACCGGTGTGTCGTCCCTGATGCTCGAGTGGGCGTGACCAGGTCCCTTTTAACCACCGGTGTGTCGTCCCTGATGCTCGAGTGGGCGTGACCAGGTCCCTTTTAACCACCGGTGTCTCGCCCCTGATGCTCGAGTGGGCGTGACCAGGTCCCTTTTAACCACCGGTGTCTCGCCCCTGATGCTCGAGTGGGCGTGACCAGGTCCCTTTTAACCACCGGTGTCTCGTCCCTGATGCTCGAGTGGGCGTGACCAGGTCCCTTTTAACCACCGGTGTCTCGTCCCTGATGCTCGAGTGGGCGTGACCAGGTCCCTTTTAACCACCGGTGTGTCGTCCCTGATGCTCGAGTGGGCGTGACCAGGTCCCTTTTAACCACCGGTGTCTCGCCCCTGATGCTCGAGTGGGCGTGACCAGGTCCCTTTTAACCACCGGTGTCTCGTCCCTGATGCTCGAGTGGGCGTCACACGAGGGAGAGAAAAAAAAACTCAAGGATTTGACCGATGCAAGATGGAGCCGCCTCCTTCTGCTCCAGGCACTGCCACCTGCTCGAGTCTGCTGGCCGCTGCGG
>NC_091570.1:36650933-36655933 GCF_042767895.1 Penaeus vannamei
TCTCTACGTATGGCGGTGTGTGGGCGTGTATTTCTCTACGTATGGCGGTGTGTGGGCGTGTATTTCTCTATGTATGGCGGTGTGTGGGCGTGTATTTCTCTACGTATGGCGGTGTGTGGGCGTGTATTTCTCTACGTATGGCGGTGTGTGGGCGTGTATTTCCCTACGTATGGCGGTGTGTGGGCGTGTATTTCTCTACGTATGGCGGTGTGTGGGCGTGTATTTCCCTACGTATGGAGGTGTGTGGGCGTGTATTTCCCTACGTATGGAGGTGTGTGGGCGTGTATTTCTCTACGTATGGCGGTGTGTGGGCGTGTATTTCTCTACGTATGGCGGTGTGTGGGCGTGTATTTCTCTACGTATGGCGGTGTGTGGGCGTGTATTTCTCTACGTATGGCGGTGTGTGGGCGTGTATTTCTCTATGTATGGCGGTGTGTGGGCGTGTATTTCTCTACGTATGGCGGTGTGTGGGCGTGTATTTCTCTACGTATGGCGGTGTGTGGGCGTGTATTTCCCTACGTATGGCGGTGTGTGGGCGTGTATTTCTCTACGTATGGCGGTGTGTGGGCGTGTATTTCCCTACGTATGGAGGTGTGTGGGCGTGTATTTCCCTACGTATGGAGGTGTGTGGGCGTGTATTTCTCTACGTATGGCGGTGTGTGGGCGTGTATTTCTCTACGTATGGCGGTGTGTGGGCGTGTATTTCCCTATGTATGGCGGTGTGTGGGCGTGTATTTCTCTACGTATGGCGGTGTGTGGGCGTGTATTTCCCTACGTATGGAGGTGTGTGGGCGTGTATTTCCCTACGTATGGAGGTGTGTGGGCGTGTATTTCTCTACGTATGGCGGTGTGTGGGCGTGTATTTCTCTACGTATGGCGGTGTGTGGGCGTGTGTTTCTCTACGTATGGCGGTGTGTGGGCGTGTATTTCCCTACGTATGGCGGTGTGTGGGCGTGTATTTCTCTACGTATGGTGGTGTGTGGGCGTGTATTTCCCTACGTATGGCGGTGTGTGGGCGTGTATTTCCCTACGTATGGCGGTGTGTGGGCGTGTATTTCTCTACGTATGGCGGTGTGTGGGCGTGTATTTCTCTACGTATGGCGGTGTGTGGGCGTGTATTTCCCTACGTATGGCGGTGTGTGGGCGTGTATTTCTCTACGTATGGTGGTGTGTGGGCGTGTATTTCCCTACGTATGGCGGTGTGTGGGCGTGTATTTCCCTACGTATGGCGGTGTGTGGGCGTGTATTTCTCTACGTATGGCGGTGTGTGGGCGTGTATTTCCCTACGTATGGCGGTGTGTGGGCGTGTATTTCTCTACGTATGGCGGTGTGTGGGCGTGTATTTCCCTACGTATGGCGGTGTGTGGGCGTGTGTTTCTCTACGTATGGCGGTGTGTGGGCGTGTATTTCCCTACGTATGGCGGTGTGTGGGCGTGTATTTCCCTACGTATGGCGGTGTGTGGGCGTGTATTTCTCTACGTATGGCGGTGTGTGGGCGTGTATTTCTCTATGTATGGCGGTGTGTGGGCGTGTATTTCTCTACGTATGGCGGTGTGTGGGCGTGTATTTCTCTACGTATGGCGGTGTGTGGGCGTGTATTTCTCTACGTATGGTGGTGTGTGGGCGTGTATTTCCCTATGTATGGCGGTGTGTGGGCGTGTATTTCTCTACGTATGGCGGTGTGTGGGCGTGTATTTCTCTACGTATGGCGGTGTGTGGGCGTGTATTTCTCTACGTATGGCGGTGTGTGGGCGTGTGTTTCCCTACGTATGGCGGTGTGTGGGCGTGTATTTCTCTACGTATGGCGGTGTGTGGGCGTGTATTTCCCTACGTATGGCGGTGTGTGGGCGTGTATTTCTCTACGTATGGCGGTGTGTGGGCGGGTATTTCCATTTCCCTACGTATGGCGGTGTGTGGGCGTGTATTTCTCTACGTATGGCGGTGTGTGGGCGTGTATTTCCCTACGTATGGCGGTGTGTGGGCGTGTATTTCCCTACGTATGGCGGTGTGTGGGCGTGTATTTCCCAATTCGTGTTTTTGGCGCGAGTGGATATTTTCCTTCCCGGTGGTTCGGTGCACATTTGCAGACGGGGAAATATGGTAGTGGATATTTCTCCTTTATATAGCACTATTACAGCTTCCTGGTACTAATCCTTAATGTTGTTCTTGTGATGTTAAGGTTTGCGCGATATTTTCCTATATTACTATTATTTACATGTTCTCAATGTTCTCACTACTTTGGATATGAAAGAAACAGGCAATCGAATTTATAAAAAGTTTAATTATTGCACAACAGCGATTGCTTCCACCCAGAGTACAGTCTTTTTCACAGGAATGAAAAAGTTAATAATTCACAATCAGCATTTTGCACCGGAAATGATGTCAATTCATGTCAAATTTTCTCGTCTATTCTTATTTAACTCCACAGTATCCGGCCGCCCTAATTTGACCTCATACCTGGCAAGGTTGCAAGGAGACGTAGATTCCCCTTATCTGACCCCGCAGGATTTTTTTGCTTTTCCGAATGAACTTACGAAGATCACGTAAACAAACATGGCGCTATCGGAGTGAGGGCCCGGGAATCATACATTCTCATACATATTACGTTATTTTAAAGAAATATGATGATGTATATTGTATATACGAATGTTCTAAAATATTAGCTTATGTTTACATTCACTCATCCTATCTAATTTATTAATAGCACAAGATCAAGACGGAAATTAGTCAGACGGAAACGGTCGTAACCGTCTTGGTCTGGGAGGCGATCTCTCTCTCTCTCTCTCTCTCTCTCTCTCTCTCTCTCTCTCTCTCTCTCTCTCTCTCTCTCTCTCTCTCTCTCTCTCTCTCTCTCTCTCTCTCTCTCTCTCTCTCTCTCTCTCTCTCTCTCTCTCTCTCTCTCTCTCTCTCTTTATAGACGATCCTTGCGGAAAGCCTCAGATTCAGACGGAAGCCCAGAAATTAACGGAAAAAATGCGATAGGGCCTTTAGACAAGGATGTATACTTGCTCAAACATTAATCATCAAGGTTTCCGGATGAATGATAAGTGAGCCCTTAGATAAAAGACTTGTGACAGGAAACTAAAAAAAAGAAAAACAAAAATCGCTGATGTTACATACTTTCTGGAAAATATACAAGTAGGCCTACTAAGACTTCAAATAATTTTACTAAACAAAGTAGCTACTTCTCACTGCATAGATACTAATGCAGATAAAAGAAAGACATTGGTAACTAGTGAAAGCATGGTTTCAATTACAGTTAATGGGGAACATCCAAAATAAAACATTTGTTCTATATATTTAGAGTGTAATAACTGATGTAGTGCGTCCTATCTCAAGAAAGAAATATCTGGCAACTCAAGCGGACTCTGGATCACCTCGACTCATCTTTTCTTTTTTTCTTATTCAAATCAGATGGATACTTGATACTTAATACTATATGTCTAGAATTATACACAATCGTTCTTCTTGCTTTACACCACTTTATTATTATTTTTTCTGATAAGAGTCTCAGCAAATCGGAGTCTTCCAGAGTCGGGTGAGTTGCCAGTTTCTCCTTTCCTGAGGTTAGACGGAGCAGAGTACGAGATCAGCTGACGAGATATAAGCTACAAAAATATCCTCGTTTTCAAAACTAGAAGCTATGGCACTTTGTCTTTGGATCACGAACTCATCAGCAGACACAGAAAAAAACGATTAATACATTCAACTTATATTTCAAGAATACTTAGGGTTTCAATTTGCAGCAGCATGTGTGTGTATCTCTCTCTCTGTATGTGTCTGTATGTGTGTGTGTGTATGTGTGTATGTGTGTGTGAGTGAGTGTGTATGGATATATTTGTATGTGTGTGTATAGGTATATATATTTGTATGTGTGTGTATAGGTATATATATTTGTATGTGTGTGTATAGGTATATATATTTGTATGTGTGTGTATAGGTATATATATTTGTATGTGTGTGTATAGGTATATATATTTGTATGTGTGTGTATAGGTATATATATTTGTATGTGTGTGTATAGGTATATATATTTGTATGTGTATAGGTATATATATGTATGTGTGTGCATAGGTATATATAAGTATATGTATGTGAATAAGTATATATATGTATGTGTGAGCATGTGTATATATGTACGTATGATTTCTATAAACTTACATACACAGTACAGATTCTGTAGACTTGTAAGGAAAGATTAAGTTCAAGCTCAGACTGAAACGCCCAGAAAAAATATATTTGAGGCCAACCAACACCACCGTCCCCGTCAAGAACACGGCGGTGACCAGCTGTGGAAGACACCCCCCCCCCTTACCAGCCGCCCATTCGTCACGCCCGCATTCATCACCTCCAGCCTAATCCAGAGCAGTCTCCCCCCCTCCCCCCACCCCCCTCTCCCTTTCAACACTACAACCCCACCTTCAGTCATATCCTATGCCATTGGACTTCGAGGCGTGGGGGAAGGGGGTAAGGGGGAGGGGAGGGAGGGAGGCAGGGAGGGGAAGGGAAGGGAAGGGAAGGGAAGGGAAGGGAAGGGAAGGGAAGGGAGGGAGGGAGGGAGGGAGGGAGGGAGGAGAGAGAGAGAGAGAGAGAGAGAGAGAGAGAGAGAGAGAGAGAGAGAGAGAGAGAGAGAGAGAGAGAGAGAGAGAGAGAGAGAGAGAGAGAGAGAGAGAGTGAGAGAGAGAGAGAGAGAGTGAGAAAGAGAGAGAGAGAGAGAGAGAGAGAGAGTGAGGGAAAGAAAGAAAGAAATAGAGAGAGAGAGAGAAAGAAAAAAAAAGAGCGAGAGAGAGAAAGAGAGCTAAAGAGAAAAAGAGAGAGAGGGAGAGGCGAGGGGGAGAGAAGGAGGTAAAAGAGAGAGAGGGAGAGAGGAGGCTTCCCCACCCTGTACGTCACACAGAGAGCATCTCCGATTGGCCACACTCCTCGCAGGCGCCCCACGGAGGTCGACCGTCGCGCCGGCCTATCAATTTAAGAATTAAACGATGATATTAAATGTTTCT
>NC_091570.1:36685933-36720933 GCF_042767895.1 Penaeus vannamei
CCTCCCTGGCTCTCTCCAACTTCTCTCCTACCTCCCGGGCTCCCTCCACCCTCTCTCCGCCCTCCCTGGCTCCCTCCACCTTCTCTCCGCCGTCCCTCGCCCCCTCCACCTTCTCCCCGCCCTCCCTGGCTCCCTCCACCTTCTCTCCGACCTCCCTGGCTCCCTCCACCTTCTCTCCGCCCTCCTTGGCTCCCTCCACCTTCTCTCCGCCCTCCCTGGCTCCCTCCACCTTCTCTCCGCCCTCCCTGGCTCCCTCCACCTTCTCTCCGCCCTCCCTGGCTCCCTCCACCTTCTCTCCGCTCTCCCTGGCTCCCTCCACCTTCTCTCCGCCCTCCCTGGCTTCCTCCACCTTCTCTCCGCCCTCCCTGGCTCCCTCCACCTTCTCTCCGCCCCCCCTGGCTCCCTCCACCTTCTCTGCGCCCTCCCTGGCTCCCTCCACCTTCTCTCCGCCCTCCATGGCTCCCCCCACCTTCTCTCCGCCCTCCCTGCCTCCCTCCCCCTTCTCTCCGCCCTCCCTGGCTCCCTCCACCTTCTCTCCCCCCTCCCTGGCTCCCCTCCACCTCCTCCACCTTGTCTCCGCCTTCCAGGGCTCGCTCCACCTTCTCTCCGCCCTCCCTGGCTCCCTCCACCTTCTCTCCGCCCTCCATGGCTCCCTCCACCTTCTCTCCGCCCTCCCTGGCTCCCTCCACTTTCTCTCCGCCCTCCCTGGCTCCCTCCACCTTCTCTCCGCCCTCCCTGGCTCCCCTCCACCTCCTCCACCTTCTCTCCGCCTTCCAGGGCTCCCTCCACCTTCTCTCCGCCCTCCCTGGTTCCCTCCACCTTCTCTCCGCCTTCCAGGGCTCCCTCCACTTGTCCTTGCGTCTTCCTGGTTCCCTCCACGCACCTTGTGCTGTGTCTCTACTTTCTTGCTCTCTTGTATTTCCCCTTTTATTCTAATTTCGTTTATGTTTGTTTGTTTGTTTCTCCAGCCCTTCCCTGGCTCGGTGCACTGTCTCTCTGCCGTTCTTTCTCTCTCTCTCTCTCTCGCTCCCCTTCACTAGTTCCCTCCATCTTCCACTCGCTCTTGCTTACATCAGTTCTTCGTCGTCTCTTCCACTTGTTTTCGTTCTGTTTATTTCCCTTAGTTTCTACGTCTCCATTCACACACTCTTTTTCTCTCCTCATCTCTCGCCCTATTTCTTATTCCGTCCCACATCACTCCTTATCTTCGCTTCTTTCACTTTCTCCCATTCGCTCACTTTCCTCCACCTCTCTCCTTTCCCTCCTTCCCTCCCTCCCTCCATTCATCCATTCTCCACCTCTCTCCTTTCCCTCCTTTCCTCCCTCCCTCCTTTCCCTCCCTCCCTCCATTCATCCATCCTCCAACTCTCTCCTCCTTCCCTCCCTCCCTCCATTCATCCATCCTCCACCTCTCTCTTTTTCCTCCTTCCCTCCCTCCCTCCCTCCATTCACCCATCCTCCACCTCTCTCCTTTCCCTCCTTCCCTCCCTCCCTCCCTCCATTCATCCATCCTCCTTTCATTCGCTCCATCCTCCAACTCTCTCCTTTCCCTCCTTCCCTCCCACCCTACCTCCCTCCCTCCTCCATTCATCCATCCTCCACCTCTCTCCTTTCCCTCCTTCCCTCCCTTCCTCCCTCCATTCATCCATCCTCCACCTCTCTCCTTTCCCTCCTTCCCTCCCTCCATTCACCCATCCTCCACCTCTCTCCTTTCCCTCCCTCCCTCCCTCTCTCCCTCCCTTCATCCATCCTCCACCTCTCTCCTTTCCCTCCTTCCCTCCCTCCCTCCCTCCATTCACCCATCCTCCACCTCTCTCCTTTCCCTCCTTCCCTCCCTCTCTCCCTCCTCCATTCATCCATCCTCCTTTCATTCGCTCCACAATTTGTCTCGGGGATTTCATTCAATTCAGACAAAAATCGTCCTTCGGGTAGGATTCTATTGGGTTCCTTTTCGGCAATTTTACGAAGGGTCAGAAGGGGCCAAGATTAACAGAAAATGCATGATTCTGAGTCTCGTGCACATTCATCTTGCTACCATGAATGCATGATGAGGTGCAGACGTTTCCATGTTTCTCGTGACTGATTCAGGAGAGGAACAATGAGGGGCTGACTGAAGGAATTATGTTGAGGTTCCTTTTTTTTTTTTTTTTTTTTTTTTTTGTCTAAATTTCATTAAAAAAAAATATATATTTATTAGTCTTTTCTGGAATGGATGATGTTTCTTTTTTCTTTTTTTGTCTAAATTTCATTAAAAAAAAAATTTATTAGTCTTTTCTGGAATGGATGATGTTCCTTTTTCTTTTTCTTTTTTGTCTAAATTTCACAAAAATAGTTTTTTTCTGGAATAAATGTTGTTCCTTTTTTTTGTCTAAATTTCATTACAAAAAAAATATATTTATTTGTCTTTTCTGGAATGGATGAAGTTCCTTTTTCTTTTTCTTTTTCTTTTTTTTTTTGTCTAAATTTCATTACAAAAAAAAAATATTTATTTGTCTTTTCTGGAATGGATGAAGTTCCTTTTTCTTTTTCTTTTTTCTTTTTTTTTGTCTAAATTTCATTTAAAAAATATATTTATTAGTCTTTTCTGGAATGGATGAAGTTCCTTTTTCTTTTTCTTTTTTTTTGGTCTAAATTTCATAAAAAAAAAATATTTATTAGTCTTTTCTGGAATGGATGAAGTTCTTTCTTTTTCTTTTTTTTTGTCTAAATTTCATTACAAAAAAAATATTTATTAGTCTTTTCTGGAATGGATGAAGTTCCTTTTTTTTGTCTAAATTTCATTAAAAAATATATTTATTAGTCTTTTCTGGAATGGATGAAGTTCCTTTTTCTTTTTCTTTTTTGTCTAAATTTCACAAAAAAATAGTTTTTTTCTGGAATAAATGTTGTTCCTTTTTTTTTGTCTAAATTTCATTACAAAAAAAATATATATTTATTTGTCTTTTCTGGAATGGATGAAGTTCCTTTTTCTTTTTCTTTTCCTTTTTTGTCTAAATTTCATTAAAAAAAATATTTATTAGTTTTTTTCTGGAATGGATTAAGGATTGAGGATTAAGGATTTCAGTTGGACGGATAAAAGGATTTCAGGATTATCCAGTTTCCTGCTTTTCATTCTTTTTGTTATATTATAGTTGTAAGATTTTAGGAGTAAGAGATTTTTAGAAAATTAGTGGACGATGAAAAGGAAAAAGACGATTTTTTTTAAAAATGGAAGAAAAGGGGGGAAAAGGAGAAGAAGAAGAAGAAGACGAAAGAGGAGGGAGAAGGAACAGAAAAGAAGAAAAGAGTAGGTCAAGAAGAAAGAAAAAGAAAAAGAATTCCTAAATAGATACATAAATAGATCGATAGATAAAAAGAGAGAGATAGAGAGTGAGAAGGATATAGATAGATAGATAGATAGATAGAGAGAGAGAGAGAGAGAGAGAGAGAGAGAGAGAGAGAGAGAGAGAGAGAGAGAGAGAGAGAGAGAGAGAGAGAGAGAGAGAGAGAGAGAGAGAGAGAGAGAGGAGATAGATAGATAGAGAGAGAGTGTGTGAGAGAGAGAAGGAGATAAAGGGAGAGAGAGAGCGTAAAGAGACAAGAAGAAAGAGAAAAAAAACACAGATTAGCAAGAGAAGGGTGCAAATAAGAGAGGAAAAAAACTAGGAGATAAAGGGAGGGAACAAGAAGGGTGAAAGAGAAGGGAAAGGGAGAGAAAGAATAAGAGAAGGGAGAGGAAAAGGGGAGGAAAGGGTGAAGAGTAATAAAGAGAAGGAACTAGAAGAGTGAAAGAGAACGGAAAGTGGGAGAAAGAATAAGGGAAAAGTGATGAATAGAAGAATAGGGAAGGAGGGAGAATGGGGAAGGGAAAGAGAAAGCAGGATGTTAGAAGACAGAGGGAGAAGAGGAAGGCAACGAAAGGCGAATGAGAGAAAGGGAAGACAGAGAGAGAGAGAGAGAGAGGAAGACGAGACGGCAGGAGGCTGGGAGAATGGGTCAGAAGGGAGAGAGGTCAGGGCGAGAGAGGGAAGAGAAGGGAGGAGAAGGGAGGGAGGGGGGGAGAAGGGAGAGAGGAGCAAATGTCCGCGGCGGCCAACAGATGGCGTTCCCTGCTGCGCTGACGGGGACACCTGGACACGTCCTCCTTGCGACTCTCTTATCTCTTGACGCGCTGCTCTTATCTCGGGCTGGATGTTGCGCCTTATTTTGGGTGTGGGCGTGTGTATCTTATTCGATTTCTTGCCAATTCCACTTCAGTTGCTTTTTTCGTGTTTTTTTTTTTTTTTTTTTTTTTTTTTTTTTTTTTTTTTTTTTTTTTTTTTTTTTTTTTTTAATCTTGCTTCTAAAGTCCGGTTTAAATCTGGCCAGTACTCAGTGATTGTGTCTTCTAAGGTCTTTTTCCTTTGTGTCTTTCAGTCGTTCCTCTCGGTCCTTCAAGTGGCACCCTTAAGACTCTTCAAGTGGCACACTTTAGACTCTTCCAGTGGCACTCTTTTGACTCTCCCAGTGGCAACACTTGGGCCCTTCCTGTGGCAACCCTTTCGACCTTATAATGGTATTTCTTCGGTCCTTCCAGTGGCATCCCTTAGGCACTGCTAGTGGCACCCTTTTAGCCCTTCAAGTGGCACTCTTTTGGCTCTTCAAGTGGTACTCTTTTGGTTCTTCCAGTGGCACTCTTTTGGCTCTTTAAGTGGCACCCTTTTGGTTCTTCCAGTGGCACTCTTTTGGTTCTTCCAGTGGCACTCTTTTGGCTCTTTAAGTGGGATCCCTTTGGCTCTTCCAGTGGCACTCTTTTGGCTCTTTAAGTGGGATCCCTTTGGCTCTTCCAGTGGCACTACTTTGGCCCTTCAAGTGGCACTCTTTTGGCTCTTCAAGTAGCACCCTTTTGACTCTTTAAGTGGCACCCTTTGGCCCTTCAAGTGGCACCACTTTGGTCTCTCAAGTTGCACCCCTTTGGTGTATCTCAGGAAAAAAAGACGTAGTTAAAGAAACGAAGCCGCCTAAAATTAGTTAAGTGTTGAATTGAAATAAAATGCAAGTGCCAATCTTGTAGACACAGCATCACCTCTAAAGGACAAACACTGTAATAGCAGAAAAAAAAAATTAAGCAACAATAAGCTGAGTTTGTGTTTTCTTCAAGATCACCTCTGAGCAGGAACAGCGAAATTGTTCATTCGTTTGTTTAAATAGTATATAAAAAAAATAATAATAATAATAATAATAATAATTAAAAAAAAAAAAAAAAAAAAAAAAAAAAAATATATATATATATATATATATATATATATATATATATATATACATAGATGCTGCATTTTCTTTAAGCTCTCTCTCCCCTTCTCTCTTTCTCCCTCCATCCCTTGTTGCTTCTCTCCTTTCTCTCATTTACATAGATAAGAACATTTTCCCACTAAAGGAGAGATTGTGTATTGGAAGGCGGAGTGGGCAAGAAAAAAGAAAATAAACAGATATATGAATAAACAAATATATAAAGGAATAAATATCAATAAGACAGGAAGACAGAGTGGAAAGGGTTGCCTTTAAGGAATATTTTGCCCATATGATAAAAGGTGAAATTTCGTAAACTTTCTTTCTAATCTACCCCCTGTAATATAGTTGTGAGGAGGACTCAGAGTCTAATTAAATATATTGTTTGGATAAAAGTTCAAAGAGGATGTATCAATCAAATGTTTAACAACAACAAAGCCTTGAAAACAAGACTACTATGGCATGGTTTCGCTAATTTCACGTGGAATAGAAAAAAAGCTGAAGTTTAATGTTTTGGAAAAGTTCTACCATGAAACAAAATAGCCTTAACGATCCATGGAAACATTAATACCATTTATTAAGACTGTATTTTCTTTATTTTTCTTGTACACACTTTTCTACAGCTGTATTCGACCTACTGGTAGTATTTCTTTTATTTTTTTAAATTTTAGGACACTGGCACGTTCAGTTTCGTGTAGTTTCTCAACGAATACATTAAAAGAAGCTTTAAAACATATTTGGCTAGCATTAAAGGGAAATATAGCAATAGAAATTATATAGAAAGCACAAGGGGTAAAATCTACATAAAAAAATTCCCGCTATCATGAAATACAACGTCAGAAAAATAAAATACGTGAACTCAGTATATAATAAGTCTATTTTTATTTATATTTTACTCAATTGATTACAGCTGGAACCCCTTCTTCCAACTACATATAATATTCATCATTTTAGAACAGTACATTCACTTATTCATTACATTTCAATTTCTTGTGACTGTGAAATATATTTGCTGGAACTGTGACTTCCTACTTATGTATCTACCATATACTCTTGAGAAAAAATCACTCGCTGGTAAAGAGGTATGATAATATGTAATATTAATTTCCGCTTAAAAAATTTCTTTCTTCAGGTTCACAATTAGGAACCCGTTATAATGAACAGATGACCAGGATATGTTGACCAACACTTAAATTGAAGCTGTCTTTTTATTCCTATCTACAAAGCTCTCTCTATAGAACTCGATAACGTAAAATAATAGTAATAATGATAATAATGATAATAATAATGAAAATAGTAATGATCATAATAATACAAATAGTAATGATAATCATAATAACAATAAGGATGATAATAATGATAATAGTAATAATAATGATAATAATGGTAATAATAGCAACAATAATAACAAAGCAATAGTAATAATAATAATAATAGTAATAAATACATATATGAAATAAATAAATGAACAAACAAATAGAAAAATGAATAAATAAAATAAAAACTTTATCTTCTAGAACACTGGGACTCATTTGAAATTAACTTACTCCTGTTAGGTCCTCGTGATGCACCTATCCTTATATGCAAAGAATTAACTAAGTGGGTATGTTTGATTGTAGGTTAGGTCTGACATATTAATGTTGTTTATTCAGTGGTTTCGTAGTTAGCCTTGTCCACCGAAGCAACCCCTCTCTCTCTCTCTCTCTGTCTGTCTGTCTCTGTCTCTGTCTCTGTCTCTCTCTCTGTCTCTCTGTGTGTCTCTCTCTCTCTCTCTTTCTCTCTCTCTCCATCTCTCTCTCTCTCTCTCTCTCTCTCTCCATCTCTCTCTCTCTCTCTCTCTCTCTCTCTCTCTCTCTCTCTCTCTCTCTCTCTCTCTCTCTCTCTCTCTCTCTCTCTCTCTCTCTCTCTCTCTCCCTCTCCCTCTCCCTCTCTCTCTCCCTCTCCCTCTCCCTCTCCCTCTCCCTCCCTCTCTCTCTCTCTCTCTCTCTCTCTCTCTCTCTCCCTCTCTCTCTCTCTCAGTATTTTTCATAGTGACTGTTATTAATATTAGGTATCACTATTTATATCATTAGATAGCATTCTGCTCTTAATATGACTTTTTATAACTGTTCTTTTCAACATTATATTACAATAACAACCTGTAAAATGAGATTAAATTCTTAACTCACCCCCCTTAACTAACATAAACACAATAAACATCATGATTACATTCACGCCATCTATAACTCCTTCTCGCCGATACATAAAGAATCCAGTCCCAAAATCATAAGGGGAAAAATGGGATCCGATCCCATCCATGAGTACAATCACGTCCCTAGCATTAAATTCATCTTCATTATGCAAGGACCCATGATGTATGAGCATGAATATTAATTCGATGATGCCAACATTATGCAGATTACGGAGAATTTCTGAGAGAGAGAGAGAAGTAGTTTAATGACTAGCTCTCCTCGTGTTTATATATTCATAAGAAAATTATCTCCGTTTGTTTACGAGCCTGTTTCGTGGGTCTCCTCTTCAGGCTCTCCAGGCGCATTCATAAATACACCTCAGCGGCTTTTCTTTAATGGCGGGCCTCGGTAATGAGTACTTTGGGCAACTATAATGGAAATAATCGTGAAGATAAAGATTATTATGGGGAGGTTATTCATGATAATGATGGAAAAGGGGATGGTTGCAGCGCTGTTGCAATGGTAGTGGTGCGAGAAGTAAAAATGAAGACAGTTGTAATAATGCTTATGATAATTATGATAATGATGATAATTATCATTCTATCATTATCATTATTATCATCATTATTATTATTATCATTACTATTATTATCATTATTATTATTATCATTATTATTTTGATAGTAATGATAATACCAACAACAATATAATAAAATGATGGTTATCATATAAATCAAAATGATGATAACATTATTAATAACAGCAAAATCAACCATAATAATGATGATAATGATAACAACAATATCTTATGATGAGGATGAGTATCATTAACATTATTAGTTTTATCATTGTAATCCTTACTATTATCTATTATTACTATTATCATTATCACCATTAATTATATAAATTATTATGATTATAATGATGATAAAAATAATCGTGATAATAATGATAACAGCGACAATAGTAACATCAATAATAACAACAAAAAATATAACAATGACGATGATTATTACAATAATGATGATAATAGTAATAATAATAATAGTAGTAGTAGTAATAATAATAATAACAATAATGATGATAAGACTAGTAATAATAATGAGGATAATAATAATTATAATAATAATATAAATAATAATACTGCCACTAATGATAATGATATTAATGATAAAAAGAATAATAATAGTAATAATAACAATAATACTGATAATGATGATGATTATGATGATGATAATAATAATAATAATAATAATAATAATAATAATAATAATAATAATAAGAATAAGAATAAGAATAAGAATAACATTGGTAGTAAGAACAACAATTATAGTAATAATGAAAATAATAATAATAATAAAATAATAACAATAATGATGATAATAACAATAATAATAAGGTGCATAATGATCATAATGATAATAAAAGTAATAATGATAATAATGATAATAATAATAATAATAATAATAATAATAATAATAATAATAATAATAATAATAACACCAATAATGATGACAATAATAGTAATATAATAATAATAATAATAATAATAATAATAATAATAATAATAATAATAATAATAATAATAATAATAATAATAATAATAATAATAATATCAATAACAGGAACATTGATGATGATGATGATAATAAGAGTAAGAATAATAACAATAATAATGATAGCAATAATATCAATAAGAATAATGGAAGTAGTAGTAGTAGTAGCAGTAATAGTAGTAGTAATATAATAATAATAATAATAATAATAATAATAATAATAATAATAATAATAATAATAATAATAATAATAATAATAATAATAATAATAATAATAATAATAATAATAATAATAATAATAATAATAATAATAATAACAATAATAATAATGATAATAATGATAATAATGATAACAATAATGATAATTATAATAATAATCATGATAATGATTATAATAATAATAATAATAATGATTATTATAAGAACGATAATAATAATAACAGCAATAATGATAAGTGATAATATCCATAAAACAATAATGATATAAATAATGATGATAATAATTTAAGAATAATGATAATAACAAATTTGATGGCAATAAAAACAAAATTAATATTAATGATAAGTGTACCAGGTTCCATGTTTGAAGACTAAAACAAATGATTATCGCTATGTCCATTAGTTATTTTTTAGAATCTGTTTTGTTATTTCAGCTGATCTGTGATTCGTGGGCACAACGATGATAATAAATTCCTTTAAAAAACAGAATAAGCAAAATAAAACGAAAATTACCTCAATACACGTAAACTTTTGAAAATGGAGATCGTCCATACAGACCGACACAGATTCCCGAGACGTGACGTTATTTATTCCCCGCAACCGTCGAGGAAGAGATACACATCTGACAGTGAATGACAGCCGGTCACCTAACTCGAAATCTCGGCCATATTTCCGCTTCCCCGCTCGCCCTCACGAAGTATAAACTCCTGAAATAACTTCGTGGAACTGATAGACATCCGAGACTCGGTATAAACAGGGTTGGCCATCGCGCACCGCTTTAGATCAGGGTTGAGAAAGCATCCAATCCTCTCTTAACCCTAAACCTTACTCTGGCCCCCGGTGAAGTACATACATTCATCAGTGTTACTCAGAGCTGTCCAATGATTTCAAAAGGATCGGTGGAGGGGGGGAGGGGGTGTTCCTAGTCAGGGATTTAGGACTTGAATTTAGCGGAGAAATGAAAGGAGGAAGGGGGACTGAACTACGAAATCACTTACGATTAAAATGGGTGTGGATTCTGGTGGCCTTGAGTACCGGGTTACTTGTCTAAATACATACTGATAATAACAATAACAATAATAATGATAACTATGATGATGATAATATGATAATGAAAATAACAATAGTAATGGCAATAATGATGATAATAGTAGTAGTAGTAGTAATGATAATAATGATAACCATAATAACAACAATGATGATAATGATCAACATTGTTATTATCATTATTATTGTAATCATAATTGACGTTATTATTTCTAGCATTATTATTATCAATATTGTTGTTATCATCATTATTATTACTTTCATTATTACTGTTATTATCATTATTTTCATTGCTGTTGTTATTGTTATCATTATCCTTTTATTACCATCGTTATTATTACTATTATTGTAGCTGACGGTGGTGGTTTATTATGATTATCATTATTATCATGGCTGACTGATATACTAAGATCTTATCGCTATCACTTTGAACATATTTGTTTATAAGAATACTACACTAAATTATATATAACTCTGAAAAAAACAGATTTGATTCTAGATATATTTACATCCTATCATTATTCCGGACGCTAAACAACCTAGGCCTATACCACAGAAAAACCAATACACGAGAATACATCAATCCCCATATACATATATAACGAACAAACTGTTATCTAGAAAAAAAAATATTTAGAAGAAAAAAAGAGATTATATCTATGCAATTCGGAGCTGGAGAGAAGAGGTCCCAGCTATTTCTGCCGATGCTTACAATTAGCGATGCCTCACCATTCCCGACATTATTATATAATCATATACCTAGTAAGAGAGACGAGAGAGACTGTGAATCAACATGCAGGCATTTCTCCATCCATTCATCACACTACAACCCTCATCTAGTATCTACACTTAGACAATCATGCCTTTTTCGGGTGTATAAAATAAAGCATGACATTGCAAACATAAATCAGAGGGTTTGCAATCTCACTAACAAAACAATAAAATAATATATATGAGGATGATACAGGATAATGCACTTAATTGCTCTTAGGAGAGAAAGGGCACCACGCTGGTTACGAGAATCGAGAAATTGGAAGTTGGTCTTACTGAGAAATGAGAGCTCTGGGAAGTGAAACGAGCAAGTGGTGCCAACAAGGGACCTGTAGGAACTACCACTAAAGAGTTATAATCTATCGCGCGTGAGTTGTAGAAACTAATATCATTAGGGTATACGGTAAATTAACATGGGTAGAGTGTTGTATAAATCAGTTCTGTTATTCGATCATTTAGCATGTGCAGGCTGTAAAAAAATATATTGTTACGAAGTTAAAAATTCACATGGGTAGGGAGCCTTGTTTACTAATATTGATAGGGAACCATAGGTTAACATAAACAGGGAGCTATATAAACTAATATCGCTATGGACCTATAAACTAACACAGGTAGGGATTTCTATAAGCTAATATTCCTTAGAAATTATAATCTAACATATGTGGGGATAGGGTACTATTACTTTCTATAGACGCGGAGCTGTATAAACTGATATTGCTTTGAGTTACATATTACCCCAGGCAGGGAGCTAAATAAACTAATATTGAGAAGTAGTTTATAAATCAACATGGGAGAGAAGCTACACGGAGCATTACCGATAAAGAGTTAACGAATTAGCAAGGCTGGGGAGTTGTATAACCTAGTATTAATTGAATCACAATTTACCAGATGTAGGGAGCAGTATAAACTTGTATTGATACAGAGTCATACATTTACGTGGCTGGAGAGTTCTATAAACTGATATGGATAGGTAGTAACAAAGCAACTTGGAGCTATGTGTTTATTTTGTTAGAGTTGTACACACTACAATTAATAGGACATTGCCAAAATAAGCACGGATTGCAAGATAAAGAAACAGCCATGTATGAAGAACTTAATAAACTTGTGTGATTGGTGAATCGTAAAAACAATCATGGAAACTGATAAAATGGTATTTCACTTAAAGAATTGAATTAGTGGATGGTTAAAGAGCTGTTTCACGTAAGGAGAGTTATATGAAGTATTGTGGGTTGGGCCTTTAAAAACCAGTACTGATAGGGAATTGTATAAATTAGTATGGAGCTGCATAATGTAGCATGGGTAGAAAATTTTATAGACTGCTGTGGGTAACGTATTGTATAAATTGATATAGATAGAGAGTTGTAGAAACATGCATTGGTACAGAGCTGTGTATATCAATATGGGTATGGGGTATGTGTAATATAAACGTAAAATAAAAAGGTATATAGGAAAGCATATGGGTTTGTGAAACTTTTAAGAACCATGGGCTATTAAGAAAAATTGCTTTCACGGATTAGTGATACAGAAGAGATAAATATGAGATAAATATAAAGATAAATATAAGAGATAAATATAAAAAGGATAATGTGATGTATATAGGCTGCAGATTCCATGAAAACATGTGACTTTGCGAGATAAGCAAGAACCCTGGGCCCGGATTCACTAACTTACGATGGTAAAATCACTGGTAATTATAGTTACCATGGTAAACAGACAGCGGTGGTATTCACTAACTTGTCATTGGAGTTACAATGGTAAATTTTACCAGTGGTCAGAGCATTGGTAACAACTGGGAAGACGATGTTATCACGTGTTATCTCGTCAAAAAATCAATATCTAAGCAGAGTTTTGGGTTTGTTTTTCCACCTGATGTAACTAATATGATGGCAAACAGATATCACAATGCGGACATAGTGAAGAAATGCAAATTTCACATGAAACTAACAAGAATAAAATCCACACAAATTTTCGTAAAGTGATAGGCCTACATTATACTAGAATGCATTGAACCGATAAATAAGTTAACTCTTAAAGAATTCTTCTCTGACATAATTATTACAAATGCTATAGAAAAAAAAACTACCTTGTTGTTATATAACTGGCAATACCAACGCTAAAGGAGTATAGCAATATCTTTGTCTGCCGGCATTTTGACAATAAACTCCAAAGTGTATAGGCAAGAATAATTTTTAAATATATCTTTTGACAACAAATGGCGATGAAATTTTTTTTAGTTTGGTCCGGTTCTTTGTTTAACAATGATGAAAAATATATAAATAAAAACTGGACTGTCTCTTTGGTCTGAGGTAATCAATAATAAATTAATATAACAGTGTTTGTATTGGTTCCTATCTGTACAGTAAATATATATCCAACATGATGGATATAATCAAATAAACGTATATATTTTTTCTACGTGTGCTTAAATAGTGTTTTAGTTGTGACAATTATTTAAACAAAATCGCTGTGTCTAGTTGTGTTTACATGTTACGTGATTGGCCGAAGGAACCCAAAAGATTATGTAAAGCGCTCTCTGATTGGTTGAATTGCTTTACTAGAGCCCTCTGTTGGCTACCATTAGAATGAGACGATTTTCAAATTACCATTTCTTCGTGAATCTCGCTTTGCCATCACTGGTAAACGCAATGGTAAAATGACCAATGGTAAATGCGTTACGATCGTATGTTAGTGAATCCGGCTCATGGAACGCTAAACGAAAGGTAGTTTAGCTCAAGAAGACGTAGAATTCGCTGTATTACTACACAGAGAAGCGAGTCAACCCTATATCACACAGTGTACTATGAATGACACTAGGAGTCTTCTGAGCAACATAGGGAGTCTTCTGAGCAACATAGGGAGTCTTCTGAGCAACATAGGAGTCTTCTGAGCAACATAGGAGTCTTCTGAGCAACATAGGGAGTCTTCTGAGCAACATAGGGAGTCTTCTGAGCAACATAGGGAGTCTTCTGAGCAACATAGGGAGTCTTCTGAGCAACATAGGGAGTCTTCTGAGCAACATAGGGAGTCTTCTGAGCAACACAGGGAGTCTTCTGAGCAACACAGTTTAGTAAGTAAAAACAGCAATTTATGGAACTGGGGATTCCGGCACCAAGCACAAGTTAGGGAAATTAATGAGCGAAGTAAGGGTTCCCAATAAGATTACACGGGCTTGTAAATTTCATGTCTACGTGAGAATACTGCAATGTGTGGGCTAGTGAGATAATTAAGTAGATTATTAAGATATATCGGCTAATTAAGTAAATGATTGCGCGGAGAACAGAAATAAAATCTTTTTTTTTTTTTTTTGTGAGGTACACTCGAAAATTCAATAAAAACGGACTTAACGTTAAGACAAAATCGAGACTTACTCGAAGATTCAGTAAAAACGGACTTTACATTAAGACAAAATAAAGAGACTTATAAAATACAAGAAATAGGCGAGACTCGTGTGATATACGCTGGTCCAGTGACACAATAAGATATACGATATACAAATTCCCAGTGAACTTGTAGGCCTACTAAATCAGGTATATGAATTATCGATACAAGATGCATACAAAGGCAAGCAGCACATCAGGAACGCAACGGGTCAGGGAGGAATGCGAAGGGTTAAAAAGGGTGATTCGTGATAAGGGAGAACAGGGAGATCAAGCGAACACACGGAGAAATGAAAAACCGAAGAAAAAAAAAGATTTACGGGAAAGTGGAACTAAGGATAGGCGCGCGGGATTGTTAGGGAGCAGTGGGTGGCGGGGGAAGGGGAAAGGGTGGGGGGAGGGGGAGTGGAGGGAGATAATGTACGCAGTGCCCCGTCCTGCCCAAGGTCTCCCTCCCTACCCCTTCCATGCCCCCACACAACCAGCCCCTTCCTTGCTTTACCCTCCCTCCCTCCTCCCCCTCCACCCTATCGGACTCCTCTACTGCACAAACCCTTTCCCCGACACCCTTCCCTCCACACTTGTGCAGGGTGGTGTGCTCCCCCAATACCCGCCTCCCCAATCCCTTGCCGCAGCCTCTCTGACCTTGCCGGAGTGGGAGTAACACTTAAACGTTTTGCCGAAACAGTGAGCGTAGGAGTGCGCGCGCAGCATTGTGAGACGAGGGCGAAGGTGAGCGAGACGACCGCAGGGAACTGGTCACTCCCGTGGCGCTAATGTCTTCATCAGGACTGCCCGGGCAACAAGGACTCACCTGCGCGCCTCCTCCCCCTCCCTCTACCTCGCAGGAACCCCCCCCCCCTCCCTCCCATTCTCTGCCCAGGGATAAGCTACTCCTCCCCCATCCCCACTGCGCCACCTCCCCTCTCCCTACCCTGCAGGCCTCCCTCCCATTCTCTGCCCATGGATACCCTACTCCTCCCCCCTCCCCACTCCGCCACCTCCCCTCTCCCTACCCTGCAGGCCTCCCTCCCATTCTCTGCCCATGGATACCCTACTCCTCCCCCCTCCCCAGTCCCTACCCTGCAGGCCCCCCTCCCATTCTCTGCCCATGGATACCCTCCCCACTCCCTCTCCCTCTCCCCGCTTCTCCGTACGACCCCGACCACTAGGGCTAACACAACCGTAGTGAATGTCGTTATTTATTTACTCATTTTCCGTATAAGCAAGATAAAATGTACCCATTATGTTTTTGCATGCACAGTAGACGAGTCCTAATATGGCCTGCTATCAAGCCTTCCCTCCCTGCGTTTGTTTTTAGAATTTGTTATGTTAGCCATCCTTTTTTTTCTACTTCTCCTCTCTCTCTGTTGCTTCAGCGTTTCCTATTTACCTCTTATTTACTTTTTTATCAAATATTCTTCTCTCCCTACCGCTAAGGATCTCCCGGGAGGCACGACGCTGCCCTCGTTAAAATCCTCAGGGTAAATGATCGGCTTTTATACACCGTCGCGCCACGGAATAAAAGATCCATTCGAAAGCCATCAGGAACGAGAGTCGATATTTCAAGCAAACGATCGAGCCACAGGAATGATCTTACCTCGGAAATGATTAATTAAAAGGGACCCAGACGTCTTACTAGTCCTCTTACTAGTCCTCGGAAGGCTGTCTGTGCACAAGACTCTCCAGAGCTTCATTCACCGACACGATGCCTATCTGGGAGTGAGACATTGCTTGGGCAGTTTGCTATTAAAATGCCTGATTAACCATGCTTGTAACTTTCAAAAGCACTACTTTATTAAGAGGGCCACGAGACATGTAACTGCTTTCATTTAAGTTACTGATACTCTTGTTAAATTATTGAATAATCATGAAATTCTTTTAGGGTAACTGACTACTTAGATAATAACCTAGAGTCTGTCTGTGCAAGTGAGTAGAATAACAATAAGTGTGTAGACTGGGCGGGTTGCTTCTCGGACAACTAAGCAAGTGATCGAGAGGATATTCATCTAGCACATAGTCTGTTTGTGCGAATAACTGACCGAAAGAGCTAATCAGGCAGGTCTGTGGCTGACTGAATACGCAGTTGCTCTGCTAGATGTTTGCCTGACTAAGTGGTTGAATAACTGGTGTTGCTGACTGGGTGAAAAAAACTGGCCTTTGGGTTGTTTGCACGACTGACTGGATGAGTAACTGAGTCGCTGACTGCAAGTAAGTGACTGGTTGACTGCCTGTACCACCCTGGTCTCCCCTGATCTATCCCGGTGACCGAGAGTATCGTATTAACTTGAATAGAAACTCGGGTTGGACACCTAGGGGTCGGCATCCGCGAGGACTGCGGAGGAAACTCGCCCCTAAACCGCGTATACCCAAGGCCGACGCTCCGCCCGCGTGTCAGGGCATGAGTGGCAGTGGGACGGCAAGCGAAAATGAGCTCTGCGCGAGAGCGGCGTACGGTTCAGGCCGAGATGGAGTAGATGAAGATGTCACTGGCAGACCACCCAGAACGCAGCCTCCCAGCACAAGGGGTATTCACTGAAAAAAAGCTGAAACAGTCTGGGAAACATTTCATACGATAAAGGCAGCCCTAACCTATGCGTTCCTATTTAACTTTACATTGAAAATTGTGAGAATGTAAGCTCGTGTTCTTGTGGCAGCCTCGTGATAGTGGTTCCTGTCTCACACGCTCGGGGATTTTAAAGTCCTTCATTTGCATACTGAGGTAATGAAGGACGGGCAAAATTCGTGGCGTAGCATTCAGCTTTTTAACATTTCTCCCACAGCCCGAGGGCGAATGTGAGTCATCCACCACTTGCACTTATCGACCACCGCATTAGTACCGACCACCTTGACCGCTGCGACCACCGGACCTCTAAAACGAGCCTATTTATTGGTCCTTTCGCTCCCCCCCCCCTCATCTCCCTACGCACCTCTCAGACGAGAATCGGTTTTAACAGCTTCGGAGTTTAACTGTAGCCTTACCTATTGACGGCGAAGAAATCTGGTGCGGTGGAATTGTGGGATCATATATTACTTCGTACCTTCATGGGGTGCCAAGATCCCCACGCATCCCCCATACCTGCGGCTCTGTCTGTCTGTACAAAGGACGTACATACGGCACCCAGCCTCGGTGATAAGAGCAGGGAGTTCTCAGCAAGTATAATTAAAACGACGTTAAGACTCCCGAGATCGAGGTATGACTGCAATGACACGAGATGTTTTCCTAAACTTTTATTTACAGGGAACTTGTAAAGCGAGACGCCTGTTATTGTAATATATCACGAGTGCTGTCTGCTAGGTGGTCCGTCTCTGTACGTGCGAGTGTTTGTGTGTGTGCCCCTTTTTGCATACCGCGGCCGTGTTGACAATGGGCCTCAAGAGTTGCTCCTTGCATGTAATATTTGAAGAAAAAGGAAACACGGTTGTAACAGAGTTTCTGTCAGTTGGGTCTAAGGCGCCGTGCCCGCCTGACTGTGCCTAGGTGCCCAAGTCCGAATTAATTTCGTCGTTTAAATAATGAATACATACGTCTTGAACTCAGCCTGATAATTCATGCCATCCGAGCTATACTCCCCTCACAAGTCGGAGGGCATCTTGCCATCAGGAGTACCGAATGTTCTGCAAGTGTCTTTACAGTTTTGAAATTATCGTAGTTCTGGCGGTGCCACTTGTGCGGCCGCAAGGTGGGTGGCCCGCACTCAGGCGGCCCGTTACCATGACGACGCTCGCCAGCCAATCAGCAGCGGCGGGGGGCGGAGTCCTGGCTAGCCACTCCCTCGAGTATCGGGGCACAACATAACGTTGTGCGGCGAAATCGTTTAGTTGACGCTGGTTGCTCTTGTGGAATGGATTGTCGTGTTACTGGTGTTTTGAGTGCAGTGTAGTGAGAGTGTCAAGTGTCATGTGGCAGGGATGGGGGCCTCCGCCCCCCATGCTATAACGTGGTCGCCCACTGTGTCTTGCGAAGGTGTAGCCGCTACAGACGCGGCTCTACAGTGAATTGTGGAGTGTGACATGGCCATCGCCGTGGGAGGTGAAGAAAGTGTTGGCGAGGGCGGCGTGTGGGCGTCCGGGGCCCGCCCGCATGAAGACTTGTGTACTAGAACTAGCTGGGCAGACGCCCGCACCGCCCTCGCCCATATTAACAAGGTAAGAAGAAAGTAAAGTGCGAGGGAAGGAGAGTGGCTGCGTGCGCCCGCCAGGCGAGATCAGCGACCCTGAGAGGAGGAGGCCGAGGTGTGCGGGTCGTGGCGCGTATGGGGGAACTCGGGGTGCCGTAGGGAGGGGGGGGGAGGGCGCTGCGAGGGCCTCCCTAGGGAATATACGCAAGGAGTTTTCACGCAGGGTACTGTAGGTCCTCATTTGACCCCGGTACGCTGGGCCGCCGCCGAGCACAAGATCTCAGTGGCCGCGCTCTCTCTCTCTCTCTCTCTCCCCGTCCCAGCGTATGTTGTGGCGCCAGGCTTGCTCGAGCACGCTGCCACCTCCCTCCCGCCCGCGCCCCCTCCCGGCCCCTCCCCGCCCTCCTCCTCCCCTCTCCATCTCGCTTTGCTCTTTTCTTTCGCCTTCCCCTTCTTTCTCTTCTCCCCCGCCTACCCCATCGTCATTATCGGCATCACTATCGTCTACGCTATCATCATAATCTTGACCATTACTATCATCTCCATCTTCATCATCATCATCATCATCATCATCATCATCATCATCATCATCATCATCATCAATTATCTCCTCTCTTTCTCTTCTTCCTCTTCCTCTCCTCCTCCTCTTCTTCCTCTTCCTCTCCTCTTCTTCCTCTTCCCCTTCCTCCACTCCTTTTCTTCCTCTCCTCCTCTTCTTCTCCCTCTTCTTCCTCCTCCTCTTCTTCTCTTCCTCCTCCTCTTCATCTTCCTCCTCTTCTTCCTCTTCCTTCTCTTCCTCCTCCTCCTCATCCAGTGTCACTAAACCCCCTCCATTCCCCACCTCTCTTATTTCCTCTTACGCTACAAATTACGTAATTCCATATCTACTCAATTATCTAATCAATTATCTTAATAGAAATGCCAATGCTCTTCCCATTCTTATATTCTTGTGGTAAATAATAAAAAAAATGTCTATCTGATACCTTGTTCCACGTCATTGCCATTTCTACCAGCTCAAAAAAAAGAAAAATAAATAGATAAATAAATAAAACAAATAAATAAATAGATAAATAAATAAGATAAAATAAAGAAAAAGGGTTGACAACACATTCCATATTTTGTATAAGACAAACCGTATGTCATGCTTTAAAACCCCTTATAATATAGACATAAATGTGGACATGCACACACAGGTTAATATTGTGTGTCATGTATAGGCCTATAGTACTTTGTACCTTGGAGAATTCAATATATGTTGTAACTACACGTAAACATGTCATGTTGGTATGGATATTGTAAAGCAGGATTGAATTGATACACTTATGTTGAAAAAAAAAACAGCAACAACAACAACAGATTAATAAAGATTATTTTTATGAATAGATAATATGCTTACAAGACGAGAGAGAGAGAGGGGGAAGGGAGAGGGAGTGGGAGGGGAGGAAGAGAGGGAGAAGGAAATGGGTGGAGGAGGAGGGGGAAGGAGAAGAGGAAGAGAGAGAGGGAGAAGGAAAGAGATATGAAAGAAGATAGTGGGAAATGGAAAGAGAAGAGATGTGCAGAGTATAGACACAGAGAAGTGAGGAAAGATTAAATGGAGGGAGAGAGAGAAATGGAGAGATCAGAAAGAAAGAGCGAAAAGATTTGGATAAAGAAAGAGAGAACAAGGAAAGAGAAGAGAATAGATGAAAATGATAGATGGAATATAGATAGAGAGGTTAGGGAATGACGAAAGATGAGAATTAATATAGTCAGATAAGAGATGAAAGAATGAGAAATGAAAGAGAGAGATTAGAGGGAAGAGAGAGGGGAGAGAAGAGAGAGAGAGATGAGAGGGGAGAGAGAGACAGAGAGAGAAATGAGAGGGGAGAGAAGAGAGAAGAGAGAGAGAGATGAGAGGGGGAAGAGAGAGAGATGAGAGGGGGAAGAGAGAGAGATGAGAGGGGAGAGAGAGAGAGAGATATGAGAGGGGAGAGAGAGAGAGAGATGAGAGGGGAGAGAGAGAGAGAGATGAGAGAGGAGAGAGAGAGAGATGAGAGAGGAGAGAGAGAGAGATGAGAGAGGAGAGAGAGAGAGAGATGAGAGAGGGGGGAGCGAGGAGAGAGAGAGAGATGAGAGGGGAGAGAGAGAGAGAGATGAGAGGGAGAGAGAGAGAGAGATGAGAGGGGAGAGAGAGAGAGAGAGATGAGAGGGGGAGAGAGAGAGATGAGAGGGGGAGAGAGAGAGAGAGAGAGATGAGAGAGAGAGAGAGAGAGAGAGAGAGAGAGAGAGAGAGAGAGAGAGAGAGAGAGAGAGAGAGAGAGAAAGAGAGAGAGAGAGAGAGATTGTCCTAGCACACTGCCACCTCCTCCCCCACCCCCCACCCCCGCCTCTCCTCCTTTCTCCACTTCCTATCTCTTTACTCTTTTGTTTCTCATTTTCATGTCAGGTGGCGGGGGTGGGGTAGGGGGGTTGACTCACTGATCCCCTAAATCTTCTTAAAGGAGAAATTTACACACACACACACACACACACACACACACACACACACACACACACACACACACACACACACACACACACACACACACACACATACATGTCTATCTACATAAGTACATGCGTACATACTTGCATGGATACATACATAGGCCTACATATATACATACGCCTAAATAAGTACATGCAAATATACATACATACATACATGCACACATACGTACATACATACATGCACACATACGTACACACACGCGCGCGCGCGTATCCACTTCCAGGGCAGTAACCACATAATATCCATTTAGCCATATCGTATTTCCATTAAAAAAAAAAAAAAAAATGCAACCCATCACCATCATGGCAGGTGTCAGGCATTCATCAGGTAGACCTCCATTTTTTTTCTCTCTTTTTTTTCTTTCTTACCCGTTTCCTCGATCTCCTAATTCTCCATAATTTCCCCTAAACAAAGGGCCAGCGAGCCGTCGGCACCTCGCTCTTATCACTATAGTCTGGCCGAGCGTATTTAGGGGTTTAACAGCTGGTCTATCAGCTGGGCAGGACTCCATGATCAGAGTATATGCTGGATGGGTAATGGAATGCTTCGGTCGCCGTAATGTGTCTTCTGAGTATGATGATCCGAAGCGACGGATCTATAAATATGGCTGAGGGGGACGGGGGAGGGGGTGGGGAGCTGGGTGGGGGTGGGGAAGGAGGGGGAGGGGTGGGGAAGGAAGGGGAGGGGTGGGGAATGGTGAGAAAGGGGAGGACGGGGGAGGGGTGGGGAAGGAAGGGGAGGGGTGGGGGTGGTGAAGGGGAAGGAAGGGGAGGGGTGGGGGAATTGAAGGGGAGGGAAGGGGTGGGGAACGGGGTAGGGGTTGTAAAGGGGAGGGGTGGAGGATTGGCAGGTGAAAGGGAGGAAGGTGGTTCTAAGGAGGGGGAGGTGTAGAAGGGAAGGAGGGAGTGGGAGAAGGTATGAAAGGAGGGGGGATAAGGAAGAAGGGGGGAGGGGGAGATGCAAGAGGAAATAGAATGAAGAGAGTAGTAGCTAGGAGGAGAAAGTGCAAAAGGAAGATGAGAAAGGGTAGGGGAAGGGGTTCTCTAAGGGGATACTGGGAGGGGGAGGAATGGGGGAAGGTGTGAAATGAGGAGGGATAGGGGTAGGGGAGAGAGGGGTCGAGTGTAAGAGGAGCAGGGGAGGGAGGTGATGGAGGAGGAAGAGGGGAGGGGAGGGGGGGGGAGGTGAAGAAGAGAGCAGGGATGAGCTAAAAATAGTTGTAACGTTAGTAGGAGGAGGAGTACTGGTAGTGGTCGTAATTATAGTAGGTCTTGAGAGTACGAGTTGTAGTAATAGTAGTGGCAGTAGTGATAGTAATTGTAACGTCAGTAGTAGTAGTAGTAGTAGTAGTAGTAGTAGTAGTAGTAGTAGTAGTAGTAGTAGTAGTAGTAGTAGTAGTAGTAGTAGTAGTAGTAGTAGTAGTGTAGTAGTAGTAGCAGCAGCAGCAGAAGCAGTAGAAGTAATAGTAGTAGCAGCCTAGGATTTACAATAATATTACTGGTAGCACTAGTACAGGAATTAGTTGTATTGTACAACACAAGTAAACGTAGTATTAGCATTGATAGGTGTGGAATGGTTGTGAGGTAAAACGAACAGAAATTAAACAAAAAGAAAAATGAAAAAATGTGAAAAAGAGAGTATCAGTTTTTTTTTTTACCATTCTCTGTTTTTCCTCTCTCCCTCTCTCTCTGTCCCTCCCCCTCCGTCTCGTCTCCCGTGCCCCTTTCTCCCCTCCCCCTCCGCCTCGTCTCCCATGCCCCTTTCTCCCCTTTTCCCCTCCTCCCTCAGTCTCGTCTCCCGTGCCCCTTTCTCCCCTTTCTCCCCTTCCCCCTCCGCCTCGTCTCCCGTGCCCCTTTCTCCCCTTTTCCCTTCCTCCCTCCGCCTCGTCTCCCATGCCCCTTTCTCCCCTTTTCCCCTCCTCCCTCAGTCTCGTCTCCCGTGCCCCTTTCTCCCCTTTCTCCCCTCCCCCTCCGCCTCGTCTCCCGTGCCCCTTTCTCCCCTTTTCCCCACCTCCCTTCTCGTCTCCCGTGCCCCTTTCTCCCCTTTCTCCCCACCCCCTCCGCCTCGTCTCCCGTGCCCCTTTCTCCCCTTTTCCCTCCTCCCTCCGCCTCGTCTCCCGTGCCCCTTTCTCCCCCTTTCCCCTCCTCCCTCCGCCTCGTCTCCCGTGCCCCTTTCTCCCCTTTTCCCTTCCTCCCTCCGCCTCGTCTCCCGTGCCCCTTTCTCCCCCTTTCCCCTCCTCCCTCCGCCTGCCTCGTCTCCCGTGCCCCTTTCTCCCCTTTCTCCCCTCCTCCCTCCGCCTCGTCTCCCGTGCCCCTTTCTCCCCCTTTCCCCTCCTCCCTCCGCCTCGCCTCCCGTGCCTCTTTCTCCCCTTCCCCCCCGCCTCGCCTCCCGTGCCCCTTTCTCCCCTTTTCCCCTCCTCCCTCCGCCTCGTCTCCCGTGCCCCTTTCTCCCCCTTTCCCCTCCTCCATCCGCCTCGTCTCCCGTGCCCCTTTCTCCCCTTTTCCCCTCCTCCCTCCGCCTGCCTCGCCTCCCGTGCCCCTTTCTCCCCTTTCTCCCCTCCTCCCTCCGTCTCGTCTCCCGTGCCCCTTTCTCCCCTTTTCCCCTCCTCCCTCCGCCTCGTCTCCCGTGCCCCTTTCTCCCCTCCCCCTCCGCCTCGTCTCCCGTGCCCCTTTCTCCCCTTTTCCCCTCCTCCCTCCGCCTCGTCTCCCGTGCCCCTTTCTCCCCCTTTCCCCTCCTCCATCCGCCTCGTCTCCCGTGCCCCTTTCTCCCCCTTTCCCCTCTTCCCTCCGCCTCGCCTCCCGTGCCTCTTTCTCCCCTTCCCCCCCCGCCTCGCCTCCCGTGCCCCTTTCTCCCCTTTTCCCCCTCCTCCCTCCGCCTCGTCTGCCGTGCCCCTTTCTCCCCCTTTCCCCTCCTCCCTCCGCCTCGCCTCCCGTGCCTCTTTCTCCCCTTCCCCCCCGCCTCGCCTCCCGTGCCCCTTTCTCCCCTTTTCCCCTCTTCCCTCCGCCTCGTCTCCCGTGCCCCTTTCTCCCCCTTTTCCCCTCCTCCCTCCGCCTCGTCTCCCGTGCCCCTTTCTCCCCCTTTCCCCTCCTCCCTCCGCCTCGCCTCCCGTGCCCCTTTCTCCCCTTTTCCCCTCTTCCCTCCGCCTCGTCTCCCGTGCCCCTTTCTCCCCCTTTCCCCTCCTCCCTCCGCCTCGTCTCCCGTGCCCCTTTCTCCCTCTTTCCCCTCCTCCCTCCGCCTCGTCTCCCGTGCCCCTTTCTCCCCTTTTCCCCTCCTCCCTCCGCCTCGCCTCCCGTGCCCTTTTCTCCCCTCCCCCCCCCCCCCGCCTCGTCTCCCGTGCCCCTTTCTCCCCTTTCCCCTCCTCCCTCCGCCTCGTCTCCCGTGCCCCTTTCTCCCCCTTTCCCCTCCTCGTCTCCCGTGCCCCTTTCTCCCCTTTTCCCCTCCCCCTCCGCCTCGTCTCCCGTGCCCCTTTCTCCCCCTTTCCCCTCCTCCCTCCCCCCGTTCCTGAGGTTTTAATTAGATGAATGTGTTGACAGCGGAGGCCCAGCTGGCACGTCGAACACTGTCGCCATAAAACACTATCCCCGTTTGATAGTGTCAGCGGGCGTAGCTTTCTCCGTCGGCGGTTGTCATCGCCGCCGTTCACCGCTGTCAAACGTTATGAATGCGTCTTTTTGCGGGCTGCATCCGTGACGCTTTTTTTTTTTTTTTTTTTTTTTTTTTTTTTTTATCTGAGCGCCACCGCGTCCTCTTTGCGCCTCCTTTTGTGATTGCGCCGCGCCTCTTGATTCGCGTCTTTGTCCCGCTACGAGGCGGCGCGTCGACCGCCCGCACGCCCATCTCGGCATCGCGGCCCTTTGGTCCCTGAGGCGCCCTGTGTTCTCCGTGGGCGCGGGGAGCGTTTCATCTGCCGCCCTGCCGGAGCCTCCCTCTGAACTCCGGCCGTTAATTACCTGCGGCCCTGTAATCTGTCTGCTTGATGGTGGCACAAGTTAATGATTATTATCCTCCGCCGCTGCCATACGTTGCTATTATTCTTGTATAAAGTTTTATTGATTCATTAAGAAGACTTTCAGTGAGAGGTGGTCTCATTATCTCACGCTTGGAGAACACGCTTTATGCTCTCATTATATCTCGTCTGAAGTATTTGAACACAGGGTAGCGGCGGGAGCGGATAGATGGGGTTTCGTGGCGTGTATATATAGAGGGCGTGCGGGCGTGTTGCGGCGACGTTCTCTCCTGTCACGGGGCGGGGGGGGGGGGGGGGGCGCTTGGGTTTTAATGGCGGGCGGAATCGGATTTCGGGATCGCTCGCCCTTCGCATAGCGGCGATTCGATGGCGTCGGGCACAGAGCGGTCAGGAAAATCGCTGCGGATTTCGTCGTCTCGCCGCGGATTGCGACACATCCGTGACGATTCTGAAGTGGCGACGGCTTCATTTCCTCGCCCTGAAGTGACGACGAGTTCATTTCCTCGCCCTGAAGTGTCGACGGCTTCATTTCCTCGCCCTGAAGTGACGACGAGTTCATTTCCTCGCCCTGAAGTGACTCGGCTCCTGGCATGTTGTTTCCGCTTCCGAGTCGCAGGCAAGGCGGACGAAGGGCGAGTGTCCCTCGAGCCCAGCGCCTCCGTCTGCCGCGCCGTCTGCCAGGGGACGGTCGCCTCAGTCCCCGTTCCTCGTCCCTTCGTCCTTGTCTCGTCGCTTCTTCAGTAGGCTAGTAATGTCATGCAGAACGCCGGTCCAGCTGCTCGACGCCCGTGAGGCAGTTGTGCAGGCGCTGCAAGGTCCTTCAGCTTATTATCGAGATATTTTATACTTCCTGCTACGTAAGTGAGGCTACCCCCCCCCCCCTCGCCCGCCCTCAGCTCACGGGGCGGCCGTAAGGGCGATTTGTCTGTTCACTCGCCACGTCAGAGTCGGCCGTGCGTCACGTTTTTGTCTTGATGGACGGCGCTAAGATTTTGTTTTCGCTGATTTTTTTTTTTTTTTTTTTTTTTTTTTTTTTTTTTTTTTTTTTTTTTAGTTGACATTAATTCCCCGACGTCCGGTAGCCTCGCCGACGGCCGGAAGTTGCGGATAGCCACGCCTTTCTTGCAGGATCCGGCAGACGGGCAGCCTTTCGCCCTTCCCTCTATCCACCTTTCATATCCTTCTCTCCCCAACGTCCTTTTCTTTCTTAATCCTTATCTTTTGTTCTTTTACCTTCTACCATTCCCCATTTTTTTAGGTATATTCTCGTCGGCAGATGTTATTGCATATTTTCAATTTTGCAACTTTTATTACAGTGCATTTTAAATTATATTAGGCGAAAACTTTGCTTTGACAGTAAAGATTATTTAGAATTAGTGTTTATTAGATCTGGCGATTTCATGCAAGTCACTCTATCAGTATCCTACCTCATATTTGATTCGCAGGTGGTTAATACCTTGTTTTACCTGGAAAGCCGACGGGATCTATTAGCATACAGGACCCGAACATACACTTTATTAAGTGCATGTACGTGACTACACAGATTCCCATTCCCATCACGTTTATTTTGTTTTATTTTATATATTTTTTTATTATTTTTTTTTTTTTTTTTTTTAGCATAAATGGCCACTCGGGTTTTTGAAAAATGGCCGACGGGGCGTATGTTTTTCCCATGCAATTATATGCACCGGAATCGCGCATTTCCGCCGGCGATGGAGCCCCGTCGGTGTTTGGATCCCTCTTGGCTTGGCGGCGGCACGTCCTCGGGTTTTGGGGGATGGGGAGGGGAGGGGAGGGGAAGGAAGATGGATGGGAGAGAAGGGAAGGGGAAGGGAATGGGAGTGGGAGGAGAGGGAAGGGAAAGGGAATAGAGGAAGGGAGAGGAGAGGGAAGGGAAGAGGGATGAGGGATAGGGAAGGAGAGGAAAGGGGAGGGGAGGGAAGGGGAGAGGGAAGAGGGATAAGGAAGGGGATGAAACAGAAGACGGAGAGTAGAGGGAAAGGGAAAGAGAAGGGGATAGGGATAAGGAAAGGGAAGAGGTCGCGAAAGGCGAGGGAGAGGGAGATGAGAACAGGGAGAGGGAGAGGGATAAGGAAAAGGGAGGGGATCAAACAGGAGAGGGAAAGGGAAGAGGAAGGGGATAGTGATAAGGAAAGGGAAGAGGGTGCGAGAGGAGACGGAGAGGGAGATGAGAACAGGGAGAGGGAGAGGGAAAGGGATGCGAAAGGCGAGGGAGAGGGAGACGAGAACAGGGAAAGGGAGGAGGGAAAGGGCGGAAAGGGAGACGGAGAGGAGGAAGGGGGAAAGTTTAGTGGGGAGGGGGGGGAAGAGGCATTTATCTTTTAGCTTGTTAAACCTACGGCACCGCCACACATCCTGTTTTTCAGCGTCACCAGCAACACTCATCAACACCTCCTGCTGCGGGCGGCGGAAGGGGGGGTAGGGGGTAGGGAGGGTGGTGGGGGGATGATGGAGGGGATAGGGAAGGGGTGGAGTGATGGTGGAGGGGGTTGGGAGGGGATAGGGAAGGGGTGGAGTGATGGTGGAGGGGGTTGGGAGGGGGGTGGAGGGGGTTGGGAGGGGGTGGAGGTTGGGACGGGGTAGAAGAATGATGGAGGGGGTTGGGAGGGGGCTAGATGGAGTGACACGGGGGGGGGGGGAGCGTTATTTTAACGAAGACAAGTTCAGGAAACAGATGAAGAAAAAAAAAGGTAGCGGGGTAAGAAGGGGAAGGGGTAGAAGAGGGAAGAGAGTGGGGGAGGAAAAGCGTAGGGGAGGGACGTTTAGATCGGGAGAGGAATGAGAAGAAACAGGAGAAGAAGAAGGAGGAGGAAAAGAAAGGAAGAAGATGAAGGAGGAGGAAAAGAAAGGAAGAAGAAGAAGGAGGAGGAGGAAAAGAAAAGAAGAAGAAGAAGAAGAAGGAGGAGGAGGAAAAGAAAGAAAGAAAGGTAGAAGAAGAAGAAAAAGAAGATTAAGACTGGCATGGCGGCGAAGGGACGTGACACCGGCGTTGCTGATGGTTCGGGATGTAAAAAAGTGAAGGAAATTAGAAGATGGATTATGCGCAGGGATGAAGAGGTAGCTAATGGAGCGTTTGCGATCAAAAGCATAGCGGGGAAAAAATTAATGAACCAAGACGCAAATGAAGGAATTAGCAGAGAGAGGAGAAGGGTAATTTCAACATCAAATGAAAGACGACACAAGATGTTTGCCAGAACTCGAATGGAAGAAAAGGGGGGAGGGATAGGAGGGAAGAACAAGTAGATGGAAGGAGAAGGAGACGAGAGAGAGAAATGAAAAATGTCCAAAAGAACGGGTAAGGAAGGGGATAAGGTGAGAATGGGTTGAGAGCGAGAGAGCAATAGCCAGGAGGAGTTGTAATAACTCTTCGATGAGACCCTTTGTGGCTGTCAGCGCCGCCTCGCCCAGACATCTGTATTAATGGAGTTTTTAAGAGCGAGACAACTCACATGTTCCCCCTCCCTCTGCGGCAGGAACAACTCCGTTATAACAGCTGGCTTGTCGGAGAGAGCTTCCCCTCCGTGTACAGGCGGCGCTGGGTAAGTGCAGAGGGAACCGAAGGGCAGTTTTAGGTCCCCTTCTTCACGGTTCGTCTGTGTCGAGAATGACTCGATTTGGAGTCGCGGGTTCTTGTTCTTGTTTCTTGATCACGTTCCTCGGAATGGCTGGCTGCCCCGCTCCTCGTGAGTGGGCTCGGAGGGGCTGCCTTATCGGGGCCATCGTGTGGAATCGTAGTCTCGTGGAGTGGCGTAAGAGAACAATGGGTTGCATGAAACTAAACCAGCGCGTCTTCTTCCCCGCTTGCAGGGTCGGGCGACCGGCAGCCGGGCGGCACTATGGCTACGGACCAAGTTACAGTGGCAGCTCATGCAGCTCGGGGTGTTCGCTCAGAGACACGCCGGCAAGGTGCTCTTCGTGGCCCTGCTCGTCCTCGCCACCTTCTGCGTCGGCCTCAAGAGCGCGACGCTGCTCACCGACGTCCAGAGATTATGGGTTGAAGGTAAGTGGTCCCGGCTGGGTTCTGTGGGAGAGGTTGCTTGTGGGTCCTCTTTTGGACTGACTCACTCTCTCTCTGTCTCTGTCTCTGTCTTTGTCTCTCTGGCTGTCTCTCTGGTTGTCTCTCTCTCTCTCTCTCTCTCTCTCTCTCTCTCTCTCTCTCTTTCTCTCTCTCTCTCTCTCTCTCTCTCTCTCTCTCTCTCTCTCTCTCTCTCTCTCTCTCTCTCTCTCTCTCTCTCTCTCTCTCTCTCTCTCTCTCTCTCTCTCTCTCTCTCTCGTCTCCCTCCCTCTCCATCTCCCTCTTCCTCTCCCTCGCTCTCCATTTTCGTCCTCTGAGACGGTCATGTCAGAATTCTGAAATTGTGGACGATTTCGCAATAATTTTCTCTCTTGTGCATTTTCTTTTATATATCTTCAAGAAATTATTGTGTGAAATGAGCACCTTATGCAGCGTCGGATTATCTTGTCCCGAGGTGCCAACGATGTCTTCAAGATTGTACAAGGAAGATAAATGCTGAGCAGCGTCTTAAAAGTGAGGCTTCTGGTTGGGAATTTATGTGGAAGATTTACCTAGTTTGGCGATTTATGCCTCTCAAAAAAGAAAACAAAAAATTACACCGCGGCATACGAGGCGGGGAGGAGTTAGTATTCTGGCCAGCAGTTGCTCAGAGCAGTAAAGTTCAGTTTAACCCGGGCTCTTAAATTGCTCAGAGGACTGCATGAGAGTCGGGGAGCCATACTGTCAGCTGAGAGGCCGTTCTCGCGTTTGCTTCAAAGTTCTCCTCTTCATATCCTGGTTATTTTTTTCCTTTCGTCTGTTATTTCATTTCTTTTCTTTCTTTTTTTTATTGTCTGTGGGCTTTCTCTCTTTGTGAGTCTTTTTGGTTATCGGTATTATTCCCTTGTTTCCTTGTTTTGTTTTTTCTGTGGTACCTTTCTGCAATTCCCGATTTTTCTTCATTCTTAAGAGGTAAGACAAGGTGTTTATCTCGTGTCATTTTATCATCGAACAATTTTTTTTTTTTATGTCTGATATATATCTCTTTCTTCTTTCTTTATATACCTTCTTCGACTAATATTTCCCATTTTCCTCCCTTTGCCTTCCTTTTAAAGGGTGTAAGATTCATCAAAGGGGAAAGGGTTAGGTCCGGTCTTCAGCCTTTTTTCACTGTACGGGTTTTCTTGCTCCGGAAATAATGGACGTGTAAATGAATGAATAAGTGGATGAATCTTTAAAAAAAAAATACATATTTCAAGGTTATATTGGGACATTTTCAGTGAATGAGCTAGAAGTCTCTGTACTATGGTAATGTGCTTTGTGTACAATATTCATAACTTACGTGTAACTGCGTGTAATGTTACTGTTTTTGGCGTTTACTTGAGGCTCCGTAGTAGGACTGCAATAGAGTCTATATTTAAATGGCTTTTTATACTGTCTGGGTTAATAGCTCTCAGTTCTTGAAGTCAAACGATCAGAAAATGACGATTTTGAATAAAAGAAGCAGTATGAAGTAGATGGGAAGTACAAAAGAAGAAGAAAGAAATCTTGAAAAGGGCGATTTTGAAAAAAGCAGTATGGAGGAGATGGGAAGTACAATTTTTTTTTTTTTTTTTTTTTTTTTTTTTTTTTTTGAAAAGGGGCGATTTTGAATAAAGAAGCAGTATGAAGTAGATGGGAAAACAAAAGAAAAAAAAAATCCTGAAAGAGATTTTCAGCGAAGCCAAAACAACACGTCTGTGGGTGGCGAGACAACGACGAAGGATTTTGGCATTTTCTTCAAGGAGCGAGACTACAGAAGGAGAGCCACATGCCTAGGAGATCTCGGGGGGGGGGGGGGCCTTGTCGTCGCGCTGTGAGGCCGTGGGAACCGGCATTTGCATAGAGACACGTAAAGGAGATAAAAGAGCGGGGAAAAGGCCTTGATAGACGGGTATGTTCCGAGGAGGAGGCGGTTGAGGGGGGGGGTAGTGGGAAGAGGGGGGAGGGGAGAAGAGGGGGAAGGTGGGGAAGGAGAAAGGGGGACAGAAGAGAGAGAGAGAGAGCGACCGAGAGAGCGAGAGAAATGAGAACGAGAACGAAAACGAGAGCGAGAGAGAAAGAGAAAGAAAGAAAGAAAGAGAGATTGGGACACACATACCGAATCGTTACTCTTGCTAATTGGTCGTTACGTGTCACCCTGATTGCCTAGTTGTTGGCGCTGATGCCCTAGTATGCTAGTGATTGCTGACGATGATCTGATTGGCGAGTCTTTCACTCTCCTCCGGTCTTGGTTGGTCTGGAGAGTCACTCGTGGGTGGCGCAGGGCTGTCAGACCAGTAATAGCTTCTGTTATTCCAGTACCCTATGACGTAGCGATGACGTAGTAGTGAAGGAGTCGGTCGGGTATGACGTCTTGCCGGTAGGGTATGACGTCTAGCCGGTAGGGTATGACGTCTAGCCGGTAGGGTATGACGTCTAGCCGGTAGGGTATGAAGGACAGGATAATTGTTTATATGATATCACAGGCAGATATATAGAAGACATTGTTTACTTTTCTTGCATTCAATACATCATATATGATATATGTAAACAAAATTAGTTTGGATTGTCACCCACACAGTAATGACAACGAAAATATAACACAGAAGTGAAAATGTATTTTCTGAAGGTTGCTAACGGCACGGAACGATCATGAAGAAGAAATTAAAGCGAAGATTTTCAGTTTACTTCAGAGGTATATGATATAACCGAAATATACACGAAAACAGATATCTTTATAGCGGTTCTTGGCATTAATATGATGACGTCACATAGCCCCACCCACAAATACTCGAGTGTAGACCAAAGACTATTTGGTATAGGCCAATACAGATGCATTTTGATAAATCTGTGGACAATAATGAAAATTAAAAGATAAGGAAAATTAAAAGAGACAGTCCTGAGCCTCTCTCTGGGACGAAGGTTTGTTTGTATTTGTTTTTATTGTTTATTTTTCTGAATATCTCTTTGAATCTTTTGTGAGCTTGTTCTCTTTGTTCTCTCTTGTTCTCTCTCTTTCTCTCTTTCTCTCTTGCTTTCTCTCTCTCTCTCTCTCTCTCTGTCTCTCTCTCTATATATATATATATATATATATATATATATATATATATATATATATATATATATTATATATTATATATTATATATATATATATATATATATATATATATATATATATATATATATCCTCACTCCCCTCCCTCCCTCCCCCTCCCTATATCGTGTGTGTGTGTGCGAGAGAGAGAGAGAGAGAGAGAGAGAGAGAGAGAGAGAGAGAGAGAGAGAGAGAGAGAGAAAGAGAGAGAGAGAAAGAGAAAGAGAGAATTTCAGGGATTCAATGAGTTTCCTTGTCTGCTTGATGTTACAATAATCCGAAGGATGGAGAGGGAGAGAGGAGAGAGGAGAGGGAAAGAGAAGAGGGAGAGGTGGGGTGGGTGGGGAAGGGGAGCGAAAGACTCCTAAGATCAAACAGCTTGTTCGTTTTAAGTTATTTGCGGATGCATACTTGACGATGATTAGACACAATTACTTTTTTTTCTTGTCTCTCTTCCCTCTCTCAATCAGATCAAGAAAGAAAGAAAGAGAAAGTCGAGGGGGAAGAACAGGGATCCGCCGCGGGTCGTAAAGTGTGAAAGGGTTGAATTTAGAAGCGGTTTTAGCGGCGCGGGGATCACCTTCGGGCTCCGCGGGCGTGAGGGGGCGGCGAGTCGGGGCTTGAGGTTTGCTGTCGCTCGCCCTCATTGTCGCGGTGGGTGGCGGGGGTGGGGGTGGGGGTGGGTGGTGGGGGTGAATGGGGATGGGGAGGGGGTGTTGAGGGGTGGGGGTGATGGTGGAGGGAGGGGGTGTTGAAGGGTGACGGTGGGGAGGAGGGGTGTTGAGGGGTGACGGTGGAGGGAGGGGTGTTGAGGGGTTGATGGGGGTTGACGGTGGAGGGGAGGGGTGTTGAGGGGTGTTGACGGTGGAGGGGAGGGGGATGTTGAAGGGGTTATGGTGTTGACGGTGAGGGGAGGGGTGTTGAAAGGGAGATGGTGGGGGGGAGGGGTGTTTGAGGGATGATGGGGGAGGGAAGGGAAAGGGAGATGCAGGGAAGGAGGAGAGATGAAGGGAAGGGAGATGGAGGGAGGGGAAGGAGAGGGAGATGCAGGGAAAGGGAAAGAGAGAGATAAAAAGAGATGGAGGGAGGGACGGAAGGGGAGAGGGAAAGGGAAGGAGGGAGAGAAAGAAAGAGAAAGAGGGAGAGAAAGAAAGAGAAAGAGGGAGAGCAGGAAAAAGAAAGAGAGAGGGAGGGAGAGAGAAAGAGAGAGAAACGGCCGTAGTTACGTTCATTTGTAACATCCTGTTCCTTCACCCCACCGCAATGTTGGATATTTCTCCCGCTTCCATGCCTAATACTCCTTATTCTCCCTAATTTCACTTATCTTTCCCCAACATGTTACTGTACTTTCGTTGGTTCGTAACGTTTGCCGAATATTTGAAGTCATGCTAATGCCGGAAAACTGAATCACTCCAGAATTCGAAAGAAACGGATAAATTTATGTGCATACATTCCGAAAATACGTATATATTATGTGAATGCAGTCCGAAAATGATTAATTAATCTCTGACAATAAAAAAAAATTGATAATGTTTACTCTAGTTTTCTCAAATCTGTTTTATTATTATTATTATTATTATTATTATTATTATTATTATTATTATTATTATTATTATTTCTTTGGCATCTCCGCAGTCGAAGCCACATTCATATTTTCTTGTTTGTTGAACCGCGAAGGTCGACGAAACAGCACTTTTGTTTGAGATTTTCGACGTTACGCATACAAATGACACACGTCTTGGAGAAAATAATGTTCGGAGACGTAGTCACTTTGTTGGTAAGAAGCATAGGATTCCCTGTTTGCCTTCTGTCGTTCTCTTTCTCTTTCTTTTTCTCTTTCTCTTTTTTTTCTCTGTCTCTGTCTCTCCTCTTTCTCTTCTCTCTTCTCTCTGTCTCTGTCTCTGTCTCTCCTCTCTCTCCTCTCTCTCTCTCTCTCTCTCTCTCTCTCTCTCTCTCTCTCTCTCTGTCTGTGTGTCAGTCTGTCTCTCCTCTCCTCTCCTCTCCTCTCCCTCTCCCTCTCCCTCTCCCTCTCCCTCTCCCGCTCCCTCTCCTCTCCTCTCCTCTCCTCTCCTCTCTCTCTCTCTCTCTCTTTCTCTCTCTCTCTCTCTCTCCCTGTCTATGTCTGTCTCTCTCTCCTCTCTCTCTCCTCTCCTCTCCTCTCCTCTCCTCTCCTCTCCTCTCCTCTCCTCTCCTCTCCTCTCCTCTCTCTCTCTCTCTCTCTTTCTCTCTCACTCTCTCTCTCTCTCTCTCTCTCTCTCTCTCTCTCTCTCTCTGTCTATCTATCTCTATCTCTTCCTGCCTAACTCCCTCCCTGTGTCCCCCCTTCTTTCTTCCTCTCATTCTCCGATGCTTGCTCTTCATCGCTTTATCTGTTTTCCTACCTCTTTTTTCTCTCGTCCCTTCTCGATTTCTCTCACACTCCCATACCATCTACCTCTCTGTCCGCTCCTTCCTTCCTTCCTCTTACATCAAAGGCCAAAAAGCTATCTTATTCTCCTTCTCTCGACTCGCCTCTCCCCCAACCTTCGCTCTGTCTCTCCTTCTTTCTCTTATCCACCTCTTTCGTTGTCTGTTGTTCTGGATGCTTGGTATCATGGTATCTACTTTCTATGTCTCTCTCTCTCTCTCTCTCTCTCTCTCTCTTTCATTCTCTCTCTCTTTCATTCTCTCTCTCTCTCTCTCTCTCTCTCTCTCTCTCTCTCTCTCTCAACATTTGCTAGACCCCCATTCTTCTTGCCTTCCTCTTCTTTTTAATCATTATTATTGTACGCTCCCCCTCTCTTATCTTTTTTTTCTATTTCTTCTCCTCCTCTTCTCCCCGATCTTTTTTTTCTCCTACTTCTTCATCTTTTCATCATCA
>NC_091570.1:36728433-36738433 GCF_042767895.1 Penaeus vannamei
TTTATTACCACACGAGACTCGCATCTAAATGGCCGACCAGGGTGTGGAGGGGGAAGGGGGGAGGGAGAAGGGGTGGGGTGTGGGGGGGTTGCGTCACACCTCTGCCTATGTGGTGGGAAGGTGAGAGAGCAGGGTAGCAAAAGAGGGAGGGAGGGAAAGACGGGGGAGAGAGAGAGAGAGAGAGAGAGAGAGAGAGAGAGAGAGAGAGAGAGAGAGAGAGAGAGAGAGAGAGAGAGAGAGAGAGAGAGAGAGAGAGAAATTGCAAGGGGGGGGGGAGAAAGAGTAGGAGAGACAATGGAGACAGAAAAAAAATAAAAATAAAGGTTTATTGCCTGGACTGAAGGATGTGTAACTCTTTAAAAAAGTGACACGGTTCTGTGACATTTGAATCTTGTTTCGTTGACGTCCACGGGTTTGTTTTGAGGGTTTTACTTCCCTGAGCCCCAAATCCCCGGACCCTTAAGCGTTGTCAGGCTTGTCCCAACATGCATTTAGAAAACTCGGTGTACTTTCAACAGTGAGATGACCTATGGCGCCCTTGGTACGCGCGTATGGCCTTCTCTCCTCCTTGGTCTAGAGGCGCCCCCGGGAGCTTGTGAACTCCGAAGGGCGCTGCCAGAACCCCAGTCGATGATCAAAGGCTTGTTTATTCAACAACCTGCGGACAGTCAGGTTCCCCCCCCCCCCTCCATTCCACCGTCAGATTCGGACCATTAAATTGCACGGCCAGTTCGGTACGCCTCGTGCAGGCGCCCGCGACGCCCTTATTTCTCCCCCCGCCCTTATTTTTAGACGCCCGGCATGGGTGGGCCGTCGCCTCCATTCTCGGTGGATTCATCATTTTTTAATGGACTTTGATGGACTTGGCATTTTTTTTTTCTCTCTCTCTCTCTCTCTCTTTTTTCTTTTCTTTTTTTTTCTTTTTTTTTTTTTTGTCTGTAGTGCACGCGGGATGTCAGGCTGCAGGGTTGTTTGCTCGTGTGTGCGTATGTGTGTGAGAGAGAGAGGGAGAGAGAGAGAGAGAGAGAGAGAGAGAGAGAGAGAGAGAGAGAGAGTGAGGGAGAGAGAGAGAGTAAGGTAGAAGGGCGAGAGGTAGGGAGAGGGGGGAAGAAAGAGAGAGAGAGAGAGAGAGCGAGAGAGCTGTTCGTGCTTCTCGCGTGTGCTTCTTATCACGCGTGTGTTACAGCCCATGTGATACGTCGTTTGGGGCGGTGGGCGTGCTCCGGTGCAGGTAACCTTGGGCGAGCGAGGACCAGAGCGAGGTGAAAGGTGTCAACGTTCCTGGGGCACACACTGGCCTGCGCCGGGTGACTCACTCCTGCACACTGGCCGCCGCCGCCGCCGCTGCACCGAACGTTTCTCTCCCTCGTATCGGCCTCGCATTTACCGCCGCCGGTGTCTTGGGACTTTTCTCTCTCTCTCTCTCTCTCTCTCTCTCTCTCTCTCTCTCTCTCTCTCTCTATCTATCTATCTATCTATCTATCTCTCTCTCTATCTATTTATCTCTCTCTATCTATCTATCTATTTATCTCTCTCTATCTCTCTCTCTCTCTCTCTCTCTCTCTCTCTCTCTCTCTCTCTTCCTCTCTCTCTCCCTCTCTCTCTCTCTCTCTCTCTCTGCTTCATTTGCCCATTATGTTCATCTTGAAAAATAAAAAATCTTAGAATTACTATAAAGTTGCTCTATAATGTAATAGACATTACACCTTCAAAGTTCATTTTAAAATGAGCAAAGACGAGAAGGAAATGTGATAGTAACAAGAAGTGGATGAATGAAAGAAAAAACAGGAGACAGGAAGAGACACAAAAATGCAAGCACAAGCAGACGAGGAGAGGAGGATGGAGTGGGAGGAGAGAAGTGGAGGGTGGGGGGGGAGGGGAGGGGGAGGGGAATGAAAGGGTGGAGGGGTGGGTTCCGCAGGTAGCACACTCCCCGCTCCTTCTCACACCTCTCCGCTTCATAAACATGCCCTGATAACCATCGCAGATAACGCACTCCCTTGATTTTATAACCTGTTCCCCAAGCACTATAGTTGGGGGCACCGAAGCAGTCGCTGAGTTATAGCAGGCATGAATGGCTGGCGAGATGAAGACGCAGGTGTCCGGGCATTAGTAGCGGAGAAGAGCCCCGTCTGGGGATACACAAGACCTGTGCCTGTGTCTTTGTCCGAAGGGAGAGGACGAGGATGGCACAGCCTCTATGAGGGCCAGGGGGTAGGTGCCTCTCTACGGCCCCGCGGGTGAAACAGTACTTAAGTCTTTGAAAACCTTTTTGAGCAGTGATCACGGTTATCAGTTGGCGTATCTGTGCTTTTGTATTTTTTTATTTATTTTTTTTTACTTCATTGCGTATCGTCCATTTAAAAAATATTCTGTGTCCGGTATTCAGAGGCAAGGAAGGTCGAAATATTACATTCGTTTTCCATCTGGCGGAGAATAAGAGCCACGGTGTAAACGGACGTGTTAAAAGAGGTTTAGAGAGGAGAGTTGTGAATGAACTCGTCTAGTCGACAGTCCGAGTGTGAAGTGGGTGAGGGGTACAACATTCTAGAATATTTACACATTCGATTTCAGTCATTACGAACGCTTACCCCGCAGAATCAACAAATTCACAGCACCTCGTGTACAAATCGGACGATCACCTGGAGGCTCGGGAACGACCAAATGTAGGAAGTTGATAAACAAAAACAGGGGTGAGGTTTGGCAACGCCGCTGCCCAAGACATGGTAGGAATTCCGTTCAGCCACGCAGCGCACGAGACTCGTCCCGATGCGTGTGGCTCCGGCCTCTGACTCATCCGCGCGGTGTTGCCACGCGATTCACGTTTCTCATTTTTTCCCCTGCGTCCAATTGTTTGTATGTGTTTCCCATCAGCTCTGAGGTTAGCGGAAGAGAGGCTTTTTATGGCACGAATGCGTTTGTCAATTGTCAGTAGTGTGGGATACGGGGTCGAAAGAGGAAGACGAACAACCGACCTTGTTCTCTCTCTTGAGCCGAAACTTTTGGTGTTTTTCCTTTCCACCTTTACTTTAATTTTCGCAAACTCGAAACTAACTGTTAAGCGAAGTTGCTACGATGGCCTTTTAATTTCTTTCCTTGCAATTACATTCTTTAAATAAGCAGAATTATTCCATTCACAGTTCAGATATCATGCGGCTAAATTTTTAATTCCTCATCAAACTAATGAGTGTTCATTAATACCATCCACTTAGTGAGTCATGCGCGGGATTAACAGCGATTGCATTTTGGTGATTCATTTTTATGTTAAACTCGAATGAAGCGGTAGCCCACAGGCCGGGTTTTTTTTTTTTTTTTTGCTCGGAATCGGTACCGTAATAGAGACATTTTCCGAGGTAGATATTGGCGGGAAGTACCTTGCCCGGCGCCCGCTTTGCTTATTTGGAGCCAATCCGAGATCTTTTCTCTCGTCTCGCCGTCTTTTATACTCGAGATATACTCTAGTTTGAGTTGGATATTCTGATATACTGCTGACCCGGCGGTGCCTCGGGCGGGACATTTCCGAATGTAGTAGTCGAAGCGATGGCCCGTCATCGTACATCTGGCATGGCGGCGGGAGTGTTATGGGGAGGGTAAAGGCGACCGGGGACCCCCCCCCCCTCCCCCTCCCCCTTCCCCCTCGGCCCCTCCCCTTCCCCCCATAACCATGCCAGCGTCTTCCTCATTTTCGCGTCCTAACCCTCGCATTAAGGACCAGAGAAAGGTGTTCGGGCCGCGGGGGGAGAAAATGGGAGAGAGGAAGAGAGTGAGAGTATTTCAGGGCTTGAGGTCTAAGCGAGGCAGAAGGATACCGGGACGAAGGGGTATTTGATTAGGGTCGATATGTGTTATTCCTTTTTTTTTTTAATGTGTGCTGACCTGCTTAGTGTACCGTCCTCAGCGACCTTCATTAGCCTTATTGGACGGCAGCGGACACACCCTCAGCGAATTATTCAGTCACGTTCTATTAATGAGAGTTAGTTAGCATTTAGTTATTAGATATTACACGAATTTTTCGCAGTGGAAATAGATGGCAGATAAAAATACAGGATAAAATAATATGTCTGTATCCCACTCCTGGTTTCAAAAGCAGAGCAAGGCAGCCGCAGTTTTTACTAAGAAAAGGCCTTGAATTGTTAAAGAAATGATGTCAAGATTATCCGGAAAAAGAGAGCCCGAAATATGAACAAAATAAGACTTCAAAAGGAAGGTTTATAGGACCGTTGACAGCTCGAGATGAAGGGACTTAGCACCTCAACGCCTGCGCCGAGTGTTAACACGTTCACGAACACAGCCAGAAAAAAAAGGGTACCTGGCAAAAGAATAGGAAAAAAAGAAGAAAGAAAGAGAGAGGGAGAGAGAGAGAAAAAAAGGAGGTCTTTCCACCTGTTCTTCGGTTGATGTGAATGTGCGAACTTTTTCACTCGTCTCGTTATTGAGAGAATATTTCGGCGAGGGGTGAACCTCCCTCCCCCTCCCTCTCCCCTCTCCCCTTTCCTCCCTTCTCCCCTCTCCCCTCTCCCCTTTCACCCCCTCTCCCCTCTCGCGCTGAGGGGTGAACCTTCTCCCTTCCTCCCTCTCCCCTCTCCCCCTTCTCCCACTCCCACTCCCACTCCCCCTCCCCTCCCCTCCCTCCCTTCCCCCATCTCGCGCTGAGGTGTGAACCTTCTCCCTCTCCCCTTCTCCCCTCTCCCCCTCTCCCCCCTACCCCTCCCTCCCCCTCTCGCGCTGAGGTGTGAACCTTCTCCCTCCCTCTCCCCTCTCCCCCTCTCCCCTCTCTCCCCCTTCTCCCCCTCTCCCGCTGAGGGGTGAACCTTCTCCACTTCCCCTCCCTCTCCCCTCCCCTCCCCCTCTCGCGCTGAGGTGTGAACCTTCTCCTTCTCCCTCTCCTCCTCTCCCTCCCCCCTCTCCCTCCTCCCCCCTCTCCCGCTGAGGTGTGAACCTTCTCCCTCTCCCCCTTCTCCCCTCTCCCCCTCTACCCTCTCCCCCTTCTCCCTCACTCCCCCTTCTCGCAAACGCTCCATTCGGGGTTAATAATGTATCTGTTTAAGGAAAATCACTCTAGATGATTCTGCTTGCAACATCCGAGCTATCTTTGTAACATGAAAGATGATTAAGAAAGAGGAACTGGAGGTAGGCATAATCTGGGTTGTGATAAGAGGTGTTTTAAGGATGTGATATGAGGATTGTCAAGAAAGGGGTTTGTGGAAAATTAAAGGCGTATAAGTATTGGTTAACCTTTGTTTAGGTTATCACGCACGCACGCACGCACGCACGCACGCACGCACGCACGCGCGCACACACACACACACACACACACACACACACACACACACACACACACACACACACACACACACACACACACACACACTCACACGCACTCTCTCTCTCTCTCTATTCTTCACTTCTCTTTCTCTCCTTCCCTCTCTCTCTTCCCCCAAGTTTTTATTCACCATTAAGAAAGAAAGAGTGAAAAGAGAGAGAAAGAGTGAAAAGAGAGAGAGAGAGAGTGAAAAAGAGAGAGAGAGAGAGAGAGAGACAGAGCGACAGAAAGAGAGGGAGAGGGAGAGAGAGAGAGACAGAGAAAGAGTGAAAAGAGAGAGAAAGTGAAAAGAGAGAGAGAAGAGAGAGAGAGTGAAAAGAGAGAGAGAAAGAGTGAAAAGAGAGAGAGAGAGAGAGAGAAACAGAGAGAGAAACAGAGAAAGAGACAGAGAGAGAGAGAAACAGAGACAGAAACAGAGAGAGAGAGAGAGAGCAAGGTCGTAAACGAAAGGGGAGAGGAGGGGAGAGCGCGAAATGAACGCTGTCAACCTGAGTGCCAACACACGAGGTGCCGAGAATGTTGTTGACAGCTCCCAAGTGGTTCGTCTCGATCATTCCACGTGGTGACGTCATGGCACCCTGAGGGCATTGTCGTCCGAGCGTTTAAGAGACGGAAGATCGTCTTCGTGAGGCCATCTTTGCCTTCGTCTTTTTTAAATTTTTTTTTTTATTATTTTTTTTTTATTATTATTTTTTTGGGGGGCTTTTTTTTTTTTTTTTTTTTTTTTTTTTTTTTTTTTTTTTTTGGCCCGTATTACCCCCCTCCTCCACCCCCTCCCCGTGTCGTCTGGCGGAAGAAACCATTCGTCTCGGAAACTACTTAGGGTTGGTTGAAAAAGGCCTCACGGGTCAACCCTCCCCTCCCCACCCCCACCCCCACCACCCCCTCTCGCCCCCATCTGTCCTCACATCCTTTCCTCGCCCCCCCCCCATCCGTCTTCTTCCCCCCCTCCCCCTTCCCCACTCCTTCTCTCCCCACGAATACCCCCTCCCCCCTCTGACCTCCCCGCCGGAAGTGTTCGTCGTGGTGATGATGCGACAGTTTTTATTAATTTTATTTCGCCCGAGCTTTTGTCTTAATTTTATTTTGTTTTGATTCATTTTGATTTATTTAATTTATTCATGTTTTATTTATTTAATTTATTAATGTTTTATTTATTTGATTTATTAATGTTTTATTTATTTAATTTATTAATGTTTTATTTATTTAATTTATTAATGTTTTATTTATTTAATTTACTAATGTTTTATTTATTTAATTTATTAATGTTTTATTTATTTAATTTATTAATGTTTTATTTATTTAATTTATTAATGTTTTATTTATTTAATTTATTCATGTTTTATTTATTTAATTTATTAATGTTTTATTTATTTAATTTATTAATGTTTTATTTATTTTAATTTATTAATGTTTTATTTATTTAATTTATTAATGTTTTATTTATTTAATTTATTAATGTTTTATTTATTTAATTTATTAATGTTTTATTTATTTAATTTGTTAATGTTTTATTTATTTAATTTATTAATGTTTTATTTATTTAATTTATTAATGTTTTATTTATTTGATTTATTAATGTTTTATTTATTTTAATTTTATTTTATTTAGAGATCTTAATTTTATTTTGATCTTTCGTCAAGTGTCAATCGCTTATTTAATTTATTCCGAAAGCAAAGGCTTGGGAAGGCTTTCCCCACACTGGACGTAAGGGGGGGGGGGGGAGCGGCTGTTTTAGGGGGAGGGGGAAGGGGGTAATATTTGTAACAAACAAGTCACGTGGTTTAAGGGACCCGATTTGTAACCCGATTTAGCGTTCATGTTTGTTCCCTTTCCCCCTCCCCCCCCCCCCACTGATGCTCCCTTCTCCCCCCCCCCCCACTGATGCCCCCTTCTCCCCCCTTGGCGTGGAACCGATCAAGCGTGACATTGGCCAGGAAAGGCGACTCACCACCCCCTCCCCCTTGGCCCTCCTCCTCTCCCACCCCCCTTTCCCCCTTTCCCCCTCGCTCCTTGTCGACTCCTTCATCCGAAACGGAAACAGAGACAGCGAACCGGTGACTGCAGGAGCACAATAGATCCCTTTGACGCTTCCCCTCCCCCCCCCCCTGGCCCTCCTCTCCACCCCCTCCCCCCTTTCCCTTCGCTCCGACCCCTTGTCGACCCTTCATCCGAAACGGAAACAGAAACAGCGAACCGGTGACTACGGAAACAGAAACAGCGAACCGGTGACAGCAGGAGCACAATAGATCCCTTTGACGCTTCCCCCCCCTCCCCCTCGCCCTCCTCTCCACCCCCTCCCCCCTTTCCCTTCGCTCCGACCCCTTGTCGACCCTTCATCCGAAACGGAAACAGAAACAGCGAACCGGTGACTACGGAAACAGAAACAGCGAACCGGTGACTGCAGGAGCACAATAGATCCCTTTGACGCTTCCCGGTGCTGACGAGTTTTAAACCTCCTCTACGGGCTGGCTGGCTGACATTCGATCTCCCCGCCGCGTCAGCCCTTCGGAAACGTGGCGTCAGCTGTGTCAGCACGGAGGACCTTCGCCTTTAATCATAAACCTTTTTGAGTGTTACGATCTTCTTTCGTACTTCTGAGGAAGAGAGAAAGTCCAAGAAATATTACAAAAAAGGAGAAGCGAAGAGGTTTTGGAAACGTTTCAAAAGACGACGAGGGAACAGCGAGTGAAATGCGATCCACTTAATTAGAGGAATAAGTCCCCCGCTGGCAACCGTAAGGGAAAAGTGAAGTCCGATACCCATGTGAGAGGAAGCTGAGAAAAGGGGGAAGTGAGAGAGAGCGAGAGAGGATGCGTGAGGGGGAGGAGAACAGAGGAATAGGTAGGAAGGATAGGATGGAGACTTGAAAAACAATATCTCCTTGAGAGGGGAATTGAGAGAAGGGGAGGCGAGAAAGAGGGGAGAGGCCTTGAGAGGGGAAGAGGAAGGGAGGCGGAGATAGAACGAGGAAGACGTATGAGGGAAGTAGAGGCAGAGGGGATTAGGCGTGCGACAGGGGTGCTGGAGAGGGGAAATGTGTGAGGGTTGTGAGTGAGAAGAGGGGAAAGGCAAGATGTGCGGGCACACACGCGCACACACACACTGACTCACGCACGCACACACATACACACACACACACACACACACACACACACACACACACACACACACACACACACACACACACACACACACACACACACACACACACACACACACACGCACGTACGCACACACACACATACACACACACTTACACACACACTTACACACACACACACACACACACACACACACACACACACACACACACACACACACACGCACACGCACACGCACACACACACACACACTTTACATATAATTATACACACATGATATAGATAGATAGACAGATACAAACAAACAAACATACATGTGTGTGTGCGTGCGTACGTGCGTGTGTGCGTGCGTAAGTACGCGTGTATATTGTTTTTAATATAGCTGAATTGAAGCTATTCACAGTAATGATGATAAAGAAAGCCGTCGCTGGCTTTACTGCCGTTGGGAGTATTATGATTGCAGTTGCTTGCAGTGTTATCAACCACTTTCAAGAGCGACGTTATCAGTGATATCGACAGAACTGAAAATGCCAAATGATTACAGTGACAGTGATAATGGTGATGGTGATAACAGCAAATGGTAGTGAGAACGGTGGTAATGGATTCGAATAAATGTAATAATGTAATAGAAATTTGCGGTCCATGATGATGACAAATATTTTCAGCCAGCGTCGGTGTGCCTGGGAGGAGGTTGGGGGATGGGGGGTGGGGGATGGGCGCGTCAAGGTGGAAGAAGAAGGGACAAGAGAAGAGAAAGAGGAAGAGGAGAAGGAAGAGATAAAGAGGGACAAGAGAAAGATAAGAGAAAGGGGGAAAATAAGGGAAAGGGAATGGGAAAACAAACAAATATGTGAAACAGAAGACGGCATAAAAGAAACAGCGAATGATTATAAGACATAAGGGGAAAAAAACGATAAAAAGAAACAGAATTTATATAAAGGAATAGAAGATCGGGAATTTGTGCGTGCGACGTGGCGGTTATAACAGACACCTTCGTTTGAAATTCCCTCGTTTTTTGTTTTTTTTTTTTTTCTCGAGGGAAAGTAAGAAGTCCGAGGCTAATGAGCAAGCCAAGCGAAACATACCATTTATGTTCCTTAACGGTAAATTGTATGAAGCCGAGTGGAACGCCGGGGTCACTCTCGCAGCAGTAGTAAACACTAATGATCCAATTAAATTGCAGCAGCTAAATGCAAGGCGTGTAATTACGTGTTTATGCATATTCAACGTGTAAAATAAAAAATCCAGGGTTTGGGCGCCATTGCACGTTGTTCATCTTGCAGGTGTTGCTAAACTCGAGAGAGGGAGAGGGAGAGGGAGAGAGAGAGAGAGAGAGAGAGAGAGAGAGAGAGAGAGAGAGAGAGAGAGAGAGAGAGAGAGAGAGAGAGAGAGAGAGAGAGAGAGAGAGAGAGAGAGAGAGAGAGAGAGAGAGAGAGAGAGAGAGAGAGAGAGAGAGAGAGAGAGAGAGAGAGAGAGAGAGAGAGAGAGAGAGAGAGAGAGAGAGAGAGAGAGAGAGAGAGAGAGAGAGAGAGAGAGAGAGAGAGAGAGAGAGAGAAGATCAGCTGGTCCCCGT
>NC_091570.1:36740933-36750933 GCF_042767895.1 Penaeus vannamei
TGACAAAGCGGGATGCTAGGCCGCTCCCGGGTTCCTGGGGGGGGGGGTTAAATGCCTTGGTGGTGGGTTGGTTTCGCTGTGTCTGTCTGTTTGTTTCTGTTTCTGTTTCTGTCTGTCTCTGTCTGTTTCTGTTTCTGTCTGTCTGTCTGTCTCTGTCTGTTTCTGTCTGTCTGTCTCTCTCTGTTTCTGTTTCTGTCTGTATCTCTCTCTCTCTCTCTCTCTCTCTCTCTCTCTCTCTCTCTTTCTCTTTCTCTTTCTCCTTCTCCTTCTCCTTCTCCTTCTCCTTCTCCTTCTCCTTCTCCTTCTCCTTCTCCTTCTCCTTCTCCTTCTCCTTCTCCTTCTCCTTCTCCTTCTCCTCTCTCTCTCTCTCTCTCTCTCTCTCTCTCTCTCTCTCTCTCTCTCTCTCTCTCTCTCTCTCTCTCTCTCTCTCTCAACACCAACACCCCCACCCCTCCACCAACACCCCCACCTCCCCCCTCTCCAGTGCCCACGTGACGGAGGCTGGTGTTCCCACGGGCGGGCCGGAGAGCGTGAGGAGGGGGAGGGGGGGGGTGACGTGGCCTCCCTGACCCCCCCCCCCCCCCCGTCGTCCGGTGACTTGGACGCCTGGCTAGAAAGTGATCTCGACGAGCGAAGGCAGGAGGAGGAGGAAGGGAAAGGGGGAGGAGGAGGTGGAGGGGGAGGAGGAAGAGGAAGGGAAAGGGGGAGGTGGAGGGGGAGGTGGGAGGAAGAGAAAGGGGGAGGAGGAGGAAGGAAGGGAAGGTGGAGGAGGAAGGGTAGGGGGAGATGGGAGGAAGAGGAAGGGGAGGAGGAGGAAGGGTAGGGGGAGGAGGAGGAAGGAAAGGGGAGGAGGAGGTGGAGGGGAGGAGGAAAGATAGGGGGAGGTGGGAGGAGGAGGAAGAGGAAGGGTAGGGGTAGGGGGAGGGGGAGGAGGGAGGTGGAGGGGAAGGATAGGGAAAGGGGAGGAGGAGGGGGAGGGGGTGGGGGAAGGAGGAGGAGGGAGGGGGAGGATGGGTGGGTGGAGGGGAGTGGGTGGGGGAGGAAGAGGAAGAGGAGAAGGGGGAAGAGGAAGGGTAAGGGAAGGGGGAGGAGGGAGGAGAAGGAAGGGTAGGGGGTGGGGGAGGAGGAGGGAGGAGGGGGAAAGAAGAAGGGGGAGAGGGTATCTGTTATTATTATCATTTCTCTCTCCCTCTCTCCCTCTCTCTCTCTCTCTCTCTCTCTCTCTCTCTCTCTCTCTCTCTCTCTCTCTCTCTCTCTCTCTCTCTCTCTCTCTCTCTCTCTCTCTCCTTCCTCCCTTCCTCCCTTCCTCCCTTCCTTCCTTCCTTCCTTCCTTCCTTCCTCCCTCCCTTCCACCCTATCTTTCTCTCTTTCTCCCATAACCGACACTCCATCTCCAACACTTCCATATCAACCTTTCCATCCTTACTATCGCCCCTTCCTATCGAGCTGTCTTCATCCATCTCCCCGGCGCTCCCCTCCCCCCTCCGCCCCCTCTCCCCTCTGCACCACCCACGTCTTCTGTGGCCCTTCTTCGCTATTCTTTCTTTTGTGAAATTCTTCGTGGCGTGTCTTGGGGGGACTGGTATGTCGTGTTGTGCGGTGTTTTGTTGGTATTTTTTGGTTTTGTTTTTGAAAATTGGTTTATGTTTGTCTGTGTGTGTTTGTTTGTGTGTGTGTGTGTGTGTGTGTGTGTGTGTGTGTGTGTGTGTGTGTGTGTTTTCTCCGATTCATGTGCGTTTTTCTTCCCGTTTTCTCTCCCGGCTTGTCTTGTTTTCGTGTTTCTGATTCCCCGCATCCGCTTCCTCTTCCTTCCTCTCTCTCTTCGCTCCCCTCCCGTCCTCTGCCTCTTGGTGGAGCCCCTCGACTCCCCTTCCCCTCCCAACCTTCTCTCTGTGTGCCCCCTCCCCCTCCCCCTCCCAACCTTCCCTCTCTCTGCCCCCTCCCACTCCCCTCCACCCCTCCCAACCTTCTCTCTCTCTGCCCCATCCTCCTCCACCCCCTTCCAACCTTCTCTCTCTCCACCCCCTCCCAACCTTCCCTCTCTCTGCCCCCTCCCACTCCCCCTCCACCCCTCCCAACCTTCTCTCTCTCTGCCCCCTCCCACTCCCCATCGACCCCTTCCAACCTTCTCTCTCTCCACCCCTCCCAACCTTCCCTCTCTCTGCCCCCTCCCCCTCCACCCCTTCCAACCTTCTCCCCGCCCCCTCCCCCTCCCAAGCCCGAGCCTGCCTGGAGCCTCGGTGAATGAAGACATCAGCGGGAGTGGGCGGGCTAAGTTGTCTCCCTCCTCGACCGCAGATTTATAGCTGTGCCTCCAGCCCTCTCAGAGCGGCCGCCCGTCTGTCGACCCTCCCTCTTCTTCTCCGCCCCACTCCCTGCCAGCCCCACCTGCCTTCTGTTAATCTTACCTGTACCCTGCCAGCTCTAACGACTTAATGTAGCCTTATCTGCTCTTCGATACTTTTACACGATCTCCTTCGCCTTGCCTGATTCCTCTCGGCCCCTTCCGCCTCTCCCCGACGTCCCCCCGCCCTGTTATCTTGCCTTGCTTAGTGCAGCCCCCCCCCCCCCCTGCCCCTTCGCAGTCCCGGGCGAGCTTGTTAGCTCCGTTGGCTTCCCTTCCAGTCGGACCTACTAATTGCCCAGCCCTTTTGCCCGCTGTTAAACCCACGTTCAGCTGCAACCTTCAGCCCTCTAGCCCACCCTACTTAGATAGACCGTTTCCCCCAAAGAAGCTCGCGCCGTGCCAGCCCCCCCCCCCCTGCGCTTCCTTGACAACTGACATAGTCACGCATCGCGCAGGCTGAACTCCGGAGCGAGAACCCCGGCCAGAAATAATCAAGGGAGGGAGGAATAAATCGAGGCGCATTCAAGACAGCTAATCCAAGGAAGTCATCTTGACGCACACCCTCGCAGTCGTGGCTGCCATATGGCGTGGTGGAAGCCCCAGTCCGTGGTGGCATGCCAGTGGGTATGTCGTCATTTACTGTAGGTGTTCGCTGTAACACTAATAGAAAAACGCATCATTAAAATTGCAAGGAGGATTTTAGAACTGTCATGCCACCGACAAGTAAATTGATTTCAAGCCGAAATGCTTTGTCACTGACTGTGGTGAATGAGCAGAGGAGGATAAGCGATTGAATAAAAGGTTATTGGGCGTCTGATACATATTGCGGTAGGCGGATCCTTCAGGGCGGGGAATGCAAAGCAGATATCGAAAACATATCTAAAACACGTCTATTAAAAATGGCCTCATGATGTCAAGACAGTTTTAAATATATTAGCGTGTTCTCACAGCCCAGGGTGGCTCGCTGCATCCCCAGGCGACCAAACCAGCTTTCCCAGAACTACGAGACCCCACATTTGCACGACCCCACACACACGCGAAACCTCACATTTGCCAGACCCCACATTTGTATTGGCCCACACGTACCATGCCTGATGCTTGCCTGACCCCACGCAGCCGAGACCCAATCATGCAAAGACCCCACATTTACATATCCCTCACATACACACGAATATTGATGCTTGATAGCGCGCCCAGACGCCCGGTCGATCTAGCAGTCAGCAGTCCTCCGCGCATACTAACCGAGGACTTCGCATTCAGCAGACCGCTCCCTGCCTCTGATAACGCGCGCTCTGGGTCCTCTGAGCTGCGAGAAGGACCCTTATGGGCGTCCTATGGGGGCTTCTGCGGCGTCTGGAGTCCTGCTCTTCCAAAGCCTGTTGGTATTAGGTGCTTATTGCCGAAGTTCTCTAGGCTTAGGGCCTTCTAGGGTTTGGGGTTCCCTAATCCCCAGGGTCCCCAGTATGAGGCACCTTGTTATCTCCGTCTCGCGGGCTATCTCACGCTACCTGCCTCATTTACCTTTTAATTTGTGATGCCATTCAGACCGCCGTGGCAGCAGGGGGGAGAATTGCCCCCCCCCCCTACCCTCTGCCCCCTCCCCCTTCGGCCTTTCCACGAGTCGGTGTAGCATTCACTGCCTCGTTAGTTACACCCGACGGGGATCATCCGGGCCTCATCCGAGAGACAACGACAGAAATGAAAAGGAATTCTTGAGTGCTATTTCGGGGACGACCAGAAACGAGACAGAAACGGGAGTTAAGCTTCGTTTAGCTATTTCTTTTTGTTTATTATTATCTCATTTTTGTGGTTAGATTTCGCTCTTGATTTGGTATACCAATGTCGTGGTAATATATTTTTTAAAACGGAAAAGTTATTCGATATGATTTTCTTCGTTATATGTGAAGTGTTGATGCGACATTGCTGGGGATTTTGGAGTAGCAGGGGAGAGGCCTAGGCTCGTCCCAGGCTCAGGAATCCGTCGAACCTCCCTCCAACTCCCTAAAGACTGGCCTTTACCCGCGACGTGGAAGGGGATCCCGGTCCTGCGTGGTTCAGCGAGGTCCGTGGTCGCGGTTCGGGTCGTGGGAGGCGGGTGAGGGCCCCGCGTGACGCAGGCCTCGCCGGGGGTCCCATGAACCTGCGTCCCCCTGCGTCGCGGGGATCCCGAAGCAGGCGTTTTTGCGGGCGTCGCGGACCGGTCGGTGGGGAGGCAGAACGTGTCCCGCTACACCCGTGAACACCTTTTCCACGGGCAACGAGCGGCGGATGCGTGTCCCGAGATGACCTTTGTCGGCAACACGTGTAACTTAAAATGTGCATTAAACTTTGTCGTCGGTTAGTCACGGAAGGAGGAGGAGGGGGAGGGGGGGGGGGGGGTAGAAGCCTGTTCTGGATCAAAATTGAATCCGATTTTCAATTTCACATTTTCGTTCGTGTTCATATTTTCTATTTGTTAGTTTTACAGAAAATGATGTTAGTTTTAGATAAAATTATGTTAGTTTTTCATGAAATGATTATGGATAAAGCTGAAATGGATAGAGAAAGTAACGGATTCAGGCAAACGTGGGAAATAAAAGTTATAAGGAAGAAAAAGAAGAAAAGCAATTTCACAGATTCTTTTCACAGCGATCAGAATTTCGCTAAACCTCTCCCTTCACATTCACGTTACCTCTCAACTCTCTCGTTTAACTTGACTGGACTTTTCACCTCTCTCATCCCATTTCTTCTGTCTCTTTCGTCTTATTCTCGTCTTCCATTTTCTTCTCCCCCCTTTCCCCCTCCCCCCCCTTCCCTGCCTCCCCCCTCCTCAACAATAGCCCCCGTGCTGACTAGACAAGACCTCCAATGAATGAGTTTATTAGACAAGTTTCTTCTAATTATTCACGGGGGCGCGGAGGGGGGTAGGGGAAGGGGGTAGGGGGGAAGGGGAGGGGGCACGAGTTTGTGGCTTACTAGTCTGTTGTCTTTATTGATTTATTGCTTTTTATTCCCTTACGTGGGGCTTTGGTGTACCTCGCCCGGCAGGATTTTTTCGGGGTTATTTTGACGGTTGGACTCGGTCTGAAACGACCCTCTTCTCCCTCTTTCCCTTTCTCCCCCTCTCCCCCATTCTCGCTCTTCTCCTCCTCCCTCGCTCCCCTCCCTCACCCTCTTCTTCCTCCCCCTCGCTTCCTCTTTCACTCTCCTTCCTCCTTCCTTTTACCCTCTTCTCGCTTCCCCACTCACCCTTCTCCCTCCCCCCTCCTCATCCTCCTCCCTCCCCCTTCCTCACCTTCTACCCCCTCTCACCCATCTCCCTCCCCTTCTTCACCTTCTTCTCCCCCCCTCTCACCCTCCTCCCTCCCCCCATCTCTTCCACTCCCCCTCGCACCCTCTTTCCTCCCTCTTCTCCTTACACCCCCTTCTCCCTTCCCCCATCTCTTCCACTCCCTCTCCTCTCACCCTCCCTCGCTCCCACCTTTCACCTTGTTCTCCACCCCCCCTCCCTCCCCATATCCCTCTTCTCCCTCCTCCCCCCTCCCCCCTCTTGACCACGGATCTTTGTTAAGGCCCGAAAGGTAAAAAGGATTTGAAAAATATGGGCCTTTCGTTAGGGTCCATGAAATATAAAAATGTGTTAAATGGCCGACTGCCGCCAAAAAGGAACACGCGGTTACCTTGGTAGAGAAAAATAAGGATAATTATGATGCTTCATATTCAGGATAATGTTATCGATAATGATGATATTAGTAATGATATTAACACCAATAGTAATGGTAATGATATAATACTCCTGTTACTACTACTACTACCACTACTACTACTGCTGCTACTACTACTACTACTACTACTACTACTACTACTACTACTACTACTACTACTACTACTACTACTACTACTACTACTACTACTACTACTTCTTCTTCTACTTCTACTACTACTACTACCACCACTACCGCTATTATTACTTCTACTATTACTATTGATATTAATACTACTACTACAACAACTACTACTACTATTACGACTATAATTATTATCGCTACTACTACCATTGATATTAATATTACTACTACTTCTACTACGACTACTACTACTGCTACTACTTCTACGAATTATAATAATGATAACGGGAATGATAATTCTGATTATAATGACAAGAATAGAAATAAGAACAGATCAGTGATAATAAGAAGAATAGTAAAATGAAAATAACCATCACGATCTCTTTAAGAAATCACAAATAAATAACAAACATAACTGATTAATTCAAATTTTAACGATTCGAGGGCCATAAAGGAGACGCCGTGCTGTATGTCCGCCCTAAGGAGGAGGCCTAAGGATCCGCGGTAGGCCTAGGTTAGCTTGGCGTCTCCTACCTGGCCGACGGAGGAGGTGGGGGTGGGGGGAGGGGAAGGGGAGGGGGAGGGGGGAGCGTGGTTTTAACCGTCGCTTGCTCGCCGTTTTCTTTGTGAATTATTTTTGTTAAGTTGTGTGGGTATAATTATTTTTTTAACTAATGGTCTTTGTATTTAATGATGTTTGTATCATGTGAAAGTCAGCGTATCCGAGGGAGAAAAAAATTACGTTTTTTTTCTGGTTGGAAAAGACGCTCTTAGATTTTTTTTAAGTGGTATTTATTTATTTATTTTATTTTTTTATTTTTATTTATTTATTTATTTTTTTTTTACATCTGTGCCCGGTTATTCGTAGATTTCGAACAGCACCGTGTTTTACGAGAATGGATCTCCGTCTTTGATTAAAATCATAGGGAGAGATTAAGTCAAAATGGTGGTAGCTTGAGCCGGCCCCCACGTGCATTTACAACATGGCCCGCGGTCCCTGTCCCCCCGTCCTGGGCCACCCCCTCTCCCCCTCTCCCCCTCCTCCCGCTCTCACTCATCCTCCCTTCCATCTAATATCCCTCCCCCCCACCCCCCCTCCTAACCCCCGCCTGTCCCAAGAGAGGCTGGCGAAGCGTCTCCCAAGCATGAGTATCGGAGTTCCGTTCCCCACCTGGCGAGCGGGGGGTTGGGGGAGGGGTGGAGGGGGAGCTGAGGAAGGAGGGGGTGTGGGTGTGGGTGTGGGGGGGGGGGTGAAGGAGCAGAGTAAGTAAGACATCAAAAAGGAGACGGCCAGCAAAGTCAGAGGTACCAGTTTTTGTTGATAATTTAATAACAGTGTTAATAGTAGGTGGTGGCTGAGGTCGGACCCCCCTGGCGGCCTGCGCGGAGGACCACCCAGCTCGCCGCCCCGATCTTGCCAACGCGGGTTCCACCAATACCGCCGGCTGGTTTTGTTTGATGCACACGCGCCCGGGCCACTTTTTGCTTGTTTCACAGGCGCTCGGGATGAGAAATGTGCCGCTGATTGCCGGAGAGTGCGTAAATATAGATCGCCACGCTACACCCTTACGATCGCCGAGGTTGAAGTACCGAGAAAAAAATGGAGAAACGTTTTGGACGGAAAAACAACATCTCGCAACGAGTGCCACAAACAACAACTACCCGCACGGCACAGAGGCAGCGTTCATTTGTTTCTTAACCTCCCAACCTCACGCCACAATTCCTCGCCTCGAGTCACCGCCACATTGCCACTTACTGAACTTCACATCCATCCTGGCACGATTATAGGCCTCGAAATGGCCTATGTCCTTGAAGAGAGCGCGGGCGAACGTACGTCGTAAGGATAAAGAAAGAGAGAGAGAGAGAGAGAGAGAGAGAGAGAGAGAGAGAGAGAGAGAGAGAGAGAGAGAGAGAGAGGGGGGCAGTGAGCGAGGAGAGGCAGTGAAGAAGAGAGAGAGGCAGTGAGAGAGAGAGAGAGAGAGAGAGAGAGTGAGAGAAGAGAGGCAGTGAGAGAGAGAGAGAGAGGCACTGAGAGAGAGAAAGAGAGGCAGTGAAAGAGAGAGAGAGAGAGAGAGAGAGAGAGAGAGAGAGAGAGAGAGAAAGAAAGAAAGAAAGAAAGGGTAACATGACAGAGGGAAAGTACGTAGGGCTTCTCGCCACATTCTTCTATGCGTTGCTTATTGACTTGGGAAATGTTGCACATCTCGTTGAGCACAGAAGGCCCCATTCATGCGCGGCCGGACAACAGACCGGCATGCTTATTACGTGGATGCACTTTGCTTGTTCGGAACGCGTTTGCAAGCGCTGTGCATGTGGCGAGAGCGCGACGCTACGCCTTAGCGACACTAGCGACATCTACCCGGAGAACGACCATTGAATACCGCGGCTCACGGGCCTCCATAGAACGTGGAACGGGGGTGTTAATGGGTCATTAGGCGGACGCGCACGGAGTTCTGGGCCCCGCACTTTCCGCGACTCCTCCGCGACTCCCTTTTGCTTTATGGGCTTTCGCTCTGATAATCTCCGGGCAGTAAATTGTAACAGGAGGACGCCACGATAAACGTCTGGCAATTACACGACCATAATTTTATATTCCTCGTCTGCTAATGATTTTGGCAGCGGCGAGGGCGGGCGGGCAGGAGTGCGTATGTGTGGGATGACGACAGCAAGAGGGGAGGGGAGGGAGGGGTAAGGGAAGGGGGAGAGGGGAGGGGAGGGAGGGGTAAGGGAAGGGGGAGAGGGGAGGGCAGGGAGGGAGGAGGGAAAAGGGAAGAGGGAAGGGTGAGGGGAAGGGGCGAGAGAGACAGGGAGGGTGAGGAGAGAAGAGGGAAAGGAACGGCGAGGCGAGGCGAGGCGAGGGGAGAGAGGAGACAGTCATCGCTGTGAGACCACCCACCCTGCTCCATACGCCCATGATGATCATGGCTTTGTTTATACCGCCACTTCCGCCGCCCACCACGCCCTCGGGGGCTGCTCGTCCTCCTGCCGGAATGCCAGAATCCGAATGCTTGAGAAATTAGAGGTACTCGTCCGTCTTTGCGAAGAATTTTGGGAAGACATTTTAAGGGCTTCATATGCTGTGTGTGCTTGCGCCTTGACGTCTACGAAAGAAGGGATGGAGAGAGAGGGGGAAAGACGAGAAAATGGGACGAAAAAAGGAACAAGAGAAAAACAAGGAGGGGAAAGCCAGCGATAGATTGCGTTCGCGTATGTATGTGAAAAAGGGGTATAAGGAGGGAGGGAGAAGGAGAGAGAGAGAGAGAGGAAAGGAGGGGGGATGGGTGTGAAGAGAACGGATGTTTATGAAGACAACAATTAGGGTTCGTCGATGGAGGAGAAGGGGAAGGAAGGGCGTGAGTGATGATGGGAAGAAAGCATGAGTTTGTGGGCGGGGGCGGGTGGTCATTGCGAGAGGCGAGGAGGAAGTCTCATAATAAGTGCACCTGGTAGGAGGAGGAGGAGGAGGAGGAAGAAGAAGAAGAAGAAGAAGAAGAAGAAGAAGAAGAAGAAGAAGAAGAAGAAGAAGAAGAGGAAAAGACGAAGGAAGGGTAGAGGGAAAGGGAAGAGAAAAAAGGAATGTTGGTGATGATGATGATGATGATGAGGGGGAGTAAGTAGAGGAGTGAGAGGAAGAATAGGAGCAACAAAAAAGGAAAGAAGAGTAAGAAGAGATGACGAAGAAGGAAAAGGACAAAACACGATGACAGTGGCTGCGACAAGACAGGATGCTGCCAGGAGGGAGTGCCAAGCTGATGACAGAATAATTATGGGTGTCACCTATTGAAGAAGGCTTGTTAATAATCAGTAGCCCAGCTAGTGGATTTAG